>NW_027672304.1:0-423359 GCF_964165515.1 Mesoplodon bidens | reverse complement strand
AATTTTTCTACAGAGTTTCCTATTGTCGATCATACATTAGATGTTTTCACTTTAGGACCAATAACTTGATATGAGTTTAAATCAATGATCCATACATAATCTATTAAAAATACATTGGTTAATTTTATTCTGAGAGTATCCTTATTGCATCATAAAAATACTAGAGAATCTTGAAAACTCCACAACAGAAAATAAAAGTCACTCAGAATATCCACAATTCAGGGCGAAACACTTCATATTTTAGGTTTCACCTTGCAGTATTTGTCTTAAGTATATGTGTTCAGACATCTAAGCAAATCTCCATTGTCATTTTGGTATGAGGCTTTTCTACCTGGGTCTGTGGTTTGCATTTGGGAAAATACCTTAGGGAAATAAATAGAGCTTTAGATTCTAAAAGGTGTCTTTGATCCAGGAAAAGAGTAAAAAGCTCTGCTTCAGAAATATGTATGTTTTCTTTGTGTGTGTATTAGAGGAGGAAGTCGTTGAAAATGCCTTTTTTTGGATTTTTTCAGAGAAGTTTTCTACTTAGTAAGAAAAGGAGGAAAAGCACTTTGCATTTCAAAAACTTCCAGATATTATCAACGTCTGCTTCATCTATTAACCATAACCAGTCTTCAGAATTAAAACATTTAGTTTCTTTTTGTGCTAATTACATGTGTGAATTTTAGGAAATGTTTTTTGAAAGTTCAGTTAGAGGGTGTGCCCATTTTAAGATAACACAGTTTTGTTCTTTCACTTTCTTGAGCTTGAGAAAAGTTGACCAGTTTATATTCTGCCATGTGTAAGAGTACTCATTTTTTCTTGCCTGTGGCAATACCGGGGAATTGGAATACATCTAAACATCTTTCTGGTTTGAAAGGTAAAACATAAATTTTCAGTATTTAGTGTGCATTTCTTAAATACTATTAAAATTGAACAGAACATAGCCCTTTTCACTGAGAAATTAACATTAAGAGTTGATCTGTGAATAACACAGGCCTGAACTGTTGATCAACTTACAAGCAGATTTTGTTTTTCAATAAATACATATATGATCACTACGTGATCCAAGGTTGGTTGAATCCATGGATGCAGAACTAGGGATACTGGACCAAGTGTAAAGTTATAAGCAGATATTCTCCGGCAAAGGGAGTTATTTGTATGTATATACTTAACTTTTAGGTAATGCATTTTTTATTCATCTTTTTTATTTTTAATGTTTTGATTTATACCTAGGGTGTTGTGTTTTTCAAAAGCTTCCTTGACACCAGAATTATATAACTAGTAACTTATCATCTTCCTCCTAAAATGATGAAAAATTGAGTTTTACATTTAATTTATCCAGGTTTTTCTGTACTCTCTCTCTTCTCCCCAAAGCACTTTCATACCAGTGGTTCTTTAGTTTTTTCCTAGATTTTCCAAACTGACTTTTACGGTACGTCTTTGAACTCTACTGACTTATGTGTCATATGAGGAAACCATCATATTGGTTTAGACAGATAGGAAAGCTGAAGACTGGAGTAATTGTTTAGTGAAAATTTATAACAATAAGTGAAACTTGCCCAATGAAAAAATGTTGATTCTGCTTAACTAAAAAGATTTCATTTAAACACAGGTCGTGGTGGACACACTCCTAGTCCCAACGCGAGTTCTTCCAGGGGAGCCTTTCCAGTTAAAAGAAGTGGAGGTCCTCCTCCTAAGAGATGTTGCCAAGGACGAAGCAGTAGGGGGGTGGGAAGACAAGGTAAATGCTATATAATGCAGAGACAGTTGTTTCTAATTAATGAAAGGGAGCTATTTTAAACAGAGTGTTTAAGCTAAATGGAAAGTGAGAAGTATATGGACATGTTAACCAATCACTAATTTATTGATTGATTTGTGGTTGGGAAATAATTTGTCAGTTTTTGATTATAGATGTAGTAGGTGATTAGCACTGCAGTGGGGAAAACATTGCTTGTAAGTCCATGTTGGCTATAGAATTCCTCTTAATTTAAGTTGCTGCTAACACTTTTTGGTTAGTAGGCTTCTTTATCACATAGTTTCAATATCAGAATTTTCATGAAAACTATGTCCTGTGAGAGAATGTTCTGGTCTGTAGACTAGTTTAGCTATGTATATTGGCTACCTGGTTTTATTAATTATTATAAACAATAATTGAAACTTGCCATATGAACTGTAGTTTGTGCTCTTAACTTTTCTAGCACTGTTTTCTGATCCGTAATATGGTAGAGACTTGAAACAGCCATTATCAAATTGCCCTTTTACGTGTAGAATATGAATGAAGCCAAATGTAGCACGATATTGACTTCAAAATACAACAGAAGCTAAGAAGCCTACCCTTTCCATTAGTAGATGGTTAGCCTAGTGAACAAACAAGAGAAGAGAACAAACAAGGTCCTAGTGACCTCCAGGAATGAGGAATAAGAATTACCACATGAAGAGAACATTATTTATGGGAGATAGTTTCATATTTTGGGAGCGGTATAGTGTTTTTCAAAAGAGCCCTTTATTGCTAATAAACAAGAGAAGTCACTATTGCTATCCTCATACAAGGTCCATAATTAAGGTTGTACACTTAAAGGAGAGAGCCGACCACTTGGTGGTGGAATATGTGACAGTAGTTACCAAAAATCAATGTTTTGCTCAAAGTTTGAGAAGTGTTCCCTACTGCTGGTAATCTAAAGGTTATGCCAACTGTATGGGGAACGGGAGATGTCAGAAAATACAATGTTCAGTGGTACCATTGAAAGGGAAACGAAAATGTGCGTAAATGGAATTTTAGAAGGGGTAGTTTTTTTAAATGATTTTGGAGAGTGGAAGGCTATCAGACTTTGGGATTTTTCTTTAAAACATTACTGTCAATATTGAGATACTTACATAAGCATTTTTAAATTAAAGGTTCAGTATCACATGGAAGACAAAATTATGGAGGTCCTCCTCGTAGAGAGCCAGTCTCTTTTCGGAGAGTTGGCTATATGTCACAAAGAGATGGTGGTTATGCTACTAGAGACAGGTAAGAGAAAACACAGTATATGAATTAAGTCATGGTTAGTTTTGTTGTTCTTGTTGAAATTTACCTAACACAAAATTGAACATTTAAAAGTGAACAATTCAGTAACATTTACTACCCTTAACAGTGTTATGCAACCACCAGCTCTGTTCAGTTCCAAAACATTTCATCACCCCAAAATAAAATTAATAAGCAGTCACACCCATTTTCTCCCCCCTTGTCCCTGGTAGGTACCCACCTGTGTCCTTATCTATGAATTTATCTACTCCTGAATATATCATACTAATGGAAGCAAACAATATGTGACCTTTATTATCCAGCTTTCCCTTAGCATAAATATTTTCAAGGATCATTCATGCTGTAGCGTGAATCAGTACTTCAGACCTTCTTTTTTTTGGCTGACTAAATATTCCATTATATGTGTGGTTAACATGGTTTGTTTATCCATCTGTGTGAGTTATTCCCATCATGGTGCTGTCATGAATACTCCTGTACAAGCATTTGGGTACCTGTTTTCAATTCTTTTTGAGTGTATGTATACTTAAGGAGTGGAATTCCTGGGACATAGAGGAATTCTTTACATTTTTTAAGAAACTGCTAATCTTTGCCACAGAGCCTGTACTATTTTCCATTTCTGCCATGCACATATACTTGGTTTGTTTCTCTGCATCTGCACCAACACTTGATATATTCTATGGGTCTATTTTTCATTATAGCCAGTGTGATACGTGCAAAGTAGATATTTCATTTTGGGTTTGAATTTCATTTCCCTAATAAATATGTTGAGCAGGTTTTCATGTCCTTGTTGCTCATTGTATATCTCCTTTAAACAAAAGTATATTCAAGTCCTTTGCCCATTTAAAAGTTTTTGTCTTTTTGCTGTCTTGAGTTCTTAAATATTCTGGATATGATAAGTTGCATTTAAAATTGTAGCTGCTTTATTTCAGTTATTCAAGGAGAGATTATCCACACTCCTGAGCCAGCAAGGATTATACTCCACCACGTAGACGCTATGCACACAGTTATTACGGACATTCAAATTCTCGGAATGATCATCCCTCTAGAGGACATAGGTAATATAAAATGTTGTGTTTATATCAAATAAAAACCTTCGTTTCAATTATGTTATTGTGACACATAATTTAAATTGATGACATAATTTATGACATTCTTTTCAATTCAGTGACCGTGATGGCTATGGTGGAAATCGTGATAGAGATTATTCTGAATATTGAAGTGGAAGCTTTTACAGGGATTCATATGGGAGTTACGGTAAGAGTCCAGTTACAACTTGTAAATCATAGAATTAGACTTAACCAGATCGTTGTTTACTCTACTTTTACTTCAGTTCCTCAAAGGTAAAAGTATGTTTAGCATGTCCTTTTAGATAAGTTAAAGACCTTTGAATGGTTTTGTTAATAGCTCACTTAAAATAAAAGGCTATGAAGGGTAAATGGGCAGTCTCATCTTTTTTTCTCATTACAGAAAACCAATTTTAACATTATTATGATTTTTTATTTTTATTTTGTGTGCGGGACACGGGCCTCTCACCATCGTGGCCCCTCCCGTTGCGGAGCACAGGCTCCTGACGCGGAGTCCCAGAGGCCATGCATGGCCCACGGTCCCAACCGCTCCCCGGCACGTGGGATCCTCCTGGACCGGGGCACGAACCCGTGTCCCCTGCATCGGCAGTCGGACTGTCAACCACTGCGCCACCAGGGAAGCCCCACTGAATCTTGTTAAAAGTTGCCACTCGACTGATTATTTAAAAATGCTAAAATAGGGGCTTTTACTTTCAAAGAAACTACTTAGGCTGAAAAATATTGCTCGCTCTTTTAAAGAAATGTAGAAGCCCTTCACCGTTGCTACCTAGTTTATATTTTCATAGCAGAGAGAGCTGAAGCTTATCTTTTCAAATATTTAGCACTGTAAGTCATGTTATATGATCCCAGAAAAATTTGTAATGTTTAGCGTTTGTTTATCAATCAGTAACTTCCCATGTGACTCCCGTGGTGCACCAGCAGCACGAAGGGCCCCTGTGACTTACGGTGGAAGCAGTCGCTGTGATAGCAATATGAGAGATGGATATGGAGGAGGTCCGGAAGGTTACTCCAGCAGGCAAAGTAATACTTATTCAAGGGGTCGAAAGCGTAGAAGACAGGAACAATGAGGGTTTCCACCCTCTGTGAATAGGGAGTACCTTGCTCCCCGTGACTCATACAGTAGCTCAGTTTGTGGGGCTTCCAGACGAGGTTATGCGGGAAGCCAATCTGAAAGAGAGGGCCGAAGCAGATATTAAAAATTAACACTCAGTCATGCACCAAATGTTCGTTACAAAGGAAAAGTTTAAGTTGTTTTCCTTAATTGATGCTTGAACACTACTAAAAGAAAAATGTTGGTTTGGGGGGAAGAGGCATATATTAACTTTTCCTCTAGGAAGTTTCAGACAAAGGGGAAACATGGAATTATTCAGAGGACTTTCATGTTGTTAATGTTAATTGAAAAGTAGAAGTCGTGTTTCAAATGTTCAAAATTTTCAGAGTAAAAAAATTTCGTGAAATATGTTTTGTTGATGATACTGCTGAGTTAAACAAGCATAAAACTTTTGTTTGGAGGGTGAATTGTGCTGTTTGCCTAAACTTTTCCTTTGTACGTGAATGTATTCAAAATTAAGCAATGTGTTATTTCTCCATCGCAAGCTGTGACTGTTTTCCAGTTAGGCTAAAGAAATTACATGTTCCTTTTTGAAAGCTTGTAAACATGTAAAAGGTTTGAGAAGTCTCCAAAAAGGCTGAGAAACAATGCTTGCATTATTAGTGAAAGTCGATGTGTCTTTATCCCTTTAAAGCCATAGTATAGATGAAAGGAAAATTGAGACAGGTGACTGTAAAGAGTTTAAGAAATCTTGAGGTTAAGTATCTATTTTCTGATCCATATTCAAGTGGCAGATGACCAACGTGGGAATAATGGTTATAAAACCAATTTTCCACTCAATGTAAATGGAACCAGTTAACTTTTCTGAGTATATATATCTTAGTGAAAGTTAGTACCCCTAGATTTTAAGACATTGGGAAACGTTTTAAGTAATACTGATTTTAACTTTATGTTGGTGTGCTTGATGTAACACAAAGGGTTTCGTAATATACTCATAAGTATAGAGTTATCTGGAGGGTTAAGGGTTTTTTGTCAGTGACTTCAGGTGACATTTAATGAGTAATGCTTACAATTTGGGAAGAAACTGGAGTGTAAAAACTTTAAGCCAAATTGGAATCTGCAAAACTAGTACAGAAATCTGCAATTTCCTTTTAAAGGAACAGCAAACATGAAGTTCAGGGGAAGGAGAGTATTATTTGAGCCAAACTGAGGATTATAACTCAGGAGACAGACTCAGAAAGTTCTGAGGACTGTTCTACCTGTTAGAAGTCAAAGGCATGGTTACATTCATTTTGAAGAGAAAGGACAGTATATCACATCAAAGTGACATACAGATATTTTACATGAAGATCAGCAGGGATACGTAGTCTGGGTAAGCAGGTACAAAGTGAGCAGCAAGTCAACATGATCCCAGTACAGAGCTGGGAAAGAACAGTATTCTTTTTAAGAAGTTACAGCCTAAGTGTCAGAGGAAGGTAAAATAATTGACCTTTATGATCAGGAAGGCAATCTGTCTTTGAGGAACTCTGGTTAATGTGTAATGCAGATATTAGGGAGGGAGGGAGGATGTCTCAATGACCACAGAATTTTATGTTTAATTTTTCTTGGCTGGCCTTAAAGTACTGTATTTCATAAAATCCTACGGGGCATGAAAGGTTTGCTTTTAGTATCTAACATATCAGATTGATGAGTCAAATCCTTAAAAGGAAGGATAAAGCAAACGAAGTTTCGAACCCAAAACTGAACCGTTTACTTTTTCCTGAGTACCTGTTCATGAAAAACCCATGAAACTCTTAAGTGTTTAACAGTTGGGTGATCTTCAAAATACAGGGATACTGTGGGTTTGGTTCCAGAACAGTAAAGCAAGTCATGGTTTTTCTCAATTTCACGGCTTCTTATGTAACCCAGTCTTTGCTATTAACAGAAAACCTGTATTTCTCCACTAGTTTTTAAGAGAAATGTGTTTGTTCCTTTCTTCCTCGTGTGTAAAAATACTCATTGTGTTCCCAGTGAATTGAAGGTTCTTGCTCTTCATGCCAAGAGTTGGCATGAGACAGGCCGTTAAGCAAGTAAAGTGAGGATTTATTTAAGCAAGAATATGCCCTCAGGGAGAGCAGGCAGTTAGGTGAGGAGCTGCTGCCCTGGGTTCCATTGGCAAGCCAGTTATGAGGGGCATACAAAGGAAGGGGTGGCATACTCATTGGGGAAGCAGGAGTTTGGGGGTCAAATTCCCTGTTTCTTTGCAGCTCCAGAAGGGATTTTTGTCCTTATTTAGCTTAATCAGAAGTGTCATGGCCTCACTGCATGGTGTGTGCTGCTTGTCTGCAAGGCTAATTTTATTGTAAGGAGAGCATAATGAGCAACAGGTTACATTTGGAAGTAGGAGATTCCTGTCTTTCCTCATCTCTCTTTGTCTGCCTTCAGGACACTTACCACCGAAAATGTGCAGTTTCCTGTCAGTCTGGAGGTTCCTGTTTTTCTTTGTCGGCCCATGGACCTCTGCTCTTTACCAGGTGCTTGATTTCCTGCCACCTGGCCCCTCTTCCATTACTCTGCTCATATCTAGCTACTCGCCTGCTGTAGCAATTACAGTAATCTTAACCTCACAGTCCTTTAATTGCATTGCAGTCACTGAAAAACATGCTTAACATCCAGATTGAATTTTGTTCATGAATGAGTGATATCCAAACCTCTATAAGAGGATTTTCTCAGACACCATCTGAGATTTAATATCAATTGTTTTTCCTCTCGTGTTTCTTTCCTGTCAGGCAGAGGATTAAAATATTAAACAATCATTATTGAAATACTAACAATTCTTTGATTTCCTACTATATACTGAACTTGTCCCTTCCAGTAGACTTGCTTGGAAGCTGCCGGTTGGCCTACATATTAGGTAGAAACCATAAAACCCCTGAATTAGGGAACAGTTATAACTTTGCCTGATTTAAAGATCAGCTTTTGTATAATGCATACAGCTGTTTTCTATCTAGACTATGGAAAGTGTCCCAAGAAATACTAACTGATCACCATCAACTGATCAACTGGTGTTTACATGAACACATTTCATTGCATAGTTTTCTCAAGTGCTCAATAATGGTTAATATACGATTAAGACACTACCAATGCAAAGCATTAACACCACAGATCTGGGCTTCCCTAGTGGCCCAGTGGTTGAGAGTCCGGCTGCCGATGCAGGGGACACGGGTTCGTGCCCCGGTCCGGGAGGATCCCACATGCCGCGGAGCGGTTGGGCCCGTGAGCCATGGCCGCTGAGACTGGCTTCTGGAGCCTGTGCTTTGCAATGGGAGGGGCCACAACGGTGAGAGGCCGGCATACCGCAAAAAAAAAAAAAAACCAAAAACCAAAACAGTTTCATGATTTGGACCAGTCTCTAAAAAAGGCAGGATTACAAATTAACCTCGGGCTCCCACTTAATATAAAAGTAATGACAATATTTTCACACTTTTGTTTTGAACCCTGAATTATGTTTTCGGCGTTGTGCTCAATGTGCTCAGTACATCATTTAACCTCACAATAACACTATCTGATAATTCTTTATCATCTTGTTTTCGTAGACTGGGTAAATTTAAGAGTTTAGGTAGCTTACCCAGTTTCATATAACTACTAAATTTTGAAGTTTAGATTATTTTCTGTCTGCCTGACTTCGTATCATATTAAATCACTATACGCATTATATCTTCTAGACATTCATATTTCTGTTTCAGATTATTCTAACAGTTCCACTAAAAAAATTAAGTAAGTAGCATATCTGCATAGCAAGCAAAATGCTTCATGATCTGGTCCTCCCCATTTTACATCTATCAAGAAATCCCTGAACTCTCCCTACTGATTACCTGGAGCTTCCCGTTATTAGCCCAAAATGCGTTTTCCTTTTTTTTTTTTTTTACGGTACGCGGGCATCTCACCGTTGTGGCCTCTCCCGTTGTGGAGCACAAGCTTCAGACGAGCAGGCTCAGCGGCCGTGGCTCAGGGGCCCAGCAGCTCAGGGGCATGTGGGATCCTCCCGGACCGGGGCACGAACCCGCGTCCCCTGCTTGGGCAGGCGGACTCTCAACCACTGCGCCACCTGGGAAGCCCTTCTCCTTTATATTGATTAAATTAAAGCAACTGGGAAAAGTATGCAGTAAAAAGTAGAGAACACATTCTGCTGTTGCAGTTTTCTTTAGAGTTTCTCCCGCGAGTTCCCCCGCGAGTTTCTCTGTTCACCCCTCCCCTACCTCCACATCTTCCATCTTCCCTACCTCCCCTGCGGCTCATCCCTTCCCCCACCTACCGCTACATCTGGTTCCTTAGCCTCTTTCTAGAAGTAGAGCGCTTGCTCTCGAGCCTTAGTTTAGTTAACGGTCGTCTGAAGAGACGCGGAAGGAGGACTTCTGAAGAGGAGGACAAAATAAGGTAAGAAATTCGGCATTTTAGGGAGGAGAGAATAATTTATACCTCAGGAGAAAGAGTTGAGACCTATATGTTCTCCTGTTACCAGAGAAAGCATGGTAATTCAGGTTTTGATTTTTCTCTCAGGCTTTTTCTGTAAGAGATAAGAGCCGAGTAAGTGGTGTTTGTATAACTATGTCTGAATAGACAGTGTCTCGAGAAGTCTATCAGTTGTTCTTGAACAGTACGTTTACTGTTTGTTCTCCTGGAGAATCAGTTGCCAAGGCAGCGATGAAAAGCCAGTGAAGTTCCTGGAGTTGGTCCGTGAATTGCGAAGTTGGGGGTGGGGGTGGAGCTAGGTTTGAAATGCTGCGGGAGGGAATATTGAGTAGATAACTTAAGTGTGATTAGCGGCGTACCCTCTTTGCTGTTTACTCTCACATGCGGGTAGTGGAGCGTATGCCGGGCGCCAGTTTGTTCCGCTTGCACTTTTGTTTTTTGCGGTATGCGGGCCTCTCACTGCTGTGGCCCCTCCCACCGCGGAGCACAGGCTCGGTACCCAGAGGCTCCAGACGCGCAGGCCCAGCGGCCATGGCTCACGGGCCCAGCTGCTCCGCGGCTGGTGGGCTCCTCCCGGAGCGGTGCCGAACCCCTGTCCCCTGGGTAGGCAGGCGGACTGTCAACCAGTGCGCCACCAGGGAGACCCTCTCGTGCAGTTTTTCTTTTTTCTTTTTTGTTTCCTCGGGTTTTCTGTGTGAAAGCAGAGGTACTGAGCAATACAAGCAAGATAGCTATTTTAACTTAAATGATCTAAAACTTGTAATTTTAGTTATCAAATGTCAAAATGTTGATTCACTTGACAAAAAGCGTCTGATTTAATTTGGCATATAAAGAATGGTACTCTCTTTTGACCAGTGTTTCTTAAAGTCTCTCGATCTAAGTAAACACAGTTTGCATTTTCCTCAATAAAGGAAGTAACTCCCTCCTTTGCTTTTATGACTTACCACTTTTAAAGTTTGTGGGAAAACATTATTTTAAACATTATTTGATGCATAGACAAGAAAAATGTGAGTAGATGTGAAAAATTTAAAAATATGTTTAAGGTATATTCTGCACAGTTCATAAAACATATTAACTGTTAGATGTGTAGAATCCAGGACCATTTATTATTGCTTATTTTTTTTTGTTGTGTTTTGGAAAAGAAGCCTTGAACCCTGCAGGTAAACTAATTTACAGTTGCCTTCTAATCTAGTTTTTACATACAGGTTTTTGTAAGATATCTATAAAGAATGGAGCATTTGTTACGCCAGTGCTTGTTTTGCTTTGTGTTACAAGTTTCCTCTCTTTTAAGTAAGAAACGGCAAATATTTTCACTGATATAGGGTACTTCAGTTGAGTTATAAACAGGTGTAATAGTTTTTGCTTATAATTTATTTTTTGCTATATGTATAAAGATATATTTTTAATTACTTACAGAAAAATGGCGGAAGCAGATCAGGCTGGGAAACTGTTCATAGGAGGCCTCCATGCTGACACCAATGAAAATTCTCTTGAAGTGGTATTTGGGAAATATGGTCACATTATGGAAGGTAATTTTTAGAACCTATATATATACATATATATATATATATATATATATGTATATATATATGTTCGAGGCAAATGTGTATTAAACACACACCATTGAACAGCTAAGTTAAAGTGCTTTTTCTATTTGTAACACACGAGCAGTTTTTTTTAAAGTTTCTGTTTTTTATTAGGAAAGCACTGGGCAATGAGGGAAATTGTACAACTTAGGGGCTCCTACTACTGAGAAGGGAAAAAAGCAGCGTTTCTTTCTTCACCCCAGCTACGCTTTGCAGCATGCCGGGTTTTACTTACCTGACCAGGGATCCAGCCCACGCACAGTGGCATGCGGCATGTGGATCTTAGTTGCCTGACGAGGGATCAGACCCGTGTCCCCTTCATTGGGAATGTGGAGTCTTATCCACTGGACCACCAGGGAAGTCCCAGGGCTTTTTAAACATACTGGGGTCATAGGACATGAAATGGGATGAGATATGCTAGCTGTAGAATGGTTGAAATTATTGACTCTCTTTTTAAACTACTAGAAATGATATAAAATGGAAAGGGTTTTTTTGCTTTATTTGTTTTTGGTGTTTGTTTTGTTTTTAAGTAACTTCTGGGAGGCTGTTACTGCACTGTGTCCATAACATGAAATTAAGGAGGCCTTATGAGAAAGTGTCAAAGGATGGATTATTTTGAAAATATGAAACGTTCAATTTTATGTGAAATTTAAATTAAAAATATTTATGTATATTACAGTTATGTTGATGAAGGATCAGAAAAAAAAACAAGTCTAGAGGCTTTGCTTTTATTACTTTTGAGAATCCTGCAGATGCAAAGGATGCTGTCCAAGATATGAATGGAAAAGTAAGAGACTTTAATAATATTTTGTGTTCTCCATTTATTACTATTTCAAGATTTTTTTTTCTAATTTTTTAAAGTAACATGATGCCATATAAGCCTTCACTCTCCATTTTGTCACGTACGTATTGGATTGTCCGGTTGGAAGGAGATTGACATTAACATGAGCTTTAACAATATATTTTAAACCTGTTTTAGCATTCAAATGTAAAAGTAAATGAGTTTTAGCCTGTAGAGCTCTCCCCAATATCCCGTACTGTCATTTTGAAGTCTCGACTTTTTTGTACTTCAGAGTCACTCTTCCTTGTGTCACTGTTACAAATAATCATGTGTCCCTTACACCTGTACTTTTAATTGCATCTTTGCTCAAAGAATTCTTTTATATTGTAGGTAATATTTTTCCCATTTTATATGGCAGGTACTATCTTTTTATATTCATCATCCTGTGAATTGTTGATTGTTAAAAGTACTTCCAGTGCATCTCAGTTCTCATAGTGTGGAACACATACATTAATTCCCTTTGTCCTATAGCTTGGTTTCTGGTATGCTGCAGGCACTTGGCACATGTTGACCCTTTTACTTTACTTTCATATTTTAAGGTATGGTAGTACCTAAAAGTTGATCTTGACTCATGATTTTATTTTGGGTGCAGAGGTAAATTTGTGTCATGAAGGATAGTAGACCCCCATTATTTGTTTGTTTTCAAGCACAAGAACGTGTAGTCCGTGTAGACATTATTCTTCAATTCTTTATTCAACAGATATTTTATTGCCAGGCATTGCTTTAGCAATTGATTAATGGTTGTGGGTAATACAAAATGCCTATTTTCTTGGACACTTGGGATGAGAAACGTACAAGTAAAAATAAATACAATTTCATATGAAAAATATTAAGGAACATAAAGTAGGTAATTTCATTAGAGCTTAAGGGGAGTGGTTTTCTATACATATAGGTCTAAGAATGTTAAATCCTGAATGTTGGAAGGGAGGCAGCCATTCATAAGTCTGTGGGAAATATTTTGGACCCAGAAACAGAAAAGGAGGCCCTAACGTGGGAGCACATGGCTCTTGAGGCTGTTTGTATTGGGCCAGGGCCCATCCATATCCACCAGAAGTCTTAGTAGGAATTCAGCATTTAAAATTGTTTTCCAAGGATAACATGAAACAGCTAGAGTGTTTTACTTAGAGCAATTATATGATGATTTGAATTATGTGTTCAAAAATCACACTGGCATCTATAGAAGGTTAATGTAGGAAGTTGTTGGAAGATTGAGAAGTGTAAGCATTTCTGAAACATAAGAATATGAAGTACCACTATAAGAAGTTACTCTTGGGGGACATGTTCAAACAATTGAATAAGGCAAGAAATGTTAAGGACCAAATAAGTGCTCTATTTAAAAAAAAAATCAAGGAAATTATTAGAAGTAAATACAGAAGAACAATCATGTTGGAAAATTTTCTTTCCCTTAATATTTAAGAAATGCTAAAAACAATTAAAGTAGGAATAACCATTTTGAATAAATAACTGGATCATTTTATTTTTTAAATGACACGTATACTTTTATATACCCTTGGGACACTGAAAACTTTGAATGGTAGAAGTAGAGAAAGGAAGTGAGTTTAGTTCTCCATTATAGAAAATAAAAGGGTATATTCTCTCATGATAAGTGAGAGGTATTAATCTTCTTTTAATACCAGAGGACATTTCAGGGAGCTCTAATTGCCAATACGTACACTTTGTGTTGGATGACTTAATGAAAGGCAGTTACTCATTAAGTCTCATTTATCTGGCATGGTGAAGGACACAATCATTTCAGAAGAAAATGTTTGCTTTGGGGAAAAAAGACTGATCTTGGACTAATGCAGTAGTAAATAAATTTGATGTGATGTTATTAATGTTGTACTTAATCTGTTTAGTCTTTGGATGGAAAGGCAATTAAAGTAGAGCAAGCCAACAAATGATCTTTGGAAAGCGGTGGTACACAGAGACCACAACCTCCTGCAAGAAACAGGGGCCATCTGAGAAATCCGAGACATGGAAGAGGAAGAAATCGAAGAGGAGGAAATCGAAGAGGAGGAAATGGAAGAGGAGGAAGTGGGAGCGCAAGAGAGCATCCCTCACCTGGAGGACACCTGGGTAATGTTTTGAAATACAAGGCTGCAACCAGAGGACCGAAAAATAGTAGGTTTAACTGTATAGAAACCTCTCAGTTTTTATTCCATCCTTTATGAGCAAAGTAGTGTGTAAGAACTATCAGATGATGACTCACATTGATAGTCAGAAGTATTTCTAAGTGGTGAAGAATTATTGTAGTTATAAAATGACTTAACTAGGTAATGTGCAAAACGTTAATCACCTTACAGGGGAATAGCATAAATTTTAAACTAAATTCAGTCTCTTTTACCATTATTACTAATTGCCTCTTTTCTTCGAGAATTTTTCTACCGAGTTTCCTACTGTTGATCATACATTAGAATTTTTCACTTTAGGACCGATAACTTGATATGAGTTTAAATCAATGATTCATTCATAATCTCTTAAAAATACATTGGTTAATTTTATTCTGAGAGTAGCCTTATTGCATCATAAAAATACTAGAGAATCTTGAAAACTCCACAACAGAAAATAAAAGTCACTCAGAATATCCACAATTCAGGGCGAAACACTTCATATTTTAGGTTTCACCTTGCAGTATTTGTCTTAAGTATATGTGTTCAGACATCTAAGCAAATCTCCATTGTCATTTTGATATGAGGCTTTTCTACCTGGGTCTGTGGTTTGCATTTGGGAAAATACCTTAGGGAAATAAATAGAGCTTTAGATTCTAAAAGGTGTCTTTGACCCAGGAAAAGAGTAAAAAGCTCTGCTTCAGAAATATGTATGTTTTCTTTGTGTGTGTATTAGAGGAGGAAGTCGTTGAAAATGCCTTTTTTTGGATTTTTTTCAGAGAAGTTTTCTACTTAGTAAGAAAAGGAGGAAAAGCACTTTGCATTTCAAAAACTTCCATATATTTAACAACCTCTGCTTCATCTATTAACCAGAACCAGTCTTCAGAAATAAAACGTTTAGTTTCTTTTTGTGCTAATTCCATGTGTGAATTTTAGGAAATGTTTTTTGAAAGTTCAGTTAGAGGGTGTGCCCATTTTAAGATAACACAGTTTTGTTCTTTTCCCACTATCTTGAGCTTGAGAAAAGTTGACCAGTTCATATTCTGCCATGTGTAAGAGTACTCATTTTTTCTTGCCTGTGGCACTACCGGGGAATTGGAATACATCTAAACACCTTTCTGGTTCGAAAGGTAACACATCAATTTTCAGTATTTAGTGTGCATTTCTTAAATACTATTAAAATTGAACAGAACATAGCCCTTTTGACTGAGAAATGAACATTAAGAGTTGATCTGTGAATAACACAGGCCTGAACTGTTGATCAACTTACAAGCAGATTTTGTTTTTCAATAAATACATATAAGATCACTACGTGATCCAAGGTTGGTTGAATCCATGGATGCAGAACTAGGGATACTGGACCAAGTGTAAAGTTATAAGCAGATATTCTCCGGCAAAGGGAGTTATTTGTATGTATGTACTTAACTTTTAGGTAATGCATTTTTTATTCATCCTTTTTATTTTTAATGCTTTGATTTATACCTAGGATGTTGTGTTTTTCAAAAGCTTCCTTGACACCAGAATTATATAACTAATAACTTACCATCTTCCTCCTAAAATGATGAAAAATTGAGTTTTACATTTAATTTATCCAGGTTTTTCTGTACTCTCTCTCTTCTCCCCAGAGCACTTTCATACCAGTGGTTCTTCAGTTTTGTTCCTACGTTTCCCAAACTGACTTTTACGGTAAGTCTTTGAACTCTACTGACTTATGTGTCATATGAGGAAACAATCATATTGGTTTAGACAGATAGGAAAGCTGAAGACTGGAGTAATTGTTTAGTGAAAATTTATAACAATAAGTGAAACTTGCCCAATGAAAAAATGTTGATTCTGCTTAACTAAAAAGATTTCATTTAAACACAGGTCTTGGTGGACACACTCCTAGTCCCAAGGCGAGTTCTTCCCGGGGAGCCTTTCCAGTTAAAAGAGGACCATGTTCCAGAAGTGGAGGTCCTCCTCCTAAGAGATGTTGCCAAGGGCGAAGCAGTAGGGGGGTGGGAAGACAAGGTAAATGCTATATAATGCAGAGACAGTTGTTTCTAATTAATGAAAGGGAGCTATTTTAAACAGAATGTTTAAGCAAAATGGAAAGTGAGAAGTATATGGACATGTTAACCAATTACTAATTTATTGATTGATTTGTGGTTGGGAAATAACTTGTCAGTTTTTGATTATAGATGTAGTAGGTGATTAGCACTGCAGTGGGGAAAACATTGCTTGTAAGTCCATGTTGGCTATAGAATTCCTCTTAATTTAAGTTGCTGCTAACACTTTTTGGTTAGTAGGCTTCTTTATCACATAGTTTCAATATCAGAATTTTCATGAAAACTATGTCCTGTGAGAGAATGTTCTGGTCTGTAGACTAGTTAAGCTATGTATATTGGCTAGCTGGTTTTATTAATTATTATAAACAATAATTGAAACTTGCCATATGAACTGTAGTTTGTGCTCTTAACTTTTCTAGCACTGTTTTCTGATCCGTAATATGGTAGAGACTTGAAACAGCCATTATCAAATTGCCCTTTTACGTGTAGAATATGAATGGAGCCAAATGTAGCATGATATTGACTTCAAAACACAACAGAAGCTAAGAAGCCTACCCTTTCCATTAGTAGATGGTTAGCCTAGTGAACAAACAAGAGAAGAGAACAAACAAGGTCCTAGTGACCTCCAGGAATGAGGAATAAGAATTAACACAGGAAGAGAACGTTATTTATGGGAGATAGTTTCATATTTTGGGAGCGGTACAGTGTTTTTCAAATGAGCCCTTTATTGCTAATAAACAAGAGAAGTCACTATTGCTATCCTCATACAAGGTCCATAATTAAGGTTGTACACTTAAAGGAGAGAGCCGACCACTTGGTGGTTGAATATGTGACAGTAGTTACCAAAAATCAATGTTTTGCTCAAAGTCTGAGAAGTGTTCCCTACTGCTGGTAATCTAAAAGTTATGCCAACTGTATGGGGAACGGGAGATGTCAGAAAATACAATGTTCAGTGGTACCATTGAAAGGGAAACGAAAATGTGCGTAAATGGAATTTTAGAAGGGGTAGTTTTTTTAAATGATTTTGGAGAGTGGAAGGCTATCAGACTTTGGGATTTTTCTTTGAAACATTACTGTCAATTCTGAGATACTTACATAAGCATTTTTAAATTCAAGGTTCAGGATCACATGGAAGAGAAAATTGTGGAGGTCCTCCTCGTAGAGAGCCAGTCTCTTTTCGGAGAGTTGGCTATATGTCACAGAGATGGTGGTTATGCTACTAAAGATAGGTAATAGGAAGCACAGTATATGAATTAAGTCATGGTTAGTTTTGTTGTTCTTGTTGAAATTTACCTAACACAAAATTGAACATTTAAAAGTGAACAGTTCAGTAACATTTAGCACACTTAACAGTGTTATGCAACCACCAGCTCTGTTCAGTTCCAAAACATTTCATTACCCCAGAATAAAATTAATCAGCAGTCACACCCAATTTGTCACCCCTTGTCCCCGGTAGGTACCCACCTGTGTCCTTATCTATGAATTTATCTACTCCTGAATATATCATACTAATGGAAGCAAACAATATGTGACCTTTATTATCCAGCTTTCCCTTAGCATAAATATTTTCAAGGATCATTCATGCTGTAGCGTGAATCAGTACTTCAGACCTTCTTTTTTTTGGCTGACTAAATATTCCATTATATGTGTGGTTAACATGGTTTGTTTATCCATCTGTGTGAGTTATTCCCATCATGGTGCTGTCATGAATACTCCTGTACAAGCATTTGGGTACCTGTTTTCAATTCTTTTTGAGTGTATGTATACTTAAGGAGTGGAATTCCTGGGACATAGAGGAATTCTTTACATTTTTTAAGAAACTGCTAATCTTTGCCACAGAGCCTGTACTATTTTCCATTTCTGCCATGCACATATACTTGGTTTGTTTCTCTGCATCTGCACCAACACTTGATATATTCTATGGGTCTATTTTTCATTATAGCCAGTGTGATACGTGCAAAGTAGATATTTCATTTGGGGTTTGAATTTCATTTCCCTAATAAATATGTTGAGCAGGTTTTCATGTCCTTGTTGCTCATTGTATATCTCCTTTAAACAAAAGTATATTCAAGTCCTTTGCCCATTTAAAAGTTTTTGTCTTTTTGCTGTCTTGAGTTCTTAAATATTCTGGATATGATAAGTTGCATTTAAAATTGTAGCTGCTTTATTTCAGTTATTCAAGGAGAGATTATCCACACTCCTGAGCCAGCAAGGATTATACTCCACCACGTAGACGCTATGCACACAGTTATTACGGACATTCAAATTCTCGGAATGATCATCCCTCTAGAGGACATAGGTAATATAAAATGTTGTGTTTATATCAAATAAAAACCTTCGTTTCAATTATGTTATTGTGACACATAATTTAAATTGATGACATAATTTATGACATTCTTTTCAATTCAGTGACCGTGATGGCTATGGTGGAAATCGTGATAGAGATTATTCTGAATATTGAAGTGGAAGCTTTTACAGGGATTCATATGGGAGTTACGGTAAGAGTCCAGTTACAACTTGTAAATCATAGAATTAGACTTAACCAGATCGTTGTTTACTCTACTTTTACTTCAGTTCCTCAAAGGTAAAAGTATGTTTAGCATGTCCTTTTAGATAAGTTAAAGACCTTTGAATGGTTTTGTTAATAGCTCACTTAAAATAAAAGGCTATGAAGGGTAAATGGGCAGTCTCATCTTTTTTTCTCATTACAGAAAACCAATTTTAACATTATTATGATTTTTTATTTTTATTTTGTGTGCGGGACACGGGCCTCTCACCATCGTGGCCCCTCCCGTTGCGGAGCACAGGCTCCTGACGCGGAGTCCCAGAGGCCATGCATGGCCCACGGTCCCAACCGCTCCCCGGCACGTGGGATCCTCCTGGACCGGGGCACGAACCCGTGTCCCCTGCATCGGCAGTCGGACTGTCAACCACTGCGCCACCAGGGAAGCCCCACTGAATCTTGTTAAAAGTTGCCACTCGACTGATTATTTAAAAATGCTAAAATAGGGGCTTTTACTTTCAAAGAAACTACTTAGGCTGAAAAATATTGCTCGCTCTTTTAAAGAAATGTAGAAGCCCTTCACCGTTGCTACCTAGTTTATATTTTCATAGCAGAGAGAGCTGAAGCTTATCTTTTCAAATATTTAGCACTGTAAGTCATGTTATATGATCCCAGAAAAATTTGTAATGTTTAGCGTTTGTTTATCAATCAGTAACTTCCCATGTGACTCCCGTGGTGCACCAGCAGCACGAAGGGCCCCTGTGACTTACGGTGGAAGCAGTCGCTGTGATAGCAATATGAGAGATGGATATGGAGGAGGTCCGGAAGGTTACTCCAGCAGGCAAAGTAATGCTTATTCAAGGGGTCGAAAGCGTAGAAGACAGGAACAATGAGGGTTTCCACCCTCTGTGAATAGGGAGTACCTTGCTCCCCGTGACTCATACAGTAGCTCAGTTTGTGGGGCTTCCAGACGAGGTTATGCGGGAAGCCAATCTGAAAGAGAGGGCCAAAGCAGATACTAAAAATTAACACTCAGTCATGCACCAAATGTTCGTTACAAAGGAAAAGTTTAAGTTGTTTTCCTTAATTGATGCTTGAACACTACTAAAAGAAAAATGTTGGTTTGGGGGGAAGAGGCATATATTAACTTTTCCTCTAGGAAGTTTCAGACAAAGGGGAAACATGGAATTATTCAGAGGACTTTCATGTTGTTAATGTTAATTGAAAAGTAGAAGTCGTGTTTCAAATGTTCAAAATTTTCAGAGTAAAAAAATTTCGTGAAATATGTTTTGTTGATGATACTGCTGAGTTAAACAAGCATAAAACTTTTGTTCGGAGGGTGAATTGTGCTGTTTGCCTAAACTTTTCCTTTGTACGTGAATGTATTCAAAATTAAGCAATGTGTTATTTCTCCATCGCAAGCTGTGACTGTTTTCCAGTTAGGCTAAAGAAATTACATGTTCCTTTTTGAAAGCTTGTAAACATGTAAAAGGTTTGAGAAGTCTCCAAAAAGGCTGAGAAACAATGCTTGCATTATTAGTGAAAGTCGATGTGTCTTTATCCCTTTAAAGCCATAGTATAGATGAAAGGAAAATTGAGACAGGTGACTGTAAAGAGTTTAAGAAATCTTGAGGTTAAGTATCTATTTTCTGATCCATATTCAAGTGGCAGATGACCAACGTGGGAATAATGGTTATAAAACCAATTTTCCACTCAATGTAAATGGAACCAGTTAACTTTTCTGAGTATATATATCTTAGTGAAAGTTAGTACCCCTAGATTTTAAGACATTGGGAAACGTTTTAAGTAATACTGATTTTAACTTTATGTTGGTGTGCTTGATGTAACACAAAGGGTTTCGTAATATACTCATAAGTATAGAGTTATCTGGAGGGTTAAGGGTTTTTTGTCAGTGACTTCAGGTGACATTTAATGAGTAATGCTTACAATTTGGGAAGAAACTGGAGTGTAAAAACTTTAAGCCAAATTGGAATCTGCAAAACTAGTACAGAAATCTGCAATTTCCTTTTAAAGGAACAGCAAACATGAAGTTCAGGGGAAGGAGAGTATTATTTGAGCCAAACTGAGGATTATAACTCAGGAGACAGACTCAGAAAGTTCTGAGGACTGTTCTACCTGTTAGAAGTCAAAGGCATGGTTACATTCATTTTGAAGAGAAAGGACAGTATATCACATCAAAGTGACATACAGATATTTTACATGAAGATCAGCAGGGATACGTAGTCTGGGTAAGCAGGTACAAAGTGAGCAGCAAGTCAACATGATCCCAGTACAGAGCTGGGAAAGAACAGTATTCTTTTTAAGAAGTTACAGCCTAAGTGTCAGAGGAAGGTAAAATAATTGACCTTTATGATCAGGAAGGCAATCTGTCTTTGAGGAACTCTGGTTAATGTGTAATGCAGATATTAGGGAGGGAGGGAGGATGTCTCAATGACCACAGAATTTTATGTTTAATTTTTCTTGGCTGGCCTTAAAGTACTGTATTTCATAAAATCCTACGGGGCATGAAAGGTTTGCTTTTAGTATCTAACATATCAGATTGATGAGTCAAATCCTTAAAAGGAAGGATAAAGCAAACGAAGTTTCGAACCCAAAACTGAACCGTTTACTTTTTCCTGAGTACCTGTTCATGAAAAACCCATGAAACTCTTAAGTGTTTAACAGTTGGGTGATCTTCAAAATACAGGGATACTGTGGGTTTGGTTCCAGAACAGTAAAGCAAGTCATGGTTTTTCTCAATTTCACGGCTTCTTATGTAACCCAGTCTTTGCTATTAACAGAAAACCTGTATTTCTCCACTAGTTTTTAAGAGAAATGTGTTTGTTCCTTTCTTCCTCGTGTGTAAAAATACTCATTGTGTTCCCAGTGAATTGAAGGTTCTTGCTCTTCATGCCAAGAGTTGGCATGAGACAGGCCGTTAAGCAAGTAAAGTGAGGATTTATTTAAGCAAGAATATGCCCTCAGGGAGAGCAGGCAGTTAGGTGAGGAGCTGCTGCCCTGGGTTCCATTGGCAAGCCAGTTATGAGGGGCATACAAAGGAAGGGGTGGCATACTCATTGGGGAAGCAGGAGTTTGGGGGTCAAATTCCCTGTTTCTTTGCAGCTCCAGAAGGGATTTTTGTCCTTATTTAGCTTAGTCAGAAGTGTCATGGCCTCACTGCATGGTGTGTGCTGCTTGTCTGCAAGGCTAATTTTATTGTAAGGAGAGCATAATGAGCAACAGGTTACATTTGGAAGTAGGAGATTCCTGTCTTTCCTCATCTCTCTTTGTCTGCCTTCAGGACACTTACCACCGAAAATGTGCAGTTTCCTGTCAGTCTGGAGGTTCCTGTTTTTCTTTGTCGGCCCATGGACCTCTGCTCTTTACCAGGTGCTTGATTTCCTGCCACCTGGCCCCTCTTCCATTACTCTGCTCATATCTAGCTACTCGCCTGCTGTAGCAATTACAGTAATCTTAACCTCACAGTCCTTTAATTGCATTGCAGTCACTGAAAAACATGCTTAACATCCAGATTGAATTTTGTTCATGAATGAGTGATATCCAAACCTCTATAAGAGGATTTTCTCAGACACCATCTGAGATTTAATATCAATTGTTTTTCCTCTCGTGTTTCTTTCCTGTCAGGCAGAGGATTAAAATATTAAACAATCATTATTGAAATACTAACAATTCTTTGATTTCCTACTATATACTGAACTTGTCCCTTCCAGTAGACTTGCTTGGAAGCTGCCGGTTGGCCTACATATTAGGTAGAAACCATAAAACCCCTGAATTAGGGAACAGTTATAACTTTGCCTGATTTAAAGATCAGCTTTTGTATAATGCATACAGCTGTTTTCTATCTAGACTATGGAAAGTGTCCCAAGAAATACTAACTGATCACCATCAACTGATCAACTGGTGTTTACATGAACACATTTCATTGCATAGTTTTCTCAAGTGCTCAATAATGGTTAATATACGATTAAGACACTACCAATGCAAAGCATTAACACCACAGATCTGGGCTTCCCTAGTGGCCCAGTGGTTGAGAGTCCGGCTGCCGATGCAGGGGACACGGGTTCGTGCCCCGGTCCGGGAGGATCCCACATGCCGCGGAGCGGTTGGGCCCGTGAGCCATGGCCGCTGAGACTGGCTTCTGGAGCCTGTGCTTTGCAATGGGAGGGGCCACAACGGTGAGAGGCCGGCATACCGCAAAAAAAAAAAAAAACCAAAAACCAAAACAGTTTCATGATTTGGACCAGTCTCTAAAAAAGGCAGGATTACAAATTAACCTCGGGCTCCCACTTAATATAAAAGTAATGACAATATTTTCACACTTTTGTTTTGAACCCTGAATTATGTTTTCGGCGTTGTGCTCAATGTGCTCAGTACATCATTTAACCTCACAATAACACTATCTGATAATTCTTTATCATCTTGTTTTCGTAGACTGGGTAAATTTAAGAGTTTAGGTAGCTTACCCAGTTTCATATAACTACTAAATTTTGAAGTTTAGATTATTTTCTGTCTGCCTGACTTCGTATCATATTAAATCACTATACGCATTATATCTTCTAGACATTCATATTTCTGTTTCAGATTATTCTAACAGTTCCACTAAAAAAATTAAGTAAGTAGCATATCTGCATAGCAAGCAAAATGCTTCATGATCTGGTCCTCCCCATTTTACATCTATCAAGAAATCCCTGAACTCTCCCTACTGATTACCTGGAGCTTCCCGTTATTAGCCCAAAATGCGTTTTCCTTTTTTTTTTTTTTTACGGTACGCGGGCATCTCACCGTTGTGGCCTCTCCCGTTGTGGAGCACAAGCTTCAGACGAGCAGGCTCAGCGGCCGTGGCTCAGGGGCCCAGCAGCTCAGGGGCATGTGGGATCCTCCCGGACCGGGGCACGAACCCGCGTCCCCTGCTTGGGCAGGCGGACTCTCAACCACTGCGCCACCTGGGAAGCCCTTCTCCTTTATATTGATTAAATTAAAGCAACTGGGAAAAGTATGCAGTAAAAAGTAGAGAACACATTCTGCTGTTGCAGTTTTCTTTAGAGTTTCTCCCGCGAGTTCCCCCGCGAGTTTCTCTGTTCACCCCTCCCCTACCTCCACATCTTCCATCTTCCCTACCTCCCCTGCGGCTCATCCCTTCCCCCACCTACCGCTACATCTGGTTCCTTAGCCTCTTTCTAGAAGTAGAGCGCTTGCTCTCGAGCCTTAGTTTAGTTAACGGTCGTCTGAAGAGACGCGGAAGGAGGACTTCTGAAGAGGAGGACAAAATAAGGTAAGAAATTCGGCATTTTAGGGAGGAGAGAATAATTTATACCTCAGGAGAAAGAGTTGAGACCTATATGTTCTCCTGTTACCAGAGAAAGCATGGTAATTCAGGTTTTGATTTTTCTCTCAGGCTTTTTCTGTAAGAGATAAGAGCCGAGTAAGTGGTGTTTGTATAACTATGTCTGAATAGACAGTGTCTCGAGAAGTCTATCAGTTGTTCTTGAACAGTACGTTTACTGTTTGTTCTCCTGGAGAATCAGTTGCCAAGGCAGCGATGAAAAGCCAGTGAAGTTCCTGGAGTTGGTCCGTGAATTGCGAAGTTGGGGGTGGGGGTGGAGCTAGGTTTGAAATGCTGCGGGAGGGAATATTGAGTAGATAACTTAAGTGTGATTAGCGGCGTACCCTCTTTGCTGTTTACTCTCACATGCGGGTAGTGGAGCGTATGCCGGGCGCCAGTTTGTTCCGCTTGCACTTTTGTTTTTTGCGGTATGCGGGCCTCTCACTGCTGTGGCCCCTCCCACCGCGGAGCACAGGCTCGGTACCCAGAGGCTCCAGACGCGCAGGCCCAGCGGCCATGGCTCACGGGCCCAGCTGCTCCGCGGCTGGTGGGCTCCTCCCGGAGCGGTGCCGAACCCCTGTCCCCTGGGTAGGCAGGCGGACTGTCAACCAGTGCGCCACCAGGGAGACCCTCTCGTGCAGTTTTTCTTTTTTCTTTTTTGTTTCCTCGGGTTTTCTGTGTGAAAGCAGAGGTACTGAGCAATACAAGCAAGATAGCTATTTTAACTTAAATGATCTAAAACTTGTAATTTTAGTTATCAAATGTCAAAATGTTGATTCACTTGACAAAAAGCGTCTGATTTAATTTGGCATATAAAGAATGGTACTCTCTTTTGACCAGTGTTTCTTAAAGTCTCTCGATCTAAGTAAACACAGTTTGCATTTTCCTCAATAAAGGAAGTAACTCCCTCCTTTGCTTTTATGACTTACCACTTTTAAAGTTTGTGGGAAAACATTATTTTAAACATTATTTGATGCATAGACAAGAAAAATGTGAGTAGATGTGAAAAATTTAAAAATATGTTTAAGGTATATTCTGCACAGTTCATAAAACATATTAACTGTTAGATGTGTAGAATCCAGGACCATTTATTATTGCTTATTTTTTTTTGTTGTGTTTTGGAAAAGAAGCCTTGAACCCTGCAGGTAAACTAATTTACAGTTGCCTTCTAATCTAGTTTTTACATACAGGTTTTTGTAAGATATCTATAAAGAATGGAGCATTTGTTACGCCAGTGCTTGTTTTGCTTTGTGTTACAAGTTTCCTCTCTTTTAAGTAAGAAACGGCAAATATTTTCACTGATATAGGGTACTTCAGTTGAGTTATAAACAGGTGTAATAGTTTTTGCTTATAATTTATTTTTTGCTATATGTATAAAGATATATTTTTAATTACTTACAGAAAAATGGCGGAAGCAGATCAGGCTGGGAAACTGTTCATAGGAGGCCTCCATGCTGACACCAATGAAAATTCTCTTGAAGTGGTATTTGGGAAATATGGTCACATTATGGAAGGTAATTTTTAGAACCTATATATATACATATATATATATATATATATATATGTATATATATATGTTCGAGGCAAATGTGTATTAAACACACACCATTGAACAGCTAAGTTAAAGTGCTTTTTCTATTTGTAACACACGAGCAGTTTTTTTTAAAGTTTCTGTTTTTTATTAGGAAAGCACTGGGCAATGAGGGAAATTGTACAACTTAGGGGCTCCTACTACTGAGAAGGGAAAAAAGCAGCGTTTCTTTCTTCACCCCAGCTACGCTTTGCAGCATGCCGGGTTTTACTTACCTGACCAGGGATCCAGCCCACGCACAGTGGCATGCGGCATGTGGATCTTAGTTGCCTGACGAGGGATCAGACCCGTGTCCCCTTCATTGGGAATGTGGAGTCTTATCCACTGGACCACCAGGGAAGTCCCAGGGCTTTTTAAACATACTGGGGTCATAGGACATGAAATGGGATGAGATATGCTAGCTGTAGAATGGTTGAAATTATTGACTCTCTTTTTAAACTACTAGAAATGATATAAAATGGAAAGGGTTTTTTTGCTTTATTTGTTTTTGGTGTTTGTTTTGTTTTTAAGTAACTTCTGGGAGGCTGTTACTGCACTGTGTCCATAACATGAAATTAAGGAGGCCTTATGAGAAAGTGTCAAAGGATGGATTATTTTGAAAATATGAAACGTTCAATTTTATGTGAAATTTAAATTAAAAATATTTATGTATATTACAGTTATGTTGATGAAGGATCAGAAAAAAAAACAAGTCTAGAGGCTTTGCTTTTATTACTTTTGAGAATCCTGCAGATGCAAAGGATGCTGTCCAAGATATGAATGGAAAAGTAAGAGACTTTAATAATATTTTGTGTTCTCCATTTATTACTATTTCAAGATTTTTTTTTCTAATTTTTTAAAGTAACATGATGCCATATAAGCCTTCACTCTCCATTTTGTCACGTACGTATTGGATTGTCCGGTTGGAAGGAGATTGACATTAACATGAGCTTTAACAATATATTTTAAACCTGTTTTAGCATTCAAATGTAAAAGTAAATGAGTTTTAGCCTGTAGAGCTCTCCCCAATATCCCGTACTGTCATTTTGAAGTCTCGACTTTTTTGTACTTCAGAGTCACTCTTCCTTGTGTCACTGTTACAAATAATCATGTGTCCCTTACACCTGTACTTTTAATTGCATCTTTGCTCAAAGAATTCTTTTATATTGTAGGTAATATTTTTCCCATTTTATATGGCAGGTACTATCTTTTTATATTCATCATCCTGTGAATTGTTGATTGTTAAAAGTACTTCCAGTGCATCTCAGTTCTCATAGTGTGGAACACATACATTAATTCCCTTTGTCCTATAGCTTGGTTTCTGGTATGCTGCAGGCACTTGGCACATGTTGACCCTTTTACTTTACTTTCATATTTTAAGGTATGGTAGTACCTAAAAGTTGATCTTGACTCATGATTTTATTTTGGGTGCAGAGGTAAATTTGTGTCATGAAGGATAGTAGACCCCCATTATTTGTTTGTTTTCAAGCACAAGAACGTGTAGTCCGTGTAGACATTATTCTTCAATTCTTTATTCAACAGATATTTTATTGCCAGGCATTGCTTTAGCAATTGATTAATGGTTGTGGGTAATACAAAATGCCTATTTTCTTGGACACTTGGGATGAGAAACGTACAAGTAAAAATAAATACAATTTCATATGAAAAATATTAAGGAACATAAAGTAGGTAATTTCATTAGAGCTTAAGGGGAGTGGTTTTCTATACATATAGGTCTAAGAATGTTAAATCCTGAATGTTGGAAGGGAGGCAGCCATTCATAAGTCTGTGGGAAATATTTTGGACCCAGAAACAGAAAAGGAGGCCCTAACGTGGGAGCACATGGCTCTTGAGGCTGTTTGTATTGGGCCAGGGCCCATCCATATCCACCAGAAGTCTTAGTAGGAATTCAGCATTTAAAATTGTTTTCCAAGGATAACATGAAACAGCTAGAGTGTTTTACTTAGAGCAATTATATGATGATTTGAATTATGTGTTCAAAAATCACACTGGCATCTATAGAAGGTTAATGTAGGAAGTTGTTGGAAGATTGAGAAGTGTAAGCATTTCTGAAACATAAGAATATGAAGTACCACTATAAGAAGTTACTCTTGGGGGACATGTTCAAACAATTGAATAAGGCAAGAAATGTTAAGGACCAAATAAGTGCTCTATTTAAAAAAAAAATCAAGGAAATTATTAGAAGTAAATACAGAAGAACAATCATGTTGGAAAATTTTCTTTCCCTTAATATTTAAGAAATGCTAAAAACAATTAAAGTAGGAATAACCATTTTGAATAAATAACTGGATCATTTTATTTTTTAAATGACACGTATACTTTTATATACCCTTGGGACACTGAAAACTTTGAATGGTAGAAGTAGAGAAAGGAAGTGAGTTTAGTTCTCCATTATAGAAAATAAAAGGGTATATTCTCTCATGATAAGTGAGAGGTATTAATCTTCTTTTAATACCAGAGGACATTTCAGGGAGCTCTAATTGCCAATACGTACACTTTGTGTTGGATGACTTAATGAAAGGCAGTTACTCATTAAGTCTCATTTATCTGGCATGGTGAAGGACACAATCATTTCAGAAGAAAATGTTTGCTTTGGGGAAAAAAGACTGATCTTGGACTAATGCAGTAGTAAATAAATTTGATGTGATGTTATTAATGTTGTACTTAATCTGTTTAGTCTTTGGATGGAAAGGCAATTAAAGTAGAGCAAGCCAACAAATGATCTTTGGAAAGCGGTGGTACACAGAGACCACAACCTCCTGCAAGAAACAGGGGCCATCTGAGAAATCCGAGACATGGAAGAGGAAGAAATCGAAGAGGAGGAAATCGAAGAGGAGGAAATGGAAGAGGAGGAAGTGGGAGCGCAAGAGAGCATCCCTCACCTGGAGGACACCTGGGTAATGTTTTGAAATACAAGGCTGCAACCAGAGGACCGAAAAATAGTAGGTTTAACTGTATAGAAACCTCTCAGTTTTTATTCCATCCTTTATGAGCAAAGTAGTGTGTAAGAACTATCAGATGATGACTCACATTGATAGTCAGAAGTATTTCTAAGTGGTGAAGAATTATTGTAGTTATAAAATGACTTAACTAGGTAATGTGCAAAACGTTAATCACCTTACAGGGGAATAGCATAAATTTTAAACTAAATTCAGTCTCTTTTACCATTATTACTAATTGCCTCTTTTCTTCGAGAATTTTTCTACCGAGTTTCCTACTGTTGATCATACATTAGAATTTTTCACTTTAGGACCGATAACTTGATATGAGTTTAAATCAATGATTCATTCATAATCTCTTAAAAATACATTGGTTAATTTTATTCTGAGAGTAGCCTTATTGCATCATAAAAATACTAGAGAATCTTGAAAACTCCACAACAGAAAATAAAAGTCACTCAGAATATCCACAATTCAGGGCGAAACACTTCATATTTTAGGTTTCACCTTGCAGTATTTGTCTTAAGTATATGTGTTCAGACATCTAAGCAAATCTCCATTGTCATTTTGATATGAGGCTTTTCTACCTGGGTCTGTGGTTTGCATTTGGGAAAATACCTTAGGGAAATAAATAGAGCTTTAGATTCTAAAAGGTGTCTTTGACCCAGGAAAAGAGTAAAAAGCTCTGCTTCAGAAATATGTATGTTTTCTTTGTGTGTGTATTAGAGGAGGAAGTCGTTGAAAATGCCTTTTTTTGGATTTTTTTCAGAGAAGTTTTCTACTTAGTAAGAAAAGGAGGAAAAGCACTTTGCATTTCAAAAACTTCCATATATTTAACAACCTCTGCTTCATCTATTAACCAGAACCAGTCTTCAGAAATAAAACGTTTAGTTTCTTTTTGTGCTAATTCCATGTGTGAATTTTAGGAAATGTTTTTTGAAAGTTCAGTTAGAGGGTGTGCCCATTTTAAGATAACACAGTTTTGTTCTTTTCCCACTATCTTGAGCTTGAGAAAAGTTGACCAGTTCATATTCTGCCATGTGTAAGAGTACTCATTTTTTCTTGCCTGTGGCACTACCGGGGAATTGGAATACATCTAAACACCTTTCTGGTTCGAAAGGTAACACATCAATTTTCAGTATTTAGTGTGCATTTCTTAAATACTATTAAAATTGAACAGAACATAGCCCTTTTGACTGAGAAATGAACATTAAGAGTTGATCTGTGAATAACACAGGCCTGAACTGTTGATCAACTTACAAGCAGATTTTGTTTTTCAATAAATACATATAAGATCACTACGTGATCCAAGGTTGGTTGAATCCATGGATGCAGAACTAGGGATACTGGACCAAGTGTAAAGTTATAAGCAGATATTCTCCGGCAAAGGGAGTTATTTGTATGTATGTACTTAACTTTTAGGTAATGCATTTTTTATTCATCCTTTTTATTTTTAATGCTTTGATTTATACCTAGGATGTTGTGTTTTTCAAAAGCTTCCTTGACACCAGAATTATATAACTAATAACTTACCATCTTCCTCCTAAAATGATGAAAAATTGAGTTTTACATTTAATTTATCCAGGTTTTTCTGTACTCTCTCTCTTCTCCCCAGAGCACTTTCATACCAGTGGTTCTTCAGTTTTGTTCCTACGTTTCCCAAACTGACTTTTACGGTAAGTCTTTGAACTCTACTGACTTATGTGTCATATGAGGAAACAATCATATTGGTTTAGACAGATAGGAAAGCTGAAGACTGGAGTAATTGTTTAGTGAAAATTTATAACAATAAGTGAAACTTGCCCAATGAAAAAATGTTGATTCTGCTTAACTAAAAAGATTTCATTTAAACACAGGTCTTGGTGGACACACTCCTAGTCCCAAGGCGAGTTCTTCCCGGGGAGCCTTTCCAGTTAAAAGAGGACCATGTTCCAGAAGTGGAGGTCCTCCTCCTAAGAGATGTTGCCAAGGGCGAAGCAGTAGGGGGGTGGGAAGACAAGGTAAATGCTATATAATGCAGAGACAGTTGTTTCTAATTAATGAAAGGGAGCTATTTTAAACAGAATGTTTAAGCAAAATGGAAAGTGAGAAGTATATGGACATGTTAACCAATTACTAATTTATTGATTGATTTGTGGTTGGGAAATAACTTGTCAGTTTTTGATTATAGATGTAGTAGGTGATTAGCACTGCAGTGGGGAAAACATTGCTTGTAAGTCCATGTTGGCTATAGAATTCCTCTTAATTTAAGTTGCTGCTAACACTTTTTGGTTAGTAGGCTTCTTTATCACATAGTTTCAATATCAGAATTTTCATGAAAACTATGTCCTGTGAGAGAATGTTCTGGTCTGTAGACTAGTTAAGCTATGTATATTGGCTAGCTGGTTTTATTAATTATTATAAACAATAATTGAAACTTGCCATATGAACTGTAGTTTGTGCTCTTAACTTTTCTAGCACTGTTTTCTGATCCGTAATATGGTAGAGACTTGAAACAGCCATTATCAAATTGCCCTTTTACGTGTAGAATATGAATGGAGCCAAATGTAGCATGATATTGACTTCAAAACACAACAGAAGCTAAGAAGCCTACCCTTTCCATTAGTAGATGGTTAGCCTAGTGAACAAACAAGAGAAGAGAACAAACAAGGTCCTAGTGACCTCCAGGAATGAGGAATAAGAATTAACACAGGAAGAGAACGTTATTTATGGGAGATAGTTTCATATTTTGGGAGCGGTACAGTGTTTTTCAAATGAGCCCTTTATTGCTAATAAACAAGAGAAGTCACTATTGCTATCCTCATACAAGGTCCATAATTAAGGTTGTACACTTAAAGGAGAGAGCCGACCACTTGGTGGTTGAATATGTGACAGTAGTTACCAAAAATCAATGTTTTGCTCAAAGTCTGAGAAGTGTTCCCTACTGCTGGTAATCTAAAAGTTATGCCAACTGTATGGGGAACGGGAGATGTCAGAAAATACAATGTTCAGTGGTACCATTGAAAGGGAAACGAAAATGTGCGTAAATGGAATTTTAGAAGGGGTAGTTTTTTTAAATGATTTTGGAGAGTGGAAGGCTATCAGACTTTGGGATTTTTCTTTGAAACATTACTGTCAATTCTGAGATACTTACATAAGCATTTTTAAATTCAAGGTTCAGGATCACATGGAAGAGAAAATTGTGGAGGTCCTCCTCGTAGAGAGCCAGTCTCTTTTCGGAGAGTTGGCTATATGTCACAGAGATGGTGGTTATGCTACTAAAGATAGGTAATAGGAAGCACAGTATATGAATTAAGTCATGGTTAGTTTTGTTGTTCTTGTTGAAATTTACCTAACACAAAATTGAACATTTAAAAGTGAACAGTTCAGTAACATTTAGCACACTTAACAGTGTTATGCAACCACCAGCTCTGTTCAGTTCCAAAACATTTCATTACCCCAGAATAAAATTAATCAGCAGTCACACCCAATTTGTCACCCCTTGTCCCCGGTAGGTACCCACCTGTGTCCTTATCTATGAATTTATCTACTCCTGAATATATCATACTAATGGAAGCAAACAATATGTGACCTTTATTATCCAGCTTTCCCTTAGCATAAATATTTTCAAGGATCATTCATGCTGTAGCGTGAATCAGTACTTCAGACCTTCTTTTTTTTGGCTGACTAAATATTCCATTATATGTGTGGTTAACATGGTTTGTTTATCCATCTGTGTGAGTTATTCCCATCATGGTGCTGTCATGAATACTCCTGTACAAGCATTTGGGTACCTGTTTTCAATTCTTTTTGAGTGTATGTATACTTAAGGAGTGGAATTCCTGGGACATAGAGGAATTCTTTACATTTTTTAAGAAACTGCTAATCTTTGCCACAGAGCCTGTACTATTTTCCATTTCTGCCATGCACATATACTTGGTTTGTTTCTCTGCATCTGCACCAACACTTGATATATTCTATGGGTCTATTTTTCATTATAGCCAGTGTGATACGTGCAAAGTAGATATTTCATTTGGGGTTTGAATTTCATTTCCCTAATAAATATGTTGAGCAGGTTTTCATGTCCTTGTTGCTCATTGTATATCTCCTTTAAACAAAAGTATATTCAAGTCCTTTGCCCATTTAAAAGTTTTTGTCTTTTTGCTGTCTTGAGTTCTTAAATATTCTGGATATGATAAGTTGCATTTAAAATTGTAGCTGCTTTATTTCAGTTATTCAAGGAGAGATTATCCACACTCCTGAGCCAGCAAGGATTATACTCCACCACGTAGACGCTATGCACACAGTTATTACGGACATTCAAATTCTCGGAATGATCATCCCTCTAGAGGACATAGGTAATATAAAATGTTGTGTTTATATCAAATAAAAACCTTCGTTTCAATTATGTTATTGTGACACATAATTTAAATTGATGACATAATTTATGACATTCTTTTCAATTCAGTGACCGTGATGGCTATGGTGGAAATCGTGATAGAGATTATTCTGAATATTGAAGTGGAAGCTTTTACAGGGATTCATATGGGAGTTACGGTAAGAGTCCAGTTACAACTTGTAAATCATAGAATTAGACTTAACCAGATCGTTGTTTACTCTACTTTTACTTCAGTTCCTCAAAGGTAAAAGTATGTTTAGCATGTCCTTTTAGATAAGTTAAAGACCTTTGAATGGTTTTGTTAATAGCTCACTTAAAATAAAAGGCTATGAAGGGTAAATGGGCAGTCTCATCTTTTTTTCTCATTACAGAAAACCAATTTTAACATTATTATGATTTTTTATTTTTATTTTGTGTGCGGGACACGGGCCTCTCACCATCGTGGCCCCTCCCGTTGCGGAGCACAGGCTCCTGACGCGGAGTCCCAGAGGCCATGCATGGCCCACGGTCCCAACCGCTCCCCGGCACGTGGGATCCTCCTGGACCGGGGCACGAACCCGTGTCCCCTGCATCGGCAGTCGGACTGTCAACCACTGCGCCACCAGGGAAGCCCCACTGAATCTTGTTAAAAGTTGCCACTCGACTGATTATTTAAAAATGCTAAAATAGGGGCTTTTACTTTCAAAGAAACTACTTAGGCTGAAAAATATTGCTCGCTCTTTTAAAGAAATGTAGAAGCCCTTCACCGTTGCTACCTAGTTTATATTTTCATAGCAGAGAGAGCTGAAGCTTATCTTTTCAAATATTTAGCACTGTAAGTCATGTTATATGATCCCAGAAAAATTTGTAATGTTTAGCGTTTGTTTATCAATCAGTAACTTCCCATGTGACTCCCGTGGTGCACCAGCAGCACGAAGGGCCCCTGTGACTTACGGTGGAAGCAGTCGCTGTGATAGCAATATGAGAGATGGATATGGAGGAGGTCCGGAAGGTTACTCCAGCAGGCAAAGTAATGCTTATTCAAGGGGTCGAAAGCGTAGAAGACAGGAACAATGAGGGTTTCCACCCTCTGTGAATAGGGAGTACCTTGCTCCCCGTGACTCATACAGTAGCTCAGTTTGTGGGGCTTCCAGACGAGGTTATGCGGGAAGCCAATCTGAAAGAGAGGGCCAAAGCAGATACTAAAAATTAACACTCAGTCATGCACCAAATGTTCGTTACAAAGGAAAAGTTTAAGTTGTTTTCCTTAATTGATGCTTGAACACTACTAAAAGAAAAATGTTGGTTTGGGGGGAAGAGGCATATATTAACTTTTCCTCTAGGAAGTTTCAGACAAAGGGGAAACATGGAATTATTCAGAGGACTTTCATGTTGTTAATGTTAATTGAAAAGTAGAAGTCGTGTTTCAAATGTTCAAAATTTTCAGAGTAAAAAAATTTCGTGAAATATGTTTTGTTGATGATACTGCTGAGTTAAACAAGCATAAAACTTTTGTTCGGAGGGTGAATTGTGCTGTTTGCCTAAACTTTTCCTTTGTACGTGAATGTATTCAAAATTAAGCAATGTGTTATTTCTCCATCGCAAGCTGTGACTGTTTTCCAGTTAGGCTAAAGAAATTACATGTTCCTTTTTGAAAGCTTGTAAACATGTAAAAGGTTTGAGAAGTCTCCAAAAAGGCTGAGAAACAATGCTTGCATTATTAGTGAAAGTCGATGTGTCTTTATCCCTTTAAAGCCATAGTATAGATGAAAGGAAAATTGAGACAGGTGACTGTAAAGAGTTTAAGAAATCTTGAGGTTAAGTATCTATTTTCTGATCCATATTCAAGTGGCAGATGACCAACGTGGGAATAATGGTTATAAAACCAATTTTCCACTCAATGTAAATGGAACCAGTTAACTTTTCTGAGTATATATATCTTAGTGAAAGTTAGTACCCCTAGATTTTAAGACATTGGGAAACGTTTTAAGTAATACTGATTTTAACTTTATGTTGGTGTGCTTGATGTAACACAAAGGGTTTCGTAATATACTCATAAGTATAGAGTTATCTGGAGGGTTAAGGGTTTTTTGTCAGTGACTTCAGGTGACATTTAATGAGTAATGCTTACAATTTGGGAAGAAACTGGAGTGTAAAAACTTTAAGCCAAATTGGAATCTGCAAAACTAGTACAGAAATCTGCAATTTCCTTTTAAAGGAACAGCAAACATGAAGTTCAGGGGAAGGAGAGTATTATTTGAGCCAAACTGAGGATTATAACTCAGGAGACAGACTCAGAAAGTTCTGAGGACTGTTCTACCTGTTAGAAGTCAAAGGCATGGTTACATTCATTTTGAAGAGAAAGGACAGTATATCACATCAAAGTGACATACAGATATTTTACATGAAGATCAGCAGGGATACGTAGTCTGGGTAAGCAGGTACAAAGTGAGCAGCAAGTCAACATGATCCCAGTACAGAGCTGGGAAAGAACAGTATTCTTTTTAAGAAGTTACAGCCTAAGTGTCAGAGGAAGGTAAAATAATTGACCTTTATGATCAGGAAGGCAATCTGTCTTTGAGGAACTCTGGTTAATGTGTAATGCAGATATTAGGGAGGGAGGGAGGATGTCTCAATGACCACAGAATTTTATGTTTAATTTTTCTTGGCTGGCCTTAAAGTACTGTATTTCATAAAATCCTACGGGGCATGAAAGGTTTGCTTTTAGTATCTAACATATCAGATTGATGAGTCAAATCCTTAAAAGGAAGGATAAAGCAAACGAAGTTTCGAACCCAAAACTGAACCGTTTACTTTTTCCTGAGTACCTGTTCATGAAAAACCCATGAAACTCTTAAGTGTTTAACAGTTGGGTGATCTTCAAAATACAGGGATACTGTGGGTTTGGTTCCAGAACAGTAAAGCAAGTCATGGTTTTTCTCAATTTCACGGCTTCTTATGTAACCCAGTCTTTGCTATTAACAGAAAACCTGTATTTCTCCACTAGTTTTTAAGAGAAATGTGTTTGTTCCTTTCTTCCTCGTGTGTAAAAATACTCATTGTGTTCCCAGTGAATTGAAGGTTCTTGCTCTTCATGCCAAGAGTTGGCATGAGACAGGCCGTTAAGCAAGTAAAGTGAGGATTTATTTAAGCAAGAATATGCCCTCAGGGAGAGCAGGCAGTTAGGTGAGGAGCTGCTGCCCTGGGTTCCATTGGCAAGCCAGTTATGAGGGGCATACAAAGGAAGGGGTGGCATACTCATTGGGGAAGCAGGAGTTTGGGGGTCAAATTCCCTGTTTCTTTGCAGCTCCAGAAGGGATTTTTGTCCTTATTTAGCTTAGTCAGAAGTGTCATGGCCTCACTGCATGGTGTGTGCTGCTTGTCTGCAAGGCTAATTTTATTGTAAGGAGAGCATAATGAGCAACAGGTTACATTTGGAAGTAGGAGATTCCTGTCTTTCCTCATCTCTCTTTGTCTGCCTTCAGGACACTTACCACCGAAAATGTGCAGTTTCCTGTCAGTCTGGAGGTTCCTGTTTTTCTTTGTCGGCCCATGGACCTCTGCTCTTTACCAGGTGCTTGATTTCCTGCCACCTGGCCCCTCTTCCATTACTCTGCTCATATCTAGCTACTCGCCTGCTGTAGCAATTACAGTAATCTTAACCTCACAGTCCTTTAATTGCATTGCAGTCACTGAAAAACATGCTTAACATCCAGATTGAATTTTGTTCATGAATGAGTGATATCCAAACCTCTATAAGAGGATTTTCTCAGACACCATCTGAGATTTAATATCAATTGTTTTTCCTCTCGTGTTTCTTTCCTGTCAGGCAGAGGATTAAAATATTAAACAATCATTATTGAAATACTAACAATTCTTTGATTTCCTACTATATACTGAACTTGTCCCTTCCAGTAGACTTGCTTGGAAGCTGCCGGTTGGCCTACATATTAGGTAGAAACCATAAAACCCCTGAATTAGGGAACAGTTATAACTTTGCCTGATTTAAAGATCAGCTTTTGTATAATGCATACAGCTGTTTTCTATCTAGACTATGGAAAGTGTCCCAAGAAATACTAACTGATCACCATCAACTGATCAACTGGTGTTTACATGAACACATTTCATTGCATAGTTTTCTCAAGTGCTCAATAATGGTTAATATACGATTAAGACACTACCAATGCAAAGCATTAACACCACAGATCTGGGCTTCCCTAGTGGCCCAGTGGTTGAGAGTCCGGCTGCCGATGCAGGGGACACAGGTTCGTGCCCCGGTCCGGGAGGATCCCACATGCCGCGGAGCGGTTGGGCCCGTGAGACATGGCCGCTGAGACTGGCTTCTGGAGCCTGTGCTTTGCAATGGGAGGGACCACAACGGTGAGAGGCCGGCATACCGCAAAAAAAAAAAAAAACCAAAAACCAAAACAGTTTCATGATTTGGACCTGTCTCTAAAAAAGGCAGGATTACAAATTAACCTCGGGCTCCCACTTAATATAAAAGTAATGACAATATTTTCACACTTTTGTTTTGAACCCTGAATTATGTTTTCGGCGTTGTGCTCAATGTGCTCAGTACATCATTTAACCTCACAATAACCCTATCTGATAATTCTTTATCATCTTGTTTTCGTAGACTGGGTAAATTTAAGAGTTTAGGTAGCTTACCCAGTTTCATATAACTACTAAATTTTGAAGTTTAGATTATTTTCTGTCTGCCTGACTTCGTATCATATTAAATCACTATACGCATTATATCTTCTAGACATTCATATTTCTGTTTCAGATTATTCTAACAGTTCCACTAAAAAAATTAAGTAAGTAGCATATCTGCATAGCAAGCAAAATGCTTCATGATCTGGTCCTCCCCATTTTACATCTATCAAGAAATCCCTGAACTCTCCCTACTGATTACCTGGAGCTTCCCATTATTAGCCCAAAATGCGTTTTCCTTTTTTTTGTTTTTTTACGGTACGCGGGCATCTCACCGTTGTGGCCTCTCCCGTTGTGGAGCACAAGCTTCAGACGAGCAGGCTCAGCGGCCGTGGCTCAGGGGCCCAGCAGCTCAGGGGCATGTGGGATCCTCCCGGACCGGGGCACGAACCCGCGTCCCCTGCTTGGGCAGGCGGACTCTCAACCACTGCGCCACCTGGGAAGCCCTTCTCCTTTATATTGATTAAATTAAAGCAACTGGGAAAAGTATGCAGTAAAAAGTAGAGAACACATTCTGCTGTTGCAGTTTTCTTTAGAGTTTCTCCCGCGAGTTCTCCCGCGAGTTTCTCTGTTCACCCCTCCCCTACCTCCACATCTTCCATCTTCCCTACCTCCCCTGCGGCTCATCCCTTCCCCCACCTACCGATACATCTGGTTCCTTAGCCTCTTTCTAGAAGTAGAGCGCTTGCTCTCGAGCCTTAGTTTAGTTAACGGTTGTCTGAAGAGACGCGGAAGGAGGACTTCTGAAGAGGAGGACAAAATAAGGTAAGAAATTCGGCATTTTAGGGAGGAGAGAATAATTTATACCTCAGGAGAAAGAGTTGAGACCTATATGTTCTCCTGTTACCAGAGAAAGCATGGTAATTCAGGTTTTGATTTTTCTCTCAGGCTTTTTCTGTAAGAGATAAGAGCCGAGTAAGTGGTGTTTGTATAACTATGTCTGAATAGACAGTGTCTCGAGAAGTCTATCAGTTGTTCTTGAACAGTACGTTTACTGTTTGTTCTCCTGGAGAATCAGTTGCCAAGGCAGCGATGAAAAGCCAGTGAAGTTCCTGGAGTTGGTCCGTGAATTGCGAAGTTGGGGGTGGGGGTGGAGCTAGGTTTGAAATGCTGCGGGAGGGAATATTGAGTAGATAACTTAAGTGTGATTAGCGGCGTACCCTCTTTGCTGTTTACTCTCACATGCGGGTAGTGGAGCGTATGCCGGGCGCCAGTTTGTTCCGCTTGCACTTTTGTTTTTTGCGGTATGCGGGCCTCTCACTGCTGTGGCCCCTCCCACCGCGGAGCACGGGCTCGGTACCCAGAGGCTCCAGACGCGCAGGCCCAGCGGCCATGGCTCACGGGCCCAGCTGCTCCGCGGCTGGTGGGCTCCTCCCGGAGCGGTGCCGAACCCCTGTCCCCTGGGTAGGCAGGCGGACTGTCAACCACTGCGCCACCAGGGAGACCCTCTCGTGCAGTTTTTCTTTTTTCTTTTTTGTTTCCTCGGGTTTTCTGTGTGAAAGCAGAGGTACTGAGCAATACAAGCAAGATAGCTATTTTAACTTAAATGATCTAAAACTTGTAATTTTAGTTATCAAATGTCAAAATGTTGATTCACTTGACAAAAAGCGTCTGATTTAATTTGGCATATAAAGAATGGTACTCTCTTTTGACCAGTGTTTCTTAAAGTCTCTCGATCTAAGTAAACACAGTTTGCATTTTCCTCAATAAAGGAAGTAACTCCCTCCTTTGCTTTTATGACTTACCACTTTTAAAGTTTGTGGGAAAACATTATTTTAAACATTATTTGATGCATAGACAAGAAAAATGTGAGTAGATGTGAAAAATTTAAAAATATGTTTAAGGTATATTCTGCACAGTTCATAAAACATATTAACTGTTAGATGTGTAGAATCCAGGACCATTTATTATTGCTTATTTTTTTTTGTTGTGTTTTGGAAAAGAAGCCTTGAACCCTGCAGGTAAACTAATTTACAGTTGCCTTCTAATCTAGTTTTTACATACAGGTTTTTGTAAGATATCTATAAAGAATGGAGCATTTGTTACGCCAGTGCTTGTTTTGCTTTGTGTTACAAGTTTCCTCTCTTTTAAGTAAGAAACGGCAAATATTTTCACTGATATAGGGTACTTCAGTTGAGTTATAAACAGGTGTAATAGTTTTTGCTTATAATTTATTTTTTGCTATATGTATAAAGATATATTTTTAATTACTTACAGAAAAATGGCGGAAGCAGATCAGGCTGGGAAACTGTACATAGGAGGCCTCCATGCTGACACCAATGAAAATTCTCTTGAAGTGGTATTTGGGAAATATGGTCACATTATGGAAGGTAATTTTTAGAACCTATATATATACATATATATATATATATATATATATGTATATATATATGTTCGAGGCAAATGTGTATTAAACACACACCATTGAACAGCTAAGTTAAAGTGCTTTTTCTATTTGTAACACACGAGCAGTTTTTTTTAAAGTTTCTGTTTTTTATTAGGAAAGCACTGGGCAATGAGGGAAATTGTACAACTTAGGGGCTCCTACTACTGAGAAGGGAAAAAAGCAGCGTTTCTTTCTTCACCCCAGCTACGCTTTGCAGCATGCCGGGTTTTACTTACCTGACCAGGGATCCAGCCCACGCACAGTGGCATGCGGCATGTGGATCTTAGTTGCCTGACGAGGGATCAGACCCGTGTCCCCTTCATTGGGAATGTGGAGTCTTATCCACTGGACCACCAGGGAAGTCCCAGGGCTTTTTAAACATACTGGGGTCATAGGACATGAAATGGGATGAGATATGCTAGCTGTAGAATGGTTGAAATTATTGACTCTCTTTTTAAACTACTAGAAATGATATAAAATGGAAAGGGTTTTTTTGCTTTATTTGTTTTTGGTGTTTGTTTTGTTTTTAAGTAACTTCCGGGAGGCTGTTACTGCACTGTGTCCATAACATGAAATTAAGGAGGCCTTATGAGAAAGTGTCAAAGGATGGATTATTTTGAAAATATGAAACGTTCAATTTTATGTGAAATTTAAATTAAAAATATTTATGTATATTACAGTTATGTTGATGAAGGATCAGAAAAAAAAACAAGTCTAGAGGCTTTGCTTTTATTACTTTTGAGAATCCTGCAGATGCAAAGGATGCTGTCCAAGATATGAATGGAAAAGTAAGAGACTTTAATAATATTTTGTGTTCTCCATTTATTACTATTTCAAGATTTTTTTTTCTAATTTTTTAAAGTAACATGATGCCATATAAGCCTTCACTCTCCATTTTGTCACGTACGTATTGGATTGTCCGGTTGGAAGGAGATTGACATTAACATGAGCTTTAACAATATATTTTAAACCTGTTTTAGCATTCAAATGTAAAAGTAAATGAGTTTTAGCCTGTAGAGCTCTCCCCAATATCCCGTACTGTCATTTTGAAGTCTCGACTTTTTTGTACTTCAGAGTCACTCTTCCTTGTGTCACTGTTACAAATAATCATGTGTCCCTTACAACTGTACTTTTAATTGCATCTTTGCTCAAAGAATTCTTTTATATTGTAGGTAATATTTTTCCCATTTTATATGGCAGGTACTATCTTTTTATATTCATCATCCTGTGAATTGTTGATTGTTAAAAGTACTTCCAGTGCATCTCAGTTCTCATAGTGTGGAACACATACATTAATTCCCTTTGTCCTATAGCTTGGTTTCTGGTATGCTGCAGGCACTTGGCACATGTTGACCCTTTTACTTTACTTTCATATTTTAAGGTATGGTAGTACCTAAAAGTTGATCTTGACTCATGATTTTATTTTGGGTGCAGAGGTAAATTTGTGTCATGAAGGATAGTAGACCCCCATTATTTGTTTGTTTTCAAGCACAAGAACGTGTAGTCCGTGTAGACATTATTCTTCAATTCTTTATTCAACAGATATTTTATTGCCAGGCATTGCTTTAGCAATTGATTAATGGTTGTGGGTAATACAAAATGCCTATTTTCTTGGACACTTGGGATGAGAAACGTACAAGTAAAAATAAATACAATTTCATATGAAAAATATTAAGGAACATAAAGTAGGTAATTTCATTAGAGCTTAAGGGGAGTGGTTTTCTATACATATAGGTCTAAGAATGTTAAATCCTGAATGTTGGAAGGGAGGCAGCCATTCATAAGTCTGTGGGAAATATTTTGGACCCAGAAACAGAAAAGGAGGCCCTAACGTGGGAGCACATGGCTGTTGAGGCTGTTTGTATTGGGCCAGGGCCCATCCATATCCACCAGAAGTCTTAGTAGGAATTCAGCATTTAAAATTGTTTTCCAAGGATAACATGAAACAGCTAGAGTGTTTTACTTAGAGCAATTATATGATGATTTGAATTATGTGTTCAAAAATCACACTGGCATCTATAGAAGGTTAATGTAGGAAGTTGTTGGAAGATTAAGAAGTGTAAGCATTTCTGAAACATAAGAATATGAAGTACCACTATAAGAAGTTACTCTTGGGGGACATGTTCAAACAATTGAATAAGGCAAGAAATGTTAAGGACCAAATAAGTGCTCTATTTAAAAAAAAAAAATCAAGGAAATTATTAGAAGTAAATACAGAAGAACAATCATGTTGGAAAATTTTCTTTCCCTTAATATTTAAGAAATGCTAAAAACAATTAAAGTAGGAATAACCATTTTGAATAAATAACTGGATCATTTTATTTTTTAAATGACACGTATACTTTTATATACCCTTGGGACACTGAAAACTTTGAATGGTAGAAGTAGAGAAAGGAAGTGAGTTTAGTTCTCCATTATAGAAAATAAAAGGGTATATTCTCTCATGATAAGTGAGAGGTATTAATCTTCTTTTAATACCAGAGGACATTTCAGGGAGCTCTAATTGCCAATACGTACACTTTGTGTTGGATGACTTAATGAAAGGCAGTTACTCATTAAGTCTCATTTATCTGGCATGGTGAAGGACACAATCATTTCAGAAGAAAATGTTTGCTTTGGGGAAAAAAGACTGATCTTGGACTAATGCAGTAGTAAATAAATTTGATGTGATGTTATTAATGTTGTACTTAATCTGTTTAGTCTTTGGATGGAAAGGCAATTAAAGTAGAGCAAGCCAACAAATGATCTTTGGAAAGCGGTGGTACACAGAGACCACAACCTCCTGCAAGAAACAGGGGCCATCTGAGAAATCCGAGACATGGAAGAGGAAGAAATCGAAGAGGAGGAAATCGAAGAGGAGGAAATGGAAGAGGAGGAAGTGGGAGCGCAAGAGAGCATCCCTCACCTGGAGGACACCTGGGTAATGTTTTGAAATACAAGGCTGCAACCAGAGGACCGAAAAATAGTAGGTTTAACTGTATAGAAACCTCTCAGTTTTTATTCCATCCTTTATGAGCAAAGTAGTGTGTAAGAACTATCAGATGATGACTCACATTGATAGTCAGAAGTATTTCTAAGTGGTGAAGAATTATTGTAGTTATAAAATGACTTAACTAGGTAATGTGCAAAACGTTAATCACCTTACAGGGGAATAGCATAAATTTTAAACTAAATTCAGTCTCTTTTACCATTATTACTAATTGCCTCTTTTCTTCGAGAATTTTTCTACCGAGTTTCCTACTGTTGATCATACATTAGAATTTTTCACTTTAGGACCGATAACTTGATATGAGTTTAAATCAATGATTCATTCATAATCTCTTAAAAATACATTGGTTAATTTTATTCTGAGAGTAGCCTTATTGCATCATAAAAATACTAGAGAATCTTGAAAACTCCACAACAGAAAATAAAAGTCACTCAGAATATCCACAATTCAGGGCGAAACACTTCATATTTTAGGTTTCACCTTGCAGTATTTGTCTTAAGTATATGTGTTCAGACATCTAAGCAAATCTCCATTGTCATTTTGATATGAGGCTTTTCTACCTGGGTCTGTGGTTTGCATTTGGGAAAATACCTTAGGGAAATAAATAGAGCTTTAGATTCTAAAAGGTGTCTTTGACCCAGGAAAAGAGTAAAAAGCTCTGCTTCAGAAATATGTATGTTTTCTCTGTGTGTGTATTAGAGGAGGAAGTCGTTGAAAATGCCTTTTTTTGGATTTTTTTCAGAGAAGTTTTCTTCTTAGTAAGAAAAGGAGGAAAAGCACTTTGCATTTCAAAAACTTCCATATATTTAACAACCTCTGCTTCATCTATTAACCAGAACCAGTCTTCAGAAATAAAACGTTTAGTTTCTTTTTGTGCTAATTCCATGTGTGAATTTTAGGAAATGTTTTTTGAAAGTTCAGTTAGAGGGTGTGCCCATTTTAAGATAACACAGTTTTGTTCTTTTCCCACTATCTTGAGCTTGAGAAAAGTTGACCAGTTCATATTCTGCCATGTGTAAGAGTACTCATTTTTTCTTGCCTGTGGCACTACCGGGGAATTGGAATACATCTAAACACCTTTCTGGTTCGAAAGGTAACACATCAATTTTCAGTATTTAGTGTGCATTTCTTAAATACTATTAAAATTGAACAGAACATAGCCCTTTTGACTGAGAAATGAACATTAAGAGTTGATCTGTGAATAACACAGGCCTGAACTGTTGATCAACTTACAAGCAGATTTTGTTTTTCAATAAATACATATAAGATCACTACGTGATCCAAGGTTGGTTGAATCCATGGATGCAGAACTAGGGATACTGGACCAAGTGTAAAGTTATAAGCAGATATTCTCCGGCAAAGGGAGTTATTTGTATGTATGTACTTAACTTTTAGGTAATGCATTTTTTATTCATCCTTTTTATTTTTAATGCTTTGATTTATACCTAGGATGTTGTGTTTTTCAAAAGCTTCCTTGACACCAGAATTATATAACTAATAACTTACCATCTTCCTCCTAAAATGATGAAAAATTCAGTTTTACATTTAATTTATCCAGGTTTTTCTGTACTCTCTCTCTTCTCCCCAGAGCACTTTCATACCAGTGGTTCTTCAGTTTTGTTCCTACGTTTCCCAAACTGACTTTTACGGTAAGTCTTTGAACTCTACTGACTTATGTGTCATATGAGGAAACAATCATATTGGTTTAGACAGATAGGAAAGCTGAAGACTGGAGTAATTGTTTAGTGAAAATTTATAACAATAAGTGAAACTTGCCCAATGAAAAAATGTTGATTCTGCTTAACTAAAAAGATTTCATTTAAACACAGGTCTTGGTGGACACACTCCTAGTCCCAAGGCGAGTTCTTCCCGGGGAGCCTTTCCAGTTAAAAGAGGACCATGTTCCAGAAGTGGAGGTCCTCCTCCTAAGAGATGTTGCCAAGGGCGAAGCAGTAGGGGGGTGGGAAGACAAGGTAAATGCTATATAATGCAGAGACAGTTGTTTCTAATTAATGAAAGGGAGCTATTTTAAACAGAATGTTTAAGCAAAATGGAAAGTGAGAAGTATATGGACATGTTAACCAATTACTAATTTATTGATTGATTTGTGGTTGGGAAATAACTTGTCAGTTTTTGATTATAGATGTAGTAGGTGATTAGCACTGCAGTGGGGAAAACATTGCTTGTAAGTCCATGTTGGCTATAGAATTCCTCTTAATTTAAGTTGCTGCTAACACTTTTTGGTTAGTAGGCTTCTTTATCACATAGTTTCAATATCAGAATTTTCATGAAAACTATGTCCTGTGAGAGAATGTTCTGGTCTGTAGACTAGTTAAGCTATGTATATTGGCTAGCTGGTTTTATTAATTATTATAAACAATAATTGAAACTTGCCATATGAACTGTAGTTTGTGCTCTTAACTTTTCTAGCACTGTTTTCTGATCCGTAATATGGTAGAGACTTGAAACAGCCATTATCAAATTGCCCTTTTACGTGTAGAATATGAATGAAGCCAAATGTAGCACGATATTGACTTCAAAACACAACAGAAGCTAAGAAGCCTACCCTTTCCATTAGTAGATGGTTAGCCTAGTGAACAAACAAGAGAAGAGAACAAACAAGGTCCTAGTGACCTCCAGGAATGAGGAATAAGAATTAACACAGGAAGAGAACGTTATTTATGGGAGATAGTTTCATATTTTGGGAGCGGTACAGTGTTTTTCAAATGAACCCTTTATTGCTAATAAACAAGAGAAGTCACTATTGCTATCCTCATACAAGGTCCATAATTAAGGTTGTACACTTAAAGGAGAGAGCCGACCACTTGGTGGTTGAATATGTGACAGTAGTTACCAAAAATCAATGTTTTGCTCAAAGTCTGAGAAGTGTTCCCTACTGCTGGTAATCTAAAGGTTATGCCAACTGTATGGGGAACGGGAGATGTCAGAAAATACAATGTTCAGTGGTACCATTGAAAGGGAAACGAAAATGTGCGTAAATGGAATTTTAGAAGGGGTAGTTTTTTTAAATGATTTTGGAGAGTGGAAGGCTATCAGACTTTGGGATTTTTCTTTGAAACATTACTGTCAATTCTGAGATACTTACATAAGCATTTTTAAATTAAAGGTTCAGGATCACATGGAAGAGAAAATTGTGGAGGTCCTCCTCGTAGAGAGCCAGTCTCTTTTCGGAGAGTTGGCTATATGTCACAGAGATGGTGGTTATGCTACTAAAGATAGGTAATAGGAAGCACAGTATATGAATTAAGTCATGGTTAGTTTTGTTGTTCTTGTTGAAATTTACCTAACACAAAATTGAACATTTAAAAGTGAACAGTTCAGTAACATTTAGCACACTTAACAGTGTTATGCAACCACCAGCTCTGTTCAGTTCCAAAACATTTCATTACCCCAGAATAAAATTAATCAGCAGTCACACCCAATTTCTCCCCCCTTGTCCCCGGTAGGTACCCACCTGTGTCCTTATCTATGAATGTATCTACTCCTGAATATATCATACTAATGGAAGCACACAATATGTGACCTTTATTATCCAGCTTTCCCTTAGCATAAATATTTTCAAGGATCATTCATGCTGTAGCGTGAATCAGTACTTCAGACCTTCTTTTTTTTGGCTGACTAAATATTCCATTATATGTGTGGTTAACATGGTTTGTTTATCCATCTGTGTGAGTTATTCCCATCATGGTGCTGTCATGAATACTCCTGTACAAGCATTTGGGTACCTGTTTTCAATTCTTTTTGAGTGTATGTATACTTAAGGAGTGGAATTCCTGGGACATAGAGGAATTCTTTACATTTTTTAAGAAACTGCTAATCTTTGCCACAGAGCCTGTACTATTTTACATTTCTGCCACGCACATATACTTGGTTTGTTTCTCTGCATCTGCACCAACACTTGATATATTCTGTCTGTCTATTTTTCATTATAGCCAGTGTGATACGTGCAAAGTAGATATTTCATTTGGGGTTTGAATTTCATTTCCCTAATAAATATGTTGAGCAGGTTTTCATGTCCTTGTTGCTCATTGTATATCTCCTTTAAACAAAAGTATATTCAAGTCCTTTGCCCATTTAAAAGTTTTTGTCTTTTTGCTGTCTTGAGTTCTTAAATATTCTGGATATGATAAGTTGCATTTAAAATTGTAGCTGCTTTATTTCAGTTATTCAAGGAGAGATTATCCACACTCCTGAGCCAGCAAGGATTATACTCCACCACGTAGACGCTATGCACACAGTTATTACGGACATTCAAATTCTCGGAATGATCATCCCTCTAGAGGACATAGGTAATATAAAATGTTGTGTTTATATCAAATAAAAACCTTCGTTTCAATTATGTTATTGTGACACATAATTTAAATTGATGACATAATTTATGACATTCTTTTCAATTCAGTGACCGTGATGGCTATGGTGGAAATCGTGATAGAGATTATTCTGAATATTGAAGTGGAAGCTTTTACAGGGATTCATATGGGAGTTACGGTAAGAGTCCAGTTACAACTTGTAAATCATAGAATTAGACTTAACCAGATCGTTGTTTACTCTACTTTTACTTCAGTTCCTCAAAGGTAAAAGTATGTTTAGCATGTCCTTTTAGATAAGTTAAAGACCTTTGAATGGTTTTGTTAATAGCTCACTTAAAATAAAAGGTTATGAAGGGTAAATGGGCAGTCTCATCTTTTTTTCTCATTACAGAAAACCAATTTTAACATTATTATGATTTTTTATTTTTATTTTGTGTGCGGGACACGGGCCTCTCACCATCGTGGCCCCTCCCGTTGCGGAGCACAGGCTCCTGACGCGGAGTCCCAGAGGCCATGCATGGCCCACGGTCCCAACCGCTCCCCGGCACGTGGGATCCTCCTGGACCGGGGCACGAACCCGTGTCCCCTGCATCGGCAGTCGGACTGTCAACCACTGCGCCACCAGGGAAGCCCCACTGAATCTTGTTAAAAGTTGCCACTCGACTGATTATTTAAAAATGCTAAAATAAGGGCTTTTACTTTCAAAGAGACTACTTAGGCTGAAAAATATTGCTCGCTCTTTTAAAGAAATGTAGAAGCCCTTCACCGTTGCTACCTAGTTTATATTTTCATAGCAGAGAGAGCTGAAGCTTATCTTTTCAAATATTTAGCACTGTAAGTCATGTTATATGATCCCAGAAAAATTTGTAATGTTTAGCGTTTGTTTATCAATCAGTAACTTCCCATGTGACTCCCGTGGTGCACCAGCAGCACGAAGGGCCCCTGTGACTTACGGTGGAAGCAGTCGCTGTGATAGCAATATGAGAGATGGATATGGAGGAGGTCCGGAAGGTTACTCCAGCAGGCAAAGTAATACTTATTCAAGGGGTCGAAAGCGTAGAAGACAGGAACAATGAGGGTTTCCACCCTCTGTGAATAGGGAGTACCTTGCTCCCCGTGACTCATACAGTAGCTCAGTTTGTGGGGCTTCCAGACGAGGTTATGCGGGAAGCCAATCTGAAAGAGAGGGCCGAAGCAGATATTAAAAATTAACACTCAGTCATGCACCAAATGTTCGTTACAAAGGAAAAGTTTAAGTTGTTTTCCTTAATTGATGCTTGAACACTACTAAAAGAAAAATGTTGGTTTGGGGGGAAGAGGCATATATTAACTTTTCCTCTAGGAAGTTTCAGACAAAGGGGAAACATGGAATTATTCAGAGGACTTTCATGTTGTTAATGTTAATTGAAAAGTAGAAGTCGTGTTTCAAATGTTCAAAATTTTCAGAGTAAAAAAATTTCGTGAAATATGTTTTGTTGATGATACTGCTGAGTTAAACAAGCATAAAACTTTTGTTTGGAGGGTGAATTGTGCTGTTTGCCTAAACTTTTCCTTTGTACGTGAATGTATTCAAAATTAAGCAATGTGTTATTTCTCCATCGCAAGCTGTGACTGTTTTCCAGTTAGGCTAAAGAAATTACATGTTCCTTTTTGAAAGCTTGTAAACATGTAAAAGGTTTGAGAAGTCTCCAAAAAGGCTGAGAAACAATGCTTGCATTATTAGTGAAAGTCGATGTGTCTTTATCCCTTTAAAGCCATAGTATAGATGAAAGGAAAATTGAGACAGGTGACTGTAAAGAGTTTAAGAAATCTTGAGGTTAAGTATCTATTTTCTGATCCATATTCAAGTGGCAGATGACCAACGTGGGAATAATGGTTATAAAACCAATTTTCCACTCAATGTAAATGGAACCAGTTAACTTTTCTGAGTATATATATCTTAGTGAAAGTTAGTACCCCTAGATTTTAAGACATTGGGAAACATTTTAAGTAATACTGATTTTAACTTTATGTTGGTGTGCTTGATGTAACACAAAGGGTTTCGTAATATACTCATAAGTATAGAGTTATCTGGAGGGTTAAGGGTTTTTTGTCAGTGACTTCAGGTGACATTTAATGAGTAATGCTAACAATTTGGGAAGAAACTGGAGTGTAAAAACTTTAAGCCAAATTGGAATCTGCAAAACTAGTACAGAAATCTGCAATTTCCTTTTAAAGGAACAGCAAACATGAAGTTCAGGGGAAGGAGAGTATTATTTGAGCCAAACTGAGGATTATAACTCAGGAGACAGACTCAGAAAGTTCTGAGGACTGTTCTACCTGTTAGAAGTCAAAGGCATGGTTACATTCATTTTGAAGAGAAAGGACAGTATATCACATCAAAGTGACATACAGATATTTTACATGAAGATCAGCAGGGATACGTAGTCTGGGTAAGCAGGTACAAAGTGAGCAGCAAGTCAACATGATCCCAGTACAGAGCTGGGAAAGAACAGTATTCTTTTTAAGAAGTTACAGCCTAAGTGTCAGAGGAAGGTAAAATAATTGACCTTTATGATCAGGAAGGCAATCTGTCTTTGAGGAACTCTGGTTAATGTGTAATGCAGATATTAGGGAGGGAGGGAGGATGTCTCAATGACCACAGAATTTTATGTTTAATTTTTCTTGGCTGGCCTTAAAGTACTGTATTTCATAAAATCCTACGGGGCATGAAAGGTTTGCTTTTAGTATCTAACATATCAGATTGATGAGTCAAATCCTTAAAAGGAAGGATAAAGCAAACGAAGTTTCGAACCCAAAACTGAACCGTTTACTTTTTCCTGAGTACCTGTTCATGAAAAACCCATGAAACTCTTAAGTGTTTAACAGTTGGGTGATCTTCAAAATACAGGGATACTGTGGGTTTGGTTCCAGAACAGTAAAGCAAGTCATGGTTTTTCTCAATTTCACGGCTTCTTATGTAACCCAGTCTTTGCTATTAACAGAAAACCTGTATTTCTCCACTAGTTTTTAAGAGAAATGTGTTTGTTCGTTTGTTCCTCGTGTGTAAAAATACTCATTGTGTTCCCAGTGAATTGAAGCTTCTTGCTCTTCATGCCAAGAGTTGGGCATGAGACAGGCGGTTAAGCAAGTAAAGTGAGGATTTATTTAAGCAAGAATATGCCCTCAGGGAGAGCAGGCAGTTAGGTGAGGAGCTGCTGCCCTGGGTTCCATTGGCAAGCCAGTTATGAGGGGCATACAAAGGAAGGGGTGGCATACTCATTGGGGAAGCAGGAGTTTGGGGGTCAAATTCCCTGTTTCTTTGCAGCTCCAGAAGGGATTTTTGTCCTTATTTAGCTTAATCAGAAGTGTCATGGCCTCACTGCACGGTGTGTGCTGCTTGTCTGCAAGGCTAATTTTATTGTAAGGAGAGCATAATGAGCAACAGGTTACATTTGGAAGTAGGAGATTCCTGTCTTTCCTCATCTCTCTTTGTCTGCCTTCAGGACACTTACCACCGAAAATGTGCAGTTTCCTGTCAGTCTGGAGGTTCCTGTTTTTCTTTGTCGGCCCATGGACCTCTGCTCTTTACCAGGTGCTTGATTTCCTGCCACCTGGCCCCTCTTCCATTACTCTGCTCATATCTAGCTACTCGCCTGCTGTAGCAATTACAGTCATCTTAACCTCACAGTCCTTTAATTGCATTGCAGTCACTGAAAAACATGCTTAACATCCAGATTGAATTTTGTTCATGAATGAGTGATATCCAAACCTCTCTAAGAGGATTTTCTCAGACACCATCTGAGATTTAATATCAATTGTTTTTCCTCTCGTGTTTCTTTCCTGTCAGGCAGAGGATTAAAATATTAAACAATCATTATTGAAATACTAACAATTCTTTGATTTCCTACTATATACTGAACTTGTCCCTTCCAGTAGACTTGCTTGGAAGCTGCCGGTTGGCCTACATATTAGGTAGAAACCATAAAACCCCTGAATTAGGGAACAGTTATAACTTTGCCTGATTTAAAGATCAGCTTTTGTATAATGCATACAGCTGTTTTCTATCTAGACTATGGAAAGTGTCCCAAGAAATACTAACTGATCACCATCAACTGATCAACTGGTGTTTACATGAACACATTTCATTGCATAGTTTTCTCAAGTGCTCAATAATGGTTAATATACGATTAAGACACTACCAATGCAAAGCATTAACACCACAGATCTGGGCTTCCCTAGTGGCCCAGTGGTTGAGAGTCCGGCTGCCGATGCAGGGGACACAGGTTCGTGCCCCGGTCCGGGAGGATCCCACATGCCGCGGAGCGGTTGGGCCCGTGAGCCATGGCCGCTGAGACTGGCTTCTGGAGCCTGTGCTTTGCAATGGGAGGGGCCACAACGGTGAGAGGCCGGCATACCGCAAAAAGAAAAAACCAAAAACCAAAACAGTTTCATGATTTGGACCAGTCTCTAAAAAAGGCAGGATTACAAATTAACCTCAGGCTCCCACTTAATATAAAAGTAATGACAATATTTTCACACTTTTGTTTTGAACCCTGAATTATGTTTTCGGCGTTGTGCTCAATGTGCTCAGTACATCATTTAACCTCACAATAACCCTATCTGATAATTCTTTATCATCTTGTTTTCGTAGACTGGGTAAATTTAATATTTTAGGTAGCTTACCCAGTTTCATATAACTACTAAATTTTGAAGTTTAGATTATTTTCTGTCTGCCTGACTTCGTATCATATTAAATCACTATACGCATTATATCTTCTAGACATTCATATTTCTGTTTCAGATTATTCTAACAGTTCCACTAAAAAAATTAAGTAAGTAGCATATCTGCATAGCAAGCAAAATGCTTCATGATCTGGTCCTCCCCATTTTACATCTATCAAGAAATCCCTGAACTCTCCCTACTGATTACCTGGAGCTTCACGTTATTAGCCCAAAATGCGTTTTCCTTTTTTTTTTTTTTTACGGTACGCGGGCATCTCACCGTTGTGGCCTCTCCCGTTGTGGAGCACAAGCTTCAGACGAGCAGGCTCAGCGGCCATGGCTCAGGGGCCCAGCAGCTCAGGGGCATGTGGGATCCTCCCGGACCGGGGCACGAACCCGCATCCCCTGCATGGGCAGGCGGACTCTCAACCACTGCGCCACCTGGGAAGCCCTTCTCCTTTATATTGATTAAATTAAAGCAACTGGGAAAAGTATGCAGTAAAAAGTAGAGAACACATTCTGCTGTTGCAGTTTTCTTTAGAGTTTCTCCCGCGAGTTCTCCCGCGAGTTTCTCTGTTCACCCCTCCCCTACCTCCACATCTTCCATCTTCCCTACCTCCCCTGCGGCTCATCCCTTCCCCCACCTACCGCTACATCTGGTTCCTTAGCCTCTTTCTAGAAGTAGAGCGCTTGCTCTCGAGCCTTAGTTTAGTTAACGGTCGTCTGAAGAGACGCGGAAGGAGGACTTCTGAAGAGGAGGACAAAATAAGGTAAGAAATTCGGCATTTTAGGGAGGAGAGAATAATTTATACCTCAGGAGAAAGAGTTGAGACCTATATGTTCTCCTGTTACCAGAGAAAGCATGGTAATTCAGATGTTGATTTTTCTCTCAGGCTTTTTCCTGTAAGAGATAAGAGCCCAGTAAGTGGTGTTTGTATAACTATGTCTGAATAGACAGTGTCTCGAGAAGTCTATCAGTTGTTCTTGAACAGTACGTTTACTGTTTGTTCTCCTGGAGAATCAGTTGCCAAGGCAGCGATGAAAAGCCAGTGAAGTTCCTGGAGTTGGTCCGTGAATTGCGAAGTTGGGGGTGGGGGTGGAGCTAGGTTTGAAATGCTGCGGGAGGGAATATTGAGTAGATAACTTAAGTGTGATTAGCGGCGTACCCTCTTTGCTGTTTACTCTCACATGCGGGTAGTGGAGCGTATGCCGGGCGCCAGTTTGTTCCTCTTGCACTTTTGTTTTTTGCGGTATGCGGGCCTCTCACTGCTGTGGCCCCTCCCACCGCGGAGCACGGGCTCGGTACCCAGAGGCTCCAGACGCGCAGGCCCAGCGGCCATGGCTCACGGGCCCAGCCGCTCCGCGGCTGGTGGGCTCCTCCCGGAGCGGTGCCGAACCCGTGTCCCCTGGGTAGGCAGGCGGACTGTCAACCACTGCGCCACCAGGGAAGCCCTCTCGTGCAGTTTTTCTTTTTTCTTTTTTGTTTCCTCGGGTTTTCTGTGTGAAAGCAGAGGTACTGAGCAATACAAGCAAGATAGCTATTTTAACTTAAATGATTTAAAACTTGTAATTTTAGTTATCAAATGTCAAAATGTTGATTCACTTGACAAAAAGCGTCTGATTTAATTTGACATATAAAGAATGATACTCTCTTTTGACCAGTGTTTCTTAAAGTCTCTCGATCTAAGTAAACACAGTTTGCATTTTCCTCAATAAAGGAAGTAACTCCCTCCTTTGCTTTTATGACTTACCACTTTTAAAGTTTGTGGGAAAACATTATTTTAAACATTATTTGATGCATAGACAAGAAAAATGTGAGTAGATGTGAAAAATTTAAAAATATGTTTAAGGTATATTCTGCACAGTTCATAAAACATATTAACTGTTAGATGTGTAGAATCCAGGACCATTTATTATTGCTTATTTTTTTTTTGTTGTGTTTTGGAAAAGAAGCCTTGAACCCTGCAGGTAAACTAATTTACAGTTGCCTTCTAATCTAGTTTTTACATACAGGTTTTTGTAAGATATCTATAAAGAATGGAGCATTTGTTACGCCAGTGCTTGTTTTGCTTTGTGTTACAAGTTTCCTCTCTTTTAAGTAAGAAACGGCAAATATTTTCACTGATATAGGGTACTTCAGTTGAGTTATAAACAGGTGTAATAGTTTTTGCTTATAATTTATTTTTTGCTATATGTATAAAGATATATTTTTAATTACTTACAGAAAAATGGCGGAAGCAGATCAGGCTGGGAAACTGTTCATAGGAGGCCTCCATGCTGACACCAATGAAAATACTCTTGAAGTGGTATTTGGGAAATATGGTCACATTATGGAAGGTAATTTTTAGAACCTATATATATACATATATACATATACATATATATATATATATATATATATATATATATATATATATATATATATATGTTCGAGGCAAATGTGTATTAAACACACACCATTGAACAGCTAAGTTAAAGTGCTTTTTCTATTTGTAACACACGAGCAGTTTTGTTTAAAGTTTCTGTTTTTTATTAGGAAAGCACTGGGCAATGAGGGAAATTGTACAACTTAGGGGCTCCTACTACTGAGAAGGGAAAAAAGCAGCGTTTCTTTCTTCACCCCAGCCACGCTTTGCAGCATGCTGGGTTTTACTTACCTGACCAGGGATCAAGCCCACGCACAGTGGCATGCGGCATGTGGATCTTAGTTGCCTGACGAGGGATCAGACCCGTGTCCCCTTCATTGGGAACGTGGAGTCTTATCCACTGGACCACCAGGGAAGTCCCAGGGCTTTTTAAACATACTGGGGTCATAGGACATGAAATGGGATGAGATATGCTAGCTGTAGAATGGTTGAAATTACTGACTCTCTTTTTAAACTACTAGAAATGATATAAAATGGAAAGGGTTTTTTTGCTTTATTTGTTTTTGGTGTTTGTTTTGTTTTTAAGTAACTTCCGGGAGGCTGTTACTGCACTGTGTCCATAACATGAAATTAAGGAGGCCTTATGAGAAAGTGTCAAAGGATGGATTATTTTGAAAATATGAAACGTTCAATTTTATGTGCAATTTAAATTAAAAATATTTATGTATATTACAGTTATGTTGATGAAGGATCAGAAAAAAAAACAAGTCTAGAGGCTTTGCTTTTATTACTTTTGAGAATCCTGCAGATGCAAAGGATGCTGTCCAAGATATGAATGGAAAAGTAAGAGACTTTAATAATATTTTGTGTTCTCCATTTATTACTATTTCAAGATTTTTTTTTCTAATTTTTTAAAGTAACATGATGCCATATAAGCCTTCACTCTCCATTTTGTCACGTACGTATTGGATTGTCCGGTTGGAAGGAGATTGACATTAACGTGAGCGTTAACAATATATTTTAAACCTGTTTTAGCATTCAAATGTAAAAGTAAATGAGTTTTAGCCTGTAGAGCTCTCCCCAATATCCCGTACTGTCATTTTTAAGTCTCGACTTTTTTGTACTTCAGAGTCACTCTTCCTTGTGTCACTGTTACAAATAATCATGTGTCCCTTACAACTGTACTTTTAATTGCATCTTTGCTCAAAGAATTCTTTTATATTGTAGGTAATATTTTTCCCATTTTATATGGCAGGTACTATCTTTTTATATTCATCATCCTGTGAATTGTTCATTGTTAAAAGTACTTCCAGTGCATCTCAGTTCTCATAGTGTGGAACACATACATTAATTCCCTTTGTCCTATAGCTTGGTTTCTGGTATGCTGCAGGCACTTGGCACATGTTGACCCTTTTACTTTACTTTCATATTTTAAGGTATGGTAGTACCTAAAAGTTGATCTTGACTCATGATTTTATTTTGGGTGCAGAGGTAAATTTGTGTCATGAAGGATAGTAGACCCCCATTATTTGTTTGTTTTCAAGCACAAGAACGTGTAGTCCATGTAGACATTATTCTTCAATTCTTTATTCAACAGATATTTTATTGCCAGGCATTGCTTTAGCAATAGATTAATGGTTGTGGGTAATACAAAATGCCTATTTTCTTGGACACTTGTGTTCTAGGGTGAAAGATGAGAAACGTACAAGTAAAAATAAATACAATTTCATATGAAAAATATTAAGGAAAATAAAGTAGGTAATTTCATTAGAGCTTAAGGGGAGTGGTTTTCTATACATATAGATCTAAGAATGTTAAATCCTGAATGTTGGAAGGGAGGCAGCCATTCATCAGTCTGTGGGAAATATTTTGGACCCAGAAACAGAAAAGGAGGCCCTAATGTGGGAGCACATGGCTCTTGAGGCTGTTTGTATTGGGCCAGGGCCCATCCATATCCACCAGAAGTCTTAGTAGGAATTCAGCATTTAAAATTGTTTTCCAAGGATAACATGAAACAGCTAGAGTGTTTTACTTAGAGCAATTATATGATGATTTGAATTATGTTTTCAAAAATCACATTGGCATCTATAGAAGGTTAATGTAGGAAGTTGTTGGAAGATTAAGAAGTGTAAGCATTTCTGAAACATAAGAATATGAAGTACCACTATAAGAAGTTACTCTTGGGGGACATGTACAAACAATTGAATAAGGCAAGAAATGTTAAGGACCAAATAAGTGCTCTATTTAAAAAAAAAAAATCAAGGAAATTATTAGAAGTAAATACAGAAGAACAATCATGTTGGAAAATTTTCTTTCCCTTAATATTTAAGAAATGCTAAAAACAATTAAAGTAGGAATAACCATTTTGAATAAATAACTGGATCATTTTATTTTTTAAATGACACGTATACTTTTATATACCCTTGGGACACTGAAAACTTTGAATGGTAGAAGTAGAGAAAGGAAGTGAGTTTAGTTCTCCATTATAGAAAATAAAAGGGTATATTCTCTCATGATAAGTGAGAGGTATTAATCTTCTTTTAATACCAGAGGACATTTCAGGGAGCTCTAATTGCCAATACGTACACTTTGTGTTGGATGACTTAATGAAAGGCAGTTACTCATTAAGTCTCATTTATCTGGCATGGTGAAGGACACAATCATTTCAGAAGAAAATGTTTGCTTTGGGGAAAAAAGACTGATCTTGGACTAGTGCAGTAGTAAATAAATTTGATGTGATGTTATTAATGTTATACTTAATCTGTTTAGTCTTTGGATGGAAAGGCAATTAAGGTAGAGCAAGCCAACAAACGATCTTTGGAAAGCGGTGGTACACAGAGACCACAACCTCCTGCAAGAAACAGGGGCCATCTGAGAAATCCGAGACATGGAAGAGGAAGAAATCGAAGAGGAGGAAATAGAAGAGGTGGAAATGGAAGAGGAGGAAGTGGGAGCGCAAGAGAGCATCCCTCACCTGGAGGACACCTGGGTAATGTTTTGAAATACAAGGCTGCAACCAGAGGACCGAAAAATAGTAGGTTTAACTGTATAGAAACCTCTCAGTTTTTATTCCATCCTTTATGAGCAAAGTAGTGTGTAAGAACTATCAGATGATGACTCACATTGATAGTCAGAAGTATTTCTAAGTGGTGAAGAATTATTGTAGTTATAAAATGACTTAACTAGGTAATGTGCAAAACGTTAATCACCTTACAGGGGAATAGCATAAATTTTAAACTAAATTCAGTCTCTTTTACCATTATTACTAATTGCCTCTTTTCTTCGAGAATTTTTCTACCGAGTTTCCTACTGTTGATCATACATTAGAATTTTTCACTTTAGGACCGATAACTTGATATGAGTTTAAATCAATGATTCATTCATAATCTCTTAAAAATACATTGGTTAATTTTATTCTGAGAGTAGCCTTATTGCATCATAAAAATACTAGAGAATCTTGAAAACTCCACAACAGAAAATAAAAGTCACTCAGAATATCCACAATTCAGGGCGAAACACTTCATATTTTAGGTTTCACCTTGCAGTATTTGTCTTAAGTATATGTGTTCAGACATCTAAGCAAATCTCCATTGTCATTTTGATATGAGGCTTTTCTACCTGGGTCTGTGGTTTGCATTTGGGAAAATACCTTAGGGAAATAAATAGAGCTTTAGATTCTAAAAGGTGTCTTTGACCCAGGAAAAGAGTAAAAAGCTCTGCTTCAGAAATATGTATGTTTTCTTTGTGTGTGTATTAGAGGAGGAAGTCGTTGAAAATGCCTTTTTTTGGATTTTTTTCAGAGAAGTTTTCTACTTAGTAAGAAAAGGAGGAAAAGCACTTTGCATTTCAAAAACTTCCATATATTTAACAACCTCTGCTTCATCTATTAACCAGAACCAGTCTTCAGAAATAAAACGTTTAGTTTCTTTTTGTGCTAATTCCATGTGTGAATTTTAGGAAATGTTTTTTGAAAGTTCAGTTAGAGGGTGTGCCCATTTTAAGATAACACAGTTTTGTTCTTTTCCCACTATCTTGAGCTTGAGAAAAGTTGACCAGTTCATATTCTGCCATGTGTAAGAGTACTCATTTTTTCTTGCCTGTGGCACTACTGGGGAATTGGAATACATCTAAACACCTTTCTGGTTCGAAAGGTAACACATCAATTTTCAGTATTTAGTGTGCATTTCTTAAATACTATTAAAATTGAACAGAACATAGCCCTTTTGACTGAGAAATGAACATTAAGAGTTGATCTGTGAATAACACAGGCCTGAACTGTTGATCAACTTACAAGCAGATTTTGTTTTTCAATAAATACATATAAGATCACTACGTGATCCAAGGTTGGTTGAATCCATGGATGCAGAACTAGGGATACTGGACCAAGTGTAAAGTTATAAGCAGATATTCTCCAGCAAAGGGAGTTATTTGTATGTATGTACTTAACTTTTAGGTAATGCATTTTTTATTCATCCTTTTTATTTTTAATGCTTTGATTTATACCTAGGATGTTGTGTTTTTCAAAAGCTTCCTTGACACCAGAATTATATAACTAATAACTTACCATCTTCCTCCTAAAATGATGAAAAATTCAGTTTTACATTTAATTTATCCAGGTTTTTCTGTACTCTCTCTCTTCTCCCCAGAGCACTTTCATACCAGTGGTTCTTCAGTTTTGTTCCTACGTTTTCCAAACTGACTTTTACGGTAAGTCTTTGAACTCTACTGACTTCTGTGTCATATGAGGAAACAATCATATTGGTTTAGACAGATAGGAAAGCTGAAGACTGGAGTAATGGTTTAGTGAAAATTTATAACAATAAGTGAAACTTGCCCAATGAAAAAATGTTGATTCTGCTTAACTAAAAAGATTTCATTTAAACACAGGTCGTGGTGGACACACTCCTAGTCCCAAGGCGAGTTCTTCCAGGGGAGCCTTTCCAGTTAAAAGAGGACCATGTTCCAGAAGTGGAGGTCCTCCTCCTAAGAGATGTTGCCAAGGGCGAAGCAGTAGGGGGGTGGGAAGACAAGGTAAATGCTATATAATGCAGAGACAGTTGTTTCTAATTAATGAAAGGGAGCTATTTTAAACAGAATGTTTAAGCAAAATGGAAAGTGAGAAGTATATGGACATGTTAACCAATCACTAATTTATTGATTGATTTGTGGTTGGGAAATAACTTGTCAGTTTTTGATTATAGATGTAGTAGGTGATTAGCACTGCAGTGGGGAAAACATTGCTTGTAAGTCCATGTTGGCTATAGAATTCCTCTTAATTTAAGTTGCTGCTAACACTTTTTGGTTAGTAGGCTTCTTTATCACATAGTTTCAATATCAGAATTTTCATGAAAACTATGTCCTGTGAGAGAACGTTCTGGTCTGTAGACTAGTTAAGCTATGTATATTGGCTACCTGGTTTTATTAATTATTATAAACAATAATTGAAACTTGCCATATGAACTGTAGTTTGTGCTCTTAACTTTTCTAGCACTGTTTTCTGATCCGTAATATGGTAGAGACTTGAAACAGCCATTATCAAATTGCCCTTTTACGTGTAGAATATGAATGAAGCCAAATGTAGCACGATATTGACTTCAAAACACAACAGAAGCTAAGAAGCCTACCCTTTCCATTAGTAGATGGTTAGCCTAGTGAACAAACAAGAGAAGAGAACAAACAAGGTCCTAGTGACCTCCAGGAATGAGGAATAAGAATTAACACAGGAAGAGAACGTTATTTATGGGAGATAGTTTCATATTTTGGGAGCGGTACAGTGTTTTTCAAATGAGCCCTTTATTGCTAATAAACAAGAGAAGTCACTATTGCTATCCTCATACAAGGTCCATAATTAAGGTTGTACACTTAAAGGAGAGAGCCGACCACTTGGTGGTTGAATATGTGACAGTAGTTACCAAAAATCAATGTTTTGCTCAAAGTCTGAGAAGTGTTCCCTACTGCTGGTAATCTAAAGGTTATGCCAACTGTATGGGGAACGGGAGATGTCAGAAAATACAATGTTCAGTGGTACCATTGAAAGGGAAACGAAAATGTGCGTAAATGGAATTTTAGAAGGGGTAGTTTTTTTAAATGATTTTGGAGAGTGGAAGGCTATCAGACTTTGGGATTTTTCTTTGAAACATTACTGTCAATTCTGAGATACTTACATAAGCATTTTTAAATTAAAGGTTCAGGATCACATGGAAGAGAAAATTGTGGAGGTCCTCCTCGAAGAGAGCCAGTCTCTTTTCGGAGAGTTGGCTATATGTCACAGAGATGGTGGTTATGCTACTAAAGATAGGTAATAGGAAGCACAGTATATGAATTAAGTCATGGTTCGTTTTGTTGTTCTTGTTGAAATTTACCTAACACAAAATTGAACATTTAAAAGTGAACAGTTCAGTAACATTTAGCACACTTAACAGTGTTATGCAACCACCAGCTCTGTTCAGTTCCAAAACATTTCATTACCCCAGAATAACATTAATCAGCAGTCACACCCAATTTGTCCCCCCTTGTCCCCGGTAGGTACCCACCTGTGTCCTTATCTATGAATTTATCTACACCTGAATATATCATACTAATGGAAGCAAACAATATGTGACATTTATTATCCAGCTTTCCCTTAGCATAAATATTTTCAAGGATCATTCATGCTGTAGCGTGAATCAGTACTTCAGACCTTCTTTTTTTTGGCTGACTAAATATTCCATTATATGTGTGGTTAACATGGTTTGTTTATCCATCTGTGTGAGTTATTCCCATCATGGTGCTGTCATGAATACTCCTGTACAAGCATTTGGGTACCTGTTTTCAATTCTTTTTGAGTGTATGTATACTTAAGGAGTGGAATTCCTGGGACATAGAGGAATTCTTTACATTTTTTAAGAAACTGCTAATCTTTGCCACAGAGCCTGTACTATTTTCCATTTCTGCCATGCACATATACTTGGTTTGTTTCTCTGCATCTGCACCAACACTTGATATATTCTGTGGGTCTATTTTTCATTATAGCCAGTGTGATACGTGCAAAGTAGATATTTCATTTGGGGTTTGAATTTCATTTCCCTAATAAATATGTTGAGCAGGTTTTCATGTCCTTGTTGCTCATTGTATATCTCCTTTAAACAAAAGTATATTCAAGTCCTTTGCCCATTTAAAAGTTTTTGTCTTTTTGCTGTCTTGAGTTCTTAAATATTCTGGATATGATAAGTTGCATTTAAAATTTTAGCTGCTTTATTTCAGTTATTCAAGGAGAGATTATCCACACTCCTGAGCCAGCAAGGATTATACTCCACCACGTAGACGCTATGCACACAGTTATTACGGACATTCAAATTCTCGGAATGATCATCCCTCTAGAGGACATAGGTAATATAAAATGTTGTGTTTATATCAAATAAAAACCTTCGTTTCAATTATGTTATTGTGACACATAATTTAAATTGATGACATAATTTATGACATTCTTTTAAATTCAGTGACCGTGATGGCTATGGTGGAAATCGTGATAGAGATTATTCTGAATATTGAAGTGGAAGCTTTTACAGGGATTCATATGGGAGTTACGGTAAGAGTCCAGTTACAACTTGTAAATCATAGAATTAGACTTAACCAGATCGTTGTTTACTCTACTTTTACTTCAGTTCCTCAAAGGTAAAAGTATGTTTAGCATGTCCTTTTAGATAAGTTAAAGACCTTTGAATGGTTTTGTTAATAGCTCACTTAAAATAAAAGGCTATGAAGGGTAAATGGGCAGTCTCATCTTTTTTTCTCATTACAGAAAACCAATTTTAACATTATTATGATTTTTTATTTTTATTTTGTGTGCGGGACACGGGCCTCTCACCATCGTGGCCCCTCCCGTTGCGGAGCACAGGCTCCTGACGCGGAGTCCCAGAGGCCATGCATGGCCCACGGTCCCAACCGCTCCCCGGCATGTGGGATCCTCCTGGACCGGGGCACGAACCCGTGTCCCCTGCATCGGCAGTCGGACTGTCAACCACTGCGCCACCAGGGAAGCCCCACTGAATCTTGTTAAAAGTTGCCACTCGACTGATTATTTAAAAATGCTAAAATAGGGGCTTTTACTTTCAAAGAAACTTACTTAGGCTGAAAAATATTGCTCGCTCTTTTAAAGAAATGTAGAAGCCCTTCACCGTAGCTACCTAGTTTATATTTTCATAGCAGAGAGAGCTGAAGCTTATCTTTTCAAATATTTAGCACTGTAAGTCATGTTATATGATCCCAGAAAAATTTGTAATGTTTAGCGTTTGTTTATCAATCAGTAACTTCCCATGTGACTCCCGTGGTGCACCAGCAGCACGAAGGGCCCCTGTGACTTACGGTGGAAGCAGTCGCTGTGATAGCAATATGAGAGATGGATATGGAGGAGGTCCGGAAGGTTACTCCAGCAGGCAAAGTAATACTTATTCAAGGGGTCGAAAGCGTAGAAGACAGGAACAATGAGGGTTTCCACCCTCTGTGAATAGGGAGTACCTTGCTCCCCGTGACTCATACAGTGGCTCAGTTTGTGGGGCTTCCAGACGAGGTTATGCGGGAAGCCAATCTGAAAGAGAGGGCCGAAGCAGATATTAAAAATTAACACTCAGTCATGCACCAAATGTTCGTTACAAAGGAAAAGTTTAAGTTGTTTTCCTTAATTGATGCTTGAACACTACTAAAAGAAAAATGTTGGTTTGGGGGGAAGAGGCATATATTAACTTTTCCTCTAGGAATTTTCAGACAAAGGGGAAACATGGAATTATTCAGAGGACTTTCATGTTGTTAATGTTAATTGAAAAGTAGAAGTCGTGTTTCAAATGTTCAAAATTTTCAGAGTAAAAAAATTTCGTGAAATATGTTTTGTTGATGATACTGCTGAGTTAAACAAGCATAAAACTTTTGTTTGGAGGGTGAATTGTGCTGTTTGCCTAAACTTTTCCTTTGTACGTGAATGTATTCAAAATTAAGCAATGTGTTATTTCTCCATCGCAAGCTGTGACTGTTTTCCAGTTAGGCTAAAGAAATTACATGTTCCTTTTTGAAAGCTTGTAAACATGTAAAAGGTTTGAGAAGTCTCCAAAAAGGCTGAGAAACAATGCTTGCATTATTAGTGAAAGTCGATGTGTCTTTATCCCTTTAAAGCCATAGTATAGATGAAAGGAAAATTGAGACAGGTGACTGTAAAGAGTTTAAGAAATCTTGAGGTTAAGTATCTATTTTCTGATCCATATTCAAGTGGCAGATGACCAACGTGGGAATAATGGTTATAAAACCAATTTTCCACTCAATGTAAATGGAACCAGTTAACTTTTCTGAGTATATATATCTTAGTGAAAGTTAGTACCCCTAGATTTTAAGACATTGGGAAACATTTTAAGTAATACTGATTTTAACTTTATGTTGGTGTGCTTGATGTAACACAAAGGGTTTCGTAATATACTCTTAAGTATAGAGTTATCTGGAGGGTTAAGGGTTTTTTGTCAGTGACTTCAGGTGACATTTAATGAGTAATGCTTACAATTTGGGAAGAAACTGGAGTGTAAAAACTTTAAGCCAAATTGGAATCTGCAAAACTAGTACAGAAATCTGCAATTTCCTTTTAAAGGAACAGCAAACATGAAGTTCAGGGGAAGGAGAGTATTATTTGAGCCAAACTGAGGATTATAACTCAGGAGACAGACTCAGAAAGTTCTGAGGACTGTTCTACCTGTTAGAAGTCAAAGGCATGGTTACATTCATTTTGAAGAGAAAGGACAGTATATCACATCAAAGTGACATACAGATATTTTACATGAAGATCAGCAGGGATACGTAGTCTGGGTAAGCAGGTACAAAGTGAGCAGCAAGTCAACATGATCCCAGTACAGAGCTGGGAAAGAACAGTATTCTTTTTAAGAAGTTACAGCCTAAGTGTCAGAGGAAGGTAAAATAATTGACCTTTATGATCAGGAAGGCAATCTGTCTTTGAGGAACTCTGGTTAATATTTGGGATATTAGGGAGATATTAGGCAGATATTAGGGAGGGAGGGAGGATGTCTCAATGACCACAGAATTTTATGTTTAATTTTCTTGGCTGGCCTTAAAGTACTGTATTTCATAAAATCCTACGGGGCATGAAAGGTTTGCTTTTAGTATCTAACATATCAGATTGATGAGTCAAATCCTTAAAAGGAAGGATAAAGCAAACGAAGTTTCGAACCCAAAACTGAACCGTTTACTTTTTCCTGAGTACCTGTTCATGAAAAACCCATAAAACTCTTAAGTGTTTAACAGTTGGGTGATCTTCAAAATACAGGGATACTGTGGGTTTGGTTCCAGAACAGTAAAGCAAGTCATGGTTTTTCTCAATTTCACGGCTTCTTATGTAACCCAGTCTTTGCTATTAACAGAAAACATGTATTTCTCCACTAGTTTTTAAGAGAAATGTGTTTGTTCCTTTGTTCCTCGTGTGTAAAAATACTCATTGTGTTCCCAGTGAATTGAAGCTTCTTGCTCTTCATGCCAAGAGTTGGGCATGAGACAGGCGGTTAAGCAAGTAAAGTGAGGATTTATTTAAGCAAGAATATGCCCTCAGGGAGAGCAGGCAGTTAGGTGAGGAGCTGCTGCCCTGGGTTCCATTGGCAAGCCAGTTATGAGGGGCATACAAAGGAAGGGGTGGCATACTCATTGGGGAAGCAGGAGTTTGGGGGTCAAATTCCCTGTTTCTTTGCAGCTCCAGAAGGGATTTTTGTCCTTATTTAGCTTAATCAGAAGTGTCATGGCCTCACTGCACGGTGTGTGCTGCTTGTCTGCAAGGCTAATTTTATTGTAAGGAGAGCATAATGAGCAACAGGTTACATTTGGAAGTAGGAGATTCCTGTCTTTCCTCATCTCTCTTTGTCTGCCTTCAGGACACTTACCACCGAAAATGTGCAGTTTCCTGTCAGTCTGGAGGTTCCTGTTTTTCTTTGTCGGCCCATGGACCTCTGCTCTTTACCAGGTGCTTGATTTCCTGCCACCTGGCCCCTCTTCCATTACTCTGCTCATATCTAGCTACTCGCCTGCTGTAGCAATTACAGTAATCTTAACCTCACAGTCCTTTAATTGCATTGCAGTCACTGAAAAACATGCTTAACATCCAGATTGAATTTTGTTCATGAATGAGTGATATCCAAACTTCTATAAGATGATTTTCTCAGACACCATCTGAGATTTAATATCAATTGTTTTTCCTCTCGTGTTTCTTTCCTGTCAGGCAGAGGATTAAAATATTAAACAATCATTATTGAAATACTAACAATTCTTTGATTTCCTACTATATACTGAACTTGTCCCTTCCAGTAGACTTGCTTGGAAGCTGCCGGTTGGCCTACATATTAGGTAGAAACCATAAAACCCCTGAATTAGGGAACAGTTATAACTTTGCCTGATTTAAAGATCAGCTTTTGTATAATGCATACAGCTGTTTTCTATCTAGACTATGGAAAGTGTCCCAAGAAATACTAACTGATCACCATCAACTGATCAACTGGTGTTTACATGAACACTTTTCATTGCATAGTTTTCTCAAGTGCTCAATAATGGTTAATATACGATTAAGACACTACCAATGCAAAGCATTAACACCACAGATCTGGGCTTCCCTAGTGGCCCAGTGGTTGAGAGTCCGGCTGCCGATGCAGGGGACACAGGTTCGTGCCCCGGTCCGGGAGGATCCCACATGCCGCGGAGCGGTTGGGCCCGTGAGCCATGGCCGCTGAGACTGGCTTCTGGAGCCTGTGCTTTGCAATGGGAGGGGCCACAACGGTGAGAGGCCGGCATACCGCAAAAAGAAAAAACCAAAAACCAAAACAGTTTCATGATTTGGACCAGTCTCTAAAAAAGGCAGGATTACAAATTAACCTCAGGCTCCCACTTAATATAAAAGTAATGACAATATTTTCACACTTTTGTTTTGAACCCTGAATTATGTTTTCGGCGTTGTGCTCAATGTGCTCAGTACATCATTTAACCTCACAATAACCCTATCTGATAATTCTTTATCATCTTGTTTTCGTAGACTGGGTAAATTTAAGAGTTTAGGTAGCTTACCCAGTTTCATATAACTACTAAATTTTGAAGTTTAGATTATTTTCTGTCTGCCTGACTTCGTATCATATTAAATCACTATACGCATTATATCTTCTAGACATTCATATTTCTGTTTCAGATTATTCTAACAGTTCCACTAAAAAAATTAAGTAAGTAGCATATCTGCATAGCAAGCAAAATGCTTCATGATCTGGTCCTCCCCATTTTACATCTATCAAGAAATCCCTGAACTCTCCCTACTGATTACCTGGAGCTTCACGTTATTAGCCCAAAATGCGTTTTCCTTTTTTTTTTTTTTTACGGTACGCGGGCATCTCACCGTTGTGGCCTCTCCCGTTGTGGAGCACAAGCTTCAGACGAGCAGGCTCAGCGGCCATGGCTCAGGGGCCCAGCAGCTCAGGGGCATGTGGGATCCTCCCGGACCGGGGCACGAACCCGCGTCCCCTGCTTGGGCAGGCGGACTCTCAACCACTGCGCCACCTGGGAAGCCCTTCTCCTTTATATTGATTAAATTAAAGCAACTGGGAAAAGTATGCAGTAAAAAGTAGAGAACACATTCTGCTGTTGCAGTTTTCTTTAGAGTTTCTCCCGCGAGTTCTCCCGCGAGTTTCTCTGTTCACCCCTCCCCTACCTCCACATCTTCCATCTTCCCTACCTCCCCTGCGGCTCATCCCTTCCCCCACCTACCGCTACATCTGGTTCCTTAGCCTCTTTCTAGAAGTAGAGCGCTTGCTCTCGAGCCTTAGTTTAGTTAACGGTCGTCTGAAGAGACGCGGAAGGAGGACTTCTGAAGAGGAGGACAAAATAAGGTAAGAAATTCGGCATTTTAGGGAGGAGAGAATAATTTATACCTCAGGAGAAAGAGTTGAGACCTATATGTTCTCCTGTTACCAGAGAAAGCATGGTAATTCAGATGTTGATTTTTCTCTCAGGCTTTTTCTGTAAGAGATAAGAGCCGAGTAAGTGGTGTTTGTATAACTATGTCTGAATAGACAGTGTCTCGGGAAGTCTATCAGTTGTTCTTGAACAGTACGTTTACTGTTTGTTCTCCTGGAGAATCAGTTGCCAAGGCAGCGATGAAAAGCCAGTGAAGTTCCTGGAGTTGGTCCTTGAATTGCGAAGTTGGGGGTGGGGGTGGAGCTAGGTTTGAAATGCTGCGGGAGGGAATATTGAGTAGATAACTTAAGTGTGATTAGCGGCGTACCCTCTTTGCTGTTTACTCTCACATGCGGGTAGTGGAGCGTATGCCGGGCGCCAGTTTGTTCCGCTTGCACTTTTGTTTTTTGCGGTATGCGGGCCTCTCACTGCTGTGGCCCCTCCCACCGCGGAGCACGGGCTCGGTACCCAGAGGCTCCAGACGCGCAGGCCCAGCGGCCATGGCTCACGGGCCCAGCTGCTCCGCGGCTGGTGGGCTCCTCCCGGAGCGGTGCCGAACCCCTGTCCCCTGGGTAGGCAGGCGGACTGTCAACCACTGCGCCACCAGGGAAGCCCTCTCGTGCAGTTTTATCTTTTTTCTTTTTTGTTTCCTCGGGTTTTCTTTGTGAAAGCAGAGGTACTGAGCAATACAAGCAAGATAGCTATTTTAACTTAAATGATTTAAAACTTGTAATTTTAGTTATCAAATGTCAAAATGTTGATTCACTTGACAAAAAGCGTCTGATTTAATTTGGCATATAAAGAATGGTACTCTCTTTTGACCAGTGTTTCTTAAAGTCTCTCGATCTAAGTAAACACAGTTTACATTTTCCTCAATAAAGGAAGTAACTCCCTCCTTTGCTTTTATGACTTACCACTTTTAAAGTTTGTGGGAAAACATTATTTTAAACATTATTTGATGCATAGACAAGAAAAATGTGAGTAGATGTGAAAAATTTAAAAATATGTTTAAGGTATATTCTGCACAGTTCATAAAACATATTAACTGTTAGATGTGTAGAATCCAGGGCCATTTATTATTGCTTATTTTTTTGTTGTGTTTTGGAAAAGAAGCCTTGAACCCTGCAGGTAAACTAATTTACAGTTGCCTTCTAATCTAGTTTTTACATACAGGTTTTTGTAAGATATCTATAAAGAATGGAGCATTTGTTACGCCAGTGCTTGTTTTGCTTTGTGTTACAAGTTTCCTCTCTTTTAAGTAAGAAACGGCAAATATTTTCACTGATATAGGGTACTTCAGTTGAGTTATAAACAGGTGTAATAGTTTTTGCTTATAATTTATTTTTTGCTATATGTATAAAGATATATTTTTAATTACTTACAGAAAAATGGCGGAAGCAGACCAGGCTGGGAAACTGTTCATAGGAGGCCTCCATGCTGACACCAATGAAAATTCTCTTGAAGTGGTATTTGGGAAATATGGTCACATTATGGAAGGTAATTTTTAGAACCTATATATATACATATAGACACACACACACACACACACACACACACACACACACATATATGTTCGAAGCAAATGTGTATTAAACATACACCATTGAACAGCTAAGTTAAAGTGCTTTTTCTATTTGTAACACACGAGCACTTTTTTTTTAAGTTTCTGTTTTTTATTAGGAAAGCACTGGGCAATGAGGGAAATTGTACAACTTAGGGGCTCCTACTACTGAGAAGGGAAAAAAGCAGCGTTTCTTTCTTCACCCCAGCCACGCTTTGCAGCATGCTGGGTTTTACTTACCTGACCAGGGATCAAGCCCACGCACAGTGGCATGCGGCATGTGGATCTTAGTTGCCTGACGAGGGATCAGACCCGTGTCCCCTTCATTGGGAACGTGGAGTCTTATCCACTGGACCACCAGGGAAGTCCCAGGGCTTTTTAAACATACTGGGGTCATAGGACATGAAATGGGATGAGATATGCTAGCTGTAGAATGGTTGAAATTATTGACTCTCTTTTTAAACTACTAGAAATGATATAAAATGGAAAGGGTTTTTTTGCTTTATTTGTTTTTGGTGTTTGTTTTGTTTTTAAGTAACTTCCGGGAGGCTGTTACTGCACTGTGTCCATAACATGAAATTAAGGAGGCCTTATGAGAAAGTGTCAAAGGATGGATTATTTTGAAAATATGAAACGTTCAATTTTATGTGAAATTTAAATTAAAAATATTTATGTATATTACAGTTATGTTGATGAAGGATCAGAAAAAAAAACAAGTCTAGAGGCTTTGCTTTTATTACTTTTGAGAATCCTGCAGATGCAAAGGATGCTGTCCAAGATATGAATGGAAAAGTAAGAGACTTTAATAATATTTTGTGTTCTCCATTTATTACTATTTCAAGATTTTTTTTTCTAATTTTTTAAAGTAACATGATGCCATATAAGCCTTCACTCTCCATTTTGTCACGTACGTATTGGATTGTCCGGTTGGAAGGAGATTGACATTAACATGAGCTTTAACAATATATTTTAAACCTGTTTTAGCATTCAAATGTAAAAGTAAATGAGTTTTAGCCTGTAGAGCTCTCCCCAATATCCCGTACTGTCATTTTGAAGTCTCGACTTTTTTGTACTTCAGAGTCACTCTTCCTTGTGTCACTGTTACAAATAATCATGTGTCCCTTACAACTGTACTTTTAATTGCATCTTTGCTCAAAGAATTCTTTTATATTGTAGGTAATATTTTTCCCATTTTATATGGCAGGTACTATCTTTTTATATTCATCATCCTGTGAATTGTTCATTGTTAAAAGTACTTCCAGTGCATCTCAGTTCTCATAGTGTGGAACACATACATTAATTCCCTTTGTCCTATAGCTTGGTTTCTGGTATGCTGCAGGCACTTGGCACATGTTGACCCTTTTACTTTACTTTCATATTTTAAGGTATGGTAGTACCTAAAAGTTGATCTTGACTCATGATTTTATTTTGGGTGCAGAGGTAAATTTGTGTCATGAAGGATAGTAGACCCCCATTATTTGTTTGTTTTCAAGCACAAGAACGTGTAGTCCATGTAGACATTATTCTTCAATTCTTTATTCAACAGATATTTTATTGCCAGGCATTGCTTTAGCAATAGATTAATGGTTGTGGGTAATACAAAATGCCTATTTTCTTGGACACTTGTGATGAGAAACGTACAAATAAAAATAAATACAATTTCATATGAAAAATATTAGGGAACATAAAGTAGGTAATTTCATTAGAGCTTAAGGGGAGTGGTTTTCTATACATATAGGTCTAAAAATGTTAAATCCTGAATGTTGGAAGGGAGGCAGCCATTCATAAGTCTGTGGGAAATATTTTGGACCCAGAAACAGAAAAGGAGGCCCTAACGTGGGAGCACATGGCTCTTGAGGCTGTTTGTATTGGGCCAGGGCCCATCCATATCCACCAGAAGTCTTAGTAGGAATTCAGCATTTAAAATTGTTTTCCAAGGATAACATGAAACAGCTAGAGTGTTTTACTTAGAGCAATTATATGATGATTTGAATTATGTGTTCAAAAATCACACTGGCATCTATAGAAGGGTAATGTAGGAAGTTGTTGGAAGATTAAGAAGTGTAAGCATTTCTGAAACATAAGAATATGAAGTACCACTATAAGAAGTTACTCTTGGGGGACATGTTCAAACAATTGAATAAGGCAAGAAATGTTAAGGACCAAATAAGTGCTCTATTTAAAAAAAAAAAATCAAGGAAATTATTAGAAGTAAATACAGAAGAACAATCATGTTGGAAAATTTTCTTTCCCTTAATATTTAAGAAATGCTAAAAACAATTAAAGTAGGAATAACCATTTTGAATAAATAACTGGATCATTTTATTTTTTAAATGACACGTATACTTTTATATACCCTTGGGACACTGAAAACTTTGAATGGTAGAAGTAGAGAAAGGAAGTGAGTTTAGTTCTCCATTATAGAAAATAAAAGGGTATATTCTCTCATGATAAGTGAGAGGTATTAATCTTCTTTTAATACCAGAGGACATTTCAGGGAGCTCTAATTGCCAATACGTACACTTTGTGTTGGATGACTTAATGAAAGGCAGTTACTCATTAAGTCTCATTTATCTGGCATGGTGAAGGACACAATCATTTCAGAAGAAAATGTTTGCTTTGGGGAAAAAAGACTGATCTTGGACTAATGCAGTAGTAAATAAATTTGATGTGATGTTATTAATGTTGTACTTAATCTGTTTAGTCTTTGGATGGAAAGGCAATTAAAGTAGAGCAAGCCAACAAACGATCTTTGGAAAGCGGTGGTACACAGAGACCACAACCTCCTGCAAGAAACAGGGGCCATCTGAGAAATCCGAGACATGGAAGAGGAAGAAATCGAAGAGGAGGAAATAGAAGAGGTGGAAATGGAAGAGGAGGAAGTGGGAGCGCAAGAGAGCATCCCTCACCTGGAGGACACCTGGGTAATGTTTTGAAATACAAGGCTGCAACCAGAGGACCGAAAAATAGTAGGTTTAACTGTATAGAAACCTCTCAGTTTTTATTCCATCCTTTATGAGCAAAGTAGTGTGTAAGAACTATCAGATGATGACTCACATTGATAGTCAGAAGTATTTCTAAGTGGTGAAGAATTATTGTAGTTATAAAATGACTTAACTAGGTAATGTGCAAAACGTTAATCACCTTACAGGGGAATAGCATAAATTTTAAACTAAATTCAGTCTCTTTTACCATTATTACTATTTGCCTCTTTTCTTCGAGAATTTTTCTACCGAGTTTCCTACTGTTGATCATACATTAGAATTTTTCACTTTAGGACCGATACCTTGATATGAGTTTAAATCAATGATTCATTCATAATCTCTTAAAAATACATTGGTTAATTTTATTCTGAGAGTAGCCTTATTGCATCATAAAAATACTAGAGAATCTTGAAAACTCCACAACAGAAAATAAAAGTCACTCAGAATATCCACAATTCAGGGCGAAACACTTCATATTTTAGGTTTCACCTTGCAGTATTTGTCTTAAGTATATGTGTTCAGACATCTAAGCAAATCTCCATTGTCATTTTGATATGAGGCTTTTCTACCTGGGTCTGTGGTTTGCATTTGGGAAAATACCTTAGGGAAATAAATAGAGCTTTAGATTCTAAAAGGTGTCTTTGACCCAGGAAAAGAGTAAAAATCTCTGCTTCAGAAATATGTATGTTTTCTTTGTGTGTGTATTAGAGGAGGAAGTCGTTGAAAATGCCTTTTTTTGGATTTTTTTCAGAGAAGTTTTCTACTTAGTAAGAAAAGGAGGAAAAGCACTTTGCATTTCAAAAACTTCCATATATTTAACAACCTCTGCTTCATCTATTAACCAGAACCAGTCTTCAGAAATAAAACGTTTAGTTTCTTTTTGTGCTAATTCCATGTGTGAATTTTAGGAAATGTTTTTTGAAAGTTCAGTTAGAGGGTGTGCCCATTTTAAGATAACACAGTTTTGTTCTTTTCCCACTATCTTGAGCTTGAGAAAAGTTGACCAGTTCATATTCTGCCATGTGTAAGAGTACTCATTTTTTCTTGCCTGTGGCACTACCGGGGAATTGGAATACATCTAAACACCTTTCTGGTTCGAAAGGTAACACATCAATTTTCAGTATTTAGTGTGCATTTCTTAAATACTATTAAAATTGAACAGAACATAGCCCTTTTGACTGAGAAATGAACATTAAGAGTTGATCTGTGAATAACACAGGCCTGAACTGTTGATCAACTTACAAGCAGATTTTGTTTTTCAATAAATACATATAAGATCACTACGTGATCCAAGGTTGGTTGAATCCATGGATGCAGAACTAGGGATACTGGACCAAGTGTAAAGTTATAAGCAGATATTCTCCGGCAAAGGGAGTTATTTGTATGTATGTACTTAACTTTTAGGTAATGCATTTTTTATTCATCCTTTTTATTTTTAATGCTTTGATTTATACCTAGGATGTTGTGTTTTTCAAAAGCTTCCTTGACACCAGAATTATATAACTAATAACTTACCATCTTCCTCCTAAAATGATGAAAAATTCAGTTTTACATTTAATTTATCCAGGTTTTTCTGTACTCTCTCTCTTCTCCCCAGAGCACTTTCATACCAGTGGTTCTTCAGTTTTGTTCCTACGTTTCCCAAACTGACTTTTACGGTAAGTCTTTGAACTCTACTGACTTCTGTGTCATATGAGGAAACAATCATATTGGTTTAGACAGATAGGAAAGCTGAAGACTGGAGTAATGGTTTAGTGAAAATTTATAACAATAAGTGAAACTTGCCCAATGAAAAAATGTTGATTCTGCTTAACTAAAAAGATTTCATTTAAACACAGGTCGTGGTGGACACACTCCTAGTCCCAAGGCGAGTTCTTCCAGGGGAGCCTTTCCAGTTAAAAGAGGACCATGTTCCAGAAGTGGAGGTCCTCCTCCTAAGAGATGTTGCCAAGGGCGAAGCAGTAGGGGGGTGGGAAGACAAGGTAAATGCTATATAATGCAGAGACAGTTGTTTCTAATTAATGAAAGGGAGCTATTTTAAACAGAATGTTTAAGCAAAATGGAAAGTGAGAAGTATATGGACATGTTAACCAATCACTAATTTATTGATTGATTTGTGGTTGGGAAATAACTTGTCAGTTTTTGATTATAGATGTAGTAGGTGATTAGCACTGCAGTGGGGAAAACATTGCTTGTAAGTCCATGTTGGCTATAGAATTCCTCTTAATTTAAGTTGCTGCTAACACTTTTTGGTTAGTAGGCTTCTTTATCACATAGTTTCAATATCAGAATTTTCATGAAAACTATGTCCTGTGAGAGAACGTTCTGGTCTGTAGACTAGTTAAGCTATGTATATTGGCTACCTGGTTTTATTAATTATTATAAACAATAATTGAAACTTGCCATATGAACTGTAGTTTGTGCTCTTAACTTTTCTAGCACTGTTTTCTGATCCGTAATATGGTAGAGACTTGAAACAGCCATTATCAAATTGCCCTTTTACGTGTAGAATATGAATGAAGCCAAATGTAGCACGATATTGACTTCAAAACACAACAGAAGCTAAGAAGCCTACCCTTTCCATTAGTAGATGGTTAGCCTAGTGAACAAACAAGAGAAGAGAACAAACAAGGTCCTAGTGACCTCCAGGAATGAGGAATAAGAATTAACACAGGAAGAGAACGTTATTTATGGGAGATAGTTTCATATTTTGGGAGCGGTACAGTGTTTTTCAAAAGAGCCCTTTATTGCTAATAAACAAGAGAAGTCACTATTGCTATCCCCATACAAGGTCCATAATTAAGGTTGTACAGTTAAAGGAGAGAGCCGACCACTTGGTGGTTGAATATGTGACAGTAGTTACCAAAAATCAATGTTTTGCTCAAAGTCTGAGAAGTGTTCCCTACTGCTGGTAATCTAAAGGTTATGCCAACTGTATGGGGAACGGGAGATGTCAGAAAATACAATGTTCAGTGGTACCATTGAAAGGGAAACGAAAATGTGCGTAAATGGAATTTTAGAAGGGGTAGTTTTTTTAAATGATTTTGGAGAGTGGAAGGCTATCAGACTTTGGGATTTTTCTTTGAAACATTACTGTCAATTCTGAGATACTTACATAAGCATTTTTAAATTAAAGGTTCAGGATCACATGGAAGAGAAAATTGTGGAGGTCCTCCTCGTAGAGAGCCAGTCTCTTTTCGGAGAGTTGGCTATATGTCACAGAGATGGTGGTTATGCTACTAAAGATAGGTAATAGGAAGCACAGTATATGAATTAAGTCATGGTTCGTTTTGTTGTTCTTGTTGAAATTTACCTAACACAAAATTGAACATTTAAAAGTGAACAGTTCAGTAACATTTAGCACACTTAACAGTGTTATGCAACCACCAGCTCTGTTCAGTTCCAAAACATTTCATTACCCCAGAATAAAATTAATCAGCAGTCACACCCAATTTCTCCCCCCTTGTCCCCGGTAGGTACCCACCTGTGTCCTTATCTATGAATTTATCTACTCCTGAATATATCATACTAATGGAAGCAAACAATATGTGACCTTTATTATCCAGCTTTCCCTTAGCATAAATATTTTCAAGGATCATTCATGCTGTAGCGTGAATCAGTACTTCAGACCTTCTTTTTTTTGGCTGACTAAATATTCCATTATATGTGTGGTTAACATGGTTTGTTTATCCATCTGTGTGAGTTATTCCCATCATGGTGCTGTCATGAATACTCCTGTACAAGCATTTGGGTACCTGTTTTCAATTCTTTTTGAGTGTATGTATACTTAAGGAGTGGAATTCCTGGGACATAGAGGAATTCTTTACATTTTTTAAGAAACTGCTAATCTTTGCCACAGAGCCTGTACTATTTTCCATTTCTGCCATGCACATATACTTGGTTTGTTTCTCTGCATCTGCACCAACACTTGATATATTCTGTGGGTCTATTTTTCATTATAGCCAGTGTGATACGTGCAAAGTAGATATTTCATTTTGGGTTTGAATTTCATTTCCCTAATAAATATGTTGAGCAGGTTTTCATGTCCTTGTTGCTCATTGTATATCTCCTTTAAACAAAAGTATATTCAAGTCCTTTGCCCATTTAAAAGTTTTTGTCTTTTTGCTGTCTTGAGTTCTTAAATATTCTGGATATGATAAGTTGCATTTAAAATTGTAGCTGCTTTATTTCAGTTATTCAAGGAGAGATTATCCACACTCCTGAGCCAGCAAGGATTATACTCCACCACGTAGACGCTATGCACACAGTTATTACGGACATTCAAATTCTCGGAATGATCATCCCTCTAGAGGACATAGGTAATATAAAATGTTGTGTTTATATCAAATAAAAACCTTCGTTTCAATTATGTTATTGTGACACATAATTTAAATTGATGACATAATTTATGACATTCTTTTCAATTCAGTGACCGTGATGGCTATGGTGGAAATCGTGATAGAGATTATTCTGAATATTGAAGTGGAAGCTTTTACAGGGATTCATATGGGAGTTACGGTAAGAGTCCAGTTACAACTTGTAAATCATAGAATTAGACTTAACCAGATCGTTGTTTACTCTACTTTTACTTCAGTTCCTCAAAGGTAAAAGTATGTTTAGCATGTCCTTTTAGATAAGTTAAAGACCTTTGAATGGTTTTGTTAATAGCTCACTTAAAATAAAAGGCTATGAAGGGTAAATGGGCAGTCTCATCTTTTTTTCTCATTACAGAAAACCAATTTTAACATTATTATGATTTTTTATTTTTATTTTGTGTGCGGGACACGGGCCTCTCACCATCGTGGCCCCTCCCGTTGCGGAGCACAGGCTCCTGACGCGGAGTCCCAGAGGCCATGCATGGCCCACGGTCCCAACCGCTCCCCGGCACGTGGGATCCTCCTGGACCGGGGCACGAACCCGTGTCCCCTGCATCGGCAGTCGGACTGTCAACCACTGCGCCACCAGGGAAGCCCCACTCAATCTTGTTAAAAGTTGCCACTCGACTGATTATTTAAAAATGCTAAAATAGGGGCTTTTACTTTCAAAGAAACTACTTAGGCTGAAAAATATTGCTCGCTCTTTTAAAGAAATGTAGAAGCCCTTCACCGTTGCTACCTAGTTTATATTTTCATAGCAGAGAGAGCTGAAGCTTATCTTTTCAAATATTTAGCACTGTAAGTCATGTTATATGATCCCAGAAAAATTTGTAATGTTTAGCGTTTGTTTATCAATCAGTAACTTCCCATGTGACTCCCGTGGTGCACCAGCAGCACGAAGGGCCCCTGTGACTTACGGTGGAAGCAGTCGCTGTGATAGCAATATGAGAGATGGATATGGAGGAGGTCCGGAAGGTTACTCCAGCAGGCAAAGTAATACTTATTCAAGGGGTCGAAAGCGTAGAAGACAGGAACAATGAGGGTTTCCACCCTCTGTGAATAGGGAGTACCTTGCTCCCCGTGACTCATACAGTAGCTCAGTTTGTGGGGCTTCCAGACGAGGTTATGCGGGAAGCCAATCTGAAAGAGAGGGCCGAAGCAGATATTAAAAATTAACACTCAGTCATGCACCAAATGTTCGTTACAAAGGAAAAGTTTAAGTTGTTTTCCTTAATTGATGCTTGAACACTACTAAAAGAAAAATGTTGGTTTGGGGGGAAGAGGCATATATTAACTTTTCCTCTAGGAAGTTTCAGACAAAGGGGAAACATGGAATTATCCAGAGGACTTTCATGTTGTTAATGTTAATTGAAAAGTAGAAGTCGTGTTTCAAATGTTCAAAATTTTCAGAGTAGAAAAATTTCGTGAAATATGTTTTGTTGATGATACTGCTGAGTTAAACAAGCATAAAACTTTTGTTTGGAGGGTGAATTGTGCTGTTTGCCTAAACTTTTCCTTTGTACGTGAATGTATTCAAAATTAAGCAATGTGTTATTTCTCCATCGCAAGCTGTGACTGTTTTCCAGTTAGGCTAAAGAAATTACATGTTCCTTTTTGAAAGCTTGTAAACATGTAAAAGGTTTGAGAAGTCTCCAAAAAGGCTGAGAAACAATGCTTGCATTATTAGTGAAAGTCGATGTGTCTTTATCCCTTTAAAGCCATAGTATAGATGAAAGGAAAATTGAGACAGGTGACTGTAAAGAGTTTAAGAAATCTTGAGGTTAAGTATCTATTTTCTGATCCATATTCAAGTGGCAGATGACCAACGTGGGAATAATGGTTATAAAACCAATTTTCCACTCAATGTAAATGGAACCAGTTAACTTTTCTGAGTATATATATCTTAGTGAAAGTTAGTACCCCTAGATTTTAAGACATTGGGAAACGTTTTAAGTAATACTGATTTTAACTTAAAAATTCTCGAACAAAAGAGGCAATTAGTAATAATGGTAAAAGAGACTGAATTTAGTTAAAAATTTATGCTATTCCCCTGTAAGTTGATTAACGTTTTTCACATTACCTAGTTAAGTCATTTTATAACTACAATAATTCTTCACCACTTAGAAATACTTCTGACTATCAATGTGAGTCATCATCTGATAGTTCTTACACACTACTTTGCTCATAAAGGATGGAATAAAAACTGAGAGGTTTCTATACAGTTAAACCTACTATTTTTCGGTCCTCTGGTTGCAGCCTTGTATTTCAAAACATTACCCAGGTGTCCTCCAGGTGAGGGATGCTCTCTTGCGCTCCCACTTCCTCCTCTTCCATTTCCTCCTCTTCTATTTCCTCCTCTTCGATTTCTTCCTCTTCCATGTCTCGGATTTCTCAGATGGCCCCTGTTTCTTGCAGGAGGTTGTGGTCTCTGTGTACCACCGCTTTCCAAAGATCGTTGGTTGGCTTGCTCTACTTTAATTGCCTTTCCATCCAAACACTAAACAGATTAAGTATAACATTAATAACATCACATCAAATTTATTTACCACTGCACTAGTCCAAGATCAGTCTTTTTTCCCCAAAGCAAACATTTTCTTCTGAAATGATTGTGTCCTTCACCATGCCAGATAAATGAGACTTAATGAGTAACTGCCTTTCATTAAGTCATCCAACACAAAGTGTACGTATTGGCAATTAGAGCTCCCTGAAATGTCCTCTGGTATTAAAAGAAGATTAATACCTCTCACTTATCATGAGAGAATATACCCTTTTATTTTCTATAATGGAGAACTAAACTCACTTCCTTTCTCTACTTCTACCATTCAAAGTTTTCAGTGTCCCAAGGGTATATAAAAGTATACGTGTCATTTAAAAAATAAAATGATCCAGTTATTTATTCAAAATGGTTATTCCTACTTTAATTGTTTTTAGCATTTCTTAAATATTAAGGGAAAGAAAATTTTCCAACATGATTGTTCTTCTGTATTTACTTCTAATAATTTCCTTGATTTTTTTTTTTAAATAGAGCACTTATTTGGTCCTTAACATTTCTTGCCTTATTCAATTGTTTGAACATGTCCCCCAAGAGTAACTTCTTATAGTGGTACTTCATATTCTTATGTTTCAGAAATGCTTACACTTCTTAATCTTCCAACAACTTCCTACATTAACCTTCTATAGATGCCAATGTGATTTTTGAAAACATAATCCAAATCATCATATAATTGCTCTAAGTAAAACACTCTAGCTGTTTCATGTTATCCTTGGAAAACAATTTTAAATGCTGAATTCCTACTAAGACTTCTGGTGGATATGGATGGGCCCTGGCCCAATACAAACAGCCTCAAGAGCCATGTCCTCCCACGTTAGGGCCTCCTTTTCTGTTTCTGTGTCCAAAATATTTCCCACAGACTTATGAATGGCTGCCTCCCTTCCAACATTCAGGATTTAACATTCTTAGATCTATATGTATAGAAAACCACTCCCCTTAAGCTCTAATGAAATTACCTACTTTATTTTCCTTAATATTTTTCATATGAAATTGTATTTATTTTTACTTGTACGTTTCTCATCCCAAGTGTCCAAGAAAATAGGCATTTTGTATTACCCACAACCATTAATCAATTGCTAAAGCAATGCCTGGCAATAAAATATCTGTTGAATAAAGAATTGAAGAATAATGTCTACACGGACTACACGTTCTTGTGCTTGAAAACAAACAAATAATGGGGGTCTACTATCCTTCATGACACAAATTTACCTCTGCACCCAAAATAAAATCTTGAGTCAAGATCAACTTTTAGGTACTACCATACCTTAAAATATGAAAGTAAAGTAAAAGGGTCAACATGTGCCAAGTGCCTGCAGCATACCAGAAACCAAGCTATAGGACAAAGGGAATTAATGTATGTGTTCCACACTATGAGAACTGAGATGCACTGGAAGTACTTTTAACAATGAACAATTCACAGGATGATGAATATAAAAAGATAGTACCTGCCATATAAAATGGGAAAAATATTACCTACAATATAAAAGAATTCTTTGAGCAAAGATGCAATTAAAAGTACAGTTGTAAGGGACAAATGATTATTTGTAACAGTGACACAAGGAAGAGTGACTCTGAAGTACAAAAAAGTCGAGACTTCAAAATGACAGTACGGGATATTGGGGAGAGCTCTACAGGCTAAAACTCATTTACTTTTACATTTGAATGCTAAAACAGGTTTAAAATATATTGTTAAAGCTCATGTTAATGTCAATCTCCTTCCAACCGGACAATCCAATACGTACGTGACAAAATGGAGAGTGAAGGCTTATATGGCATCATGTTACTTTAAAAAATTAGAAAAAAAAATCTTGAAATAGTAATAAATGGAGAACACAAAATATTACTAAAGTCTCTTACTTTTCCATTCATATCTTGGACAGCATCCTTTGCATCTGCAGGATTCTCAAAAGTAATAAAAGCAAAGCCTCTAGACTTGTTTTTTTTTCTGATCCTTCATCAACATAACTGTAATATACATAAATATTTTTAATTTAAATTTCACATAAAATTGAACGTTTCATATTTTCAAAATAATCCATCCTTTGACACTTTCTCATAAGGCCTCCTTAATTTCATGTTATGGACACAGTGCAGTAACAGCCTCCCGGAAGTTACTTAAAGACAAAACAAAAACCAAAAACAAATAAAGCAAAAAAACCCTTTCCATTTTATATCATTTCTAGTAGTTTAAAAAGAGAGTCAATAATTTCAACCATTCTACAGCTAGCATATCTCATCCCATTTCATGTCCTATGACCCCAGTATGTTTAAAAAGCCCTGGGACTTCCCTGGTGGTCCAGTGGATAAGACTCCACGTTCCCAATGAAGGGGACACGGGTCTGATCCCTCGTCAGGCAACTAAGATCCACATGCCGCATGCCACTGTGCGTGGGCTTGATCCCTGGTCAGGTAAGTAAAACCCAGCATGCTGCAAAGCGTGGCTGGGGTGAAGAAAGAAACGCTGCTTTTTTCCCTTCTCAGTAGTAGGAGCCCCTAAGTTGTACAATTTCCCTCATTGCCCAGTGCTTTCCTAATAAAAAACAGAAACTTAAAAAAAAAGTGCTCATGTGTTACAAATAGAAAAAGCACTTTAACTTAGCTGTTCAATGGTGTGTGTTTAATACACATTTGCCTCGAACATATATATATATATATATATATATATATATATATATATGTATATATATAGGTTCTAAAAATTACCTTCCATAATGTGACCATATTTCCCAAATACCACTTCAAGAGAATTTTCATTGGTGTCAGCATGGAGGCCTCCTATGAACAGTTTCCCAGCCTGATCTGCTTCCGCCATTTTTCTGTAAGTAATTAAAAATATATCTTTATACATATAGCAAAAAATAAATTATAAGCAAAAACTATTACACCTGTTTATAACTCAACTGAAGTACCCTATATCAGTGAAAATATTTGCCGTTTCTTACTTAAAAGAGAGGAAACTTGTAACACAAAGCAAAACAAGCACTGGCGTAACAAATGCTCCATTCTTTATAGATATCTTACAAAAACCTGTATGTAAAAACTAGATTAGAAGGCAACTGTAAATTAGTTTACCTGCAGGGTTCAAGGCTTCTTTTCCAAAACACAACAAAAAAAAATAAGCAATAATAAATGGCCCTGGATTCTACACATCTAACAGTTAATATGTTTTATGAACTGTGCAGAATATACCTTAAACATATTTTTAAATTTTTCACATCTACTCACATTTTTCTTGTCTATGCATCAAATAATGTTTAAAATAATGTTTTCCCACAAACTTTAAAAGTGGTAAGTCATAAAAGCAAAGGAGGGAGTTACTTCCTTTATTGAGGAAAATGTAAACTGTGTTTACTTAGATCGAGAGACTTTAAGAAACACTGGTCAAAAGAGAGTACCATTCTTTATATGCCAAATTAAATCAGACGCTTTTTGTCAAGTGAATCAACATTTTGACATTTGATAACTAAAATTACAAGTTTTAAATCATTTAAGTTAAAATAGCTATCTTGCTTGTATTGCTCAGTACCTCTGCTTTCACAAAGAAAACCCGAGGAAACAAAAAAGAAAAAAGAAAAACTGCACGAGAGGGCTTCCCTGGTGGCGCAGTGGTTGACAGTCCGCCTGCCTACCCAGGGGACACGGGTTCGGCACCGCTCCGGGAGGAGCCCACCAGCCGCGGAGCGGCTGGGCCCGTGAGCCATGGCCGCTGGGCCTGCGCGTCTGGAGCCTCTGGGTACCGAGCCCGTGCTCCGCGGTGGGAGGGGCCACAGCAGTGAGAGGCCCGCATACCGCAAAAAACAAAAGTGCAAGCGGAACAAACTGGCGCCCGGCATACGCTCCACTACCCGCATGTGAGAGTAAACAGCAAAGAGGGTACGCCGCTAATCACACTTAAGTTATCTACTCAATATTCCCTCCCGCAGCATTTCAAACCTAGCTCCACCCCCACCCCCAACTTCGCAATTCACGGACCAACTCCAGGAACTTCACTGGCTTTTCATCGCTGCCTTGGCAACTGATTCTCCAGGAGAACAAACAGTAAACGTACTGTTCAAGAACAACTGATAGACTTCTCGAGACACTGTCTATTCAGACATAGTTATACAAACACCACTTACTCGGCTCTTATCTCTTACAGGAAAAAGCCTGAGAGAAAAATCAACATCTGAATTACCATGCTTTCTCTGGTAACAGGAGAACATATAGGTCTCAACTCTTTCTCCTGAGGTATAAATTATTCTCTCCTCCCTAAAATGCCGAATTTCTTACCTTATTTTGTCCTCCTCTTCAGAAGTCCTCCTTCCGCGTCTCTTCAGACGACCGTTAACTAAACTAAGGCTGGAGAGCAAGCGCTCTACTTCTAGAAAGAGGCTAAGGAACCAGATGTAGCGGTAGGTGGGGGAAGGGATGAGCCGCAGGGGAGGTAGGGAAGATGGAAGATGTGGAGGTAGGGGAGGGGTGAACAGAGAAACTCGCGGGAGAACTCGCGGGAGAAACTCTAAAGAAAACTGCAACAGCAGAATGTGTTCTCTACTTTTTACTGCATACTTTTCCCAGTTGCTTTAATTTAATCAATATAAAGGAGAAGGGCTTCCCAGGTGGCGCAGTGGTTGAGAGTCCGCCTGCCCATGCAGGGGATGCGGGTTCGTGCCCCGGTCCGGGAGGATCCCACATGCCCCTGAGCTGCTGGGCCCCTGAGCCATGGCCGCTGAGCCTGCTCGTCTGAAGCTTGTGCTCCACAACGGGAGAGGCCACAACGGTGAGATGCCCGCGTACCGTAAAAAAAAAAAAAAAGGAAAACGCATTTTGGGCTAATAACGTGAAGCTCCAGGTAATCAGTAGGGAGAGTTCAGGGATTTCTTGATAGATGTAAAATGGGGAGGACCAGATCATGAAGCATTTTGCTTGCTATGCAGATAGGCTACTTACTTAATTTTTTTAGTGGAACTGTTAGAATAATCTGAAACAGAAATATGAATGTCTAGAAGATATAATGCGTATAGTGATTTAATATGATACGAAGTCAGGCAGACAGAAAATAATCTAAACTTCAAAATTTAGTAGTTATATGAAACTGGGTAAGCTACCTAAACTCTTAAATTTACCCAGTCTACGAAAACAAGATGATAAAGAATTATCAGATAGGGTTATTGTGAGGTTAAATGATGTACTGAGCACATTGAGCACAACGCCGAAAACATAATTCAGGGTTCAAAACAAAAGTGTGAAAATATTGTCATTACTTTTATATTAAGTGGGAGCCTGAGGTTAATTTGTAATCCTGCCTTTTTTAGAGACTGGTCCAAATCATGAAACTGTTTTGGTTTTTGGTTTTTTCTTTTTGCGGTATGCCGGCCTCTCACCGTTGTGGCCCCTCCCATTGCAAAGCACAGGCTCCAGAAGCCAGTCTCAGCGGCCATGGCTCACGGGCCCAACCGCTCCGCGGCATGTGGGATCCTCCCGGACCGGGGCACGAACCTGTGTCCCCTGCATCGGCAGCCGGACTCTCAACCACTGGGCCACTAGGGAAGCCCAGATCTGTGGTGTTAATGCTTTGCATTGGTAGTGTCTTAATCGTATATTAACCATTATTGAGCACTTGAGAAAACTATGCAATGAAAAGTGTTCATGTAAACACCAGTTGATCAGTTGATGGTGATCAGTTAGTATTTCTTGGGACACTTTCCATAGTCTAGATAGAAAACAGCTGTATGCATTATACAAAAGCTGATCTTTAAATCAGGCAAAGTTATAACTGTTCCCTAATTCAGGGGTTTTATGGTTTCTACCTAATATGTAGGCCAACCGGCAGCTTCCAAGCAAGTCTACTGGAAGGGACAAGTTCAGTATATAGTAGGAAATCAAAGAATTGTTAGTATTTCAATAATGATTGTTTAATATTTTAATCCTCTGCCTGACAGGAAAGAAACACGAGAGGAAAAACAATTGATATTAAATCTCAGATGGTGTCTGAGAAAATCCTCTTAGAGAGGTTTGGATATCACTCATTCATGAACAAAATTCAATCTGGATGTTAAGCATGTTTTTCAGTGACTGCAATGCAATTAAAGGACTGTGAGGTTAAGATGACTGTAATTGCTACAGCAGGCGAGTAGCTAGATATGAGCAGAGTAATGGAAGAGGGGCCAGGTGGCAGGAAATCAAGCACCTGGTAAAGAGCAGAGGTCCATGGGCCGACAAAGAAAAACAGGAACCTCCAGACTGACAGGAAACTGCACATTTTCGGTGGTAAGTGTCCTGAAGGCAGACAAAGAGAGATGAGGAAAGACAGGAATCTCCTACTTCCAAATGTAACCTGTTGCTCATTATGCTCTCCTTACAATAAAATTAGCCTTGCAGACAAGCAGCACACACCGTGCAGTGAGGCCATGACACTTCTGATTAAGCTAAATAAGGACAAAAATCCCTTCTGGAGCTGCAAAGAAACAGGGAATTTGACCCCCAAACTCCTGCTTCCCCAAAGAGTATGCCACCCCTTCCTTTGTATGCCCCTCATAACTGGCTTGCCAATGGAACCCAGGGCAGCAGCTCCTCACCTAACTGCCTGCTCTCCCTGAGGGCATATTCTTGCTTAAATAAATCCTCACTTTACTTGCTTAACCGCCTGTCTCATGCCCAACTCTTGGCATGAAGAGCAAGAAGCTTCAATTCACTGGGAACACAATGAGTATTTTTACACACGAGGAACAAACGAACAAACACATTTCTCTTAAAAACTAGTGGAGAAATACATGTTTTCTGTTAATAGCAAAGACTGGGTTACATAAGAAGCCGTGAAATTGAGAAAAACCATGACTTGCTTTACTGTTCTGGAACCAAACCCACAGTATCCCTGTATTTTGAAGATCACCCAACTGTTAAACACTTAAGAGTTTTATGGGTTTTTCATGAACAGGTACTCAGGAAAAAGTAAACGGTTCAGTTTTGGGTTCGAAACTTCGTTTGCTTTATCCTTCCTTTTAAGGATTTGACTCATCAATCTGATATGTTAGATACTAAAAGCAAACCTTTCATGCCCCGTAGGATTTTATGAAATACAGTACTTTAAGGCCAGCCAAGAAAATTAAACATAAAATTCTGTGGTCATTGAGACATCCTCCCTCCCTCCCTAATATCTGCATTACACATTAACCAGAGTTCCTCAAAGACAAGATTGCCTTCCTGATCATAAAGGTCAATTATTTTACCTTCCTCTGACACTTAGGCTGTAACTTCTTAAAAAGAATACTGTTCTTTCCCAGCTCTGTACTGGGATCATGTTGACTTGCTGCTCACTTTGTACCTGCTTACCCAGACTACGTATCCCTGCTGATCTTCATGTAAAATATCTGTATGTCACTTTGATGTGATATACTGTCCTTTCTCTTCAAAATGAATGTAACCATGCCTTTGACTTCTAACAGGTAGAACAGTCCTCAGAACTTTCTGAGTCTGTCTCCTGAGTTATAATCCTCAGTTTGGCTCAAATAATACTCTCCTTCCCCTGAACTTCATTTTTGCTGTTCCTTTAAAAGGAAATTGCAGATTTCTGTACTAGTTTTGCAGATTCCAATTTGGCTTAAAGTTTTTACACTCCAGTTTCTTCCCAAATTGTAAGCATTACTCATTAAATGTCACCTGAAGTCACTGACAAAAAACCCTTAACCCTCCAGATAACTCTATACTTATGAGTATATTACGAAACCCTTTGTGTTACATCAAGCACACCAACATAAAGTTAAAATCAGTATTACTTAAAACGTTTCCCAATGTCTTAAAATCTAGGAGTACTAACTTTCACTAAGATATATATACTCAGAAAAGTTAACTGGTTCCATTTACATTGAGTGGAAAATTGGTTTTATAACCATTATTCCCACGTTGGTCATCTGCCACTTGAATATGGATCAGAAAATAGATACTTAACCTCAAGATTTCTTAAACTCTTTACAGTCACCTGTCTCAATTTTCCTTTCATCTATACTATGGCTTTAAAGGGATAAAGACACATCGACTTTCACTAATAATGCAAGCATTGTTTCTCAGCCTTTTTGGAGACTTCTCAAACCTTTTACATGTTTACAAGCTTTCAAAAAGGAACATGTAATTTCTTTAGCCTAACTGGAAAACAGTCACAGCTTGCGATGGAGAAATAACACATTGCTTAATTTTGAATACATTCACGTACAAAGGAAAAGTTTAGGCAAACAGCACAATTCACCCTCCAAACAAAAGTTTTATGCTTGTTTAACTCAGCAGTATCATCAACAAAACATATTTCACGAAATTTTTTTACTCTGAAAATTTTGAACATTTGAAACACGACTTCTACTTTTCAATTAACATTAACAACATGAAAGTCCTCTGAATAATTCCATGTTTCCCCTTTGTCTGAAACTTCCTAGAGGAAAAGTTAATATATGCCTCTTCCCCCCAAACCAACATTTTTCTTTTAGTAGTGTTCAAGCATCAATTAAGGAAAACAACTTAAACTTTTCCTTTGTAACGAACATTTGGTGCATGACTGAGTGTTAATTTTTAATATCTGCTTCGGCCCTCTCTTTCAGATTGGCTTCCCGCATAACCTCGTCTGGAAGCCCCACAAACTGAGCTACTGTATGAGTCACGGGGAGCAAGGTATTCCCTATTCACAGAGGGTGGAAACCCTCATTGTTCCTGTCTTCTACGCTTTCGACCCCTTGAATAAGTATTACTTTGCCTGCTGGAGTAACCTTCCGGACCTCCTCCATATCCATCTCTCATATTGCTATCACAGCGACTGCTTCCACCGTAAGTCACAGGGGCCCTTCGTGCTGCTGGTGCACCACGGGAGTCACATGGGAAGTTACTGATTGATAAACAAACGCTAAACATTACAAATTTTTCTGGGATCATATAACATGACTTACAGTGCTAAATATTTGAAAAGATAAGCTTCAGCTCTCTCTGCTATGAAAATATAAACTAGGTAGCAACGGTGAAGGGCTTCTACATTTCTTTAAAAGAGCGAGCAATATTTTTCAGCCTAAGTAGTTTCTTTGAAAGTAAAAGCCCCTATTTTAGCATTTTTAAATAATCAGTCGAGTGGCAACTTTTAACAAGATTCAGTGGGGCTTCCCTGGTGGCGCAGTGGTTGACAGTCCGACTGCCGATGCAGGGGACACGGGTTCGTGCCCCGGTCCAGGAGGATCCCACATGCCGGGGAGCGGTTGGGACCGTGGGCCATGCATGGCCTCTGGGACTCCGCGTCAGGAGCCTGTGCTCCGCAACGGGAGGGGCCACGATGGTGAGAGGCCCGTGTCCCGCACACAAAATAAAAATAAAAAATCATAATAATGTTAAAATTGGTTTTCTGTAATGAGAAAAAAAGATGAGACTGCCCATTTACCCTTCATAGCCTTTTATTTTAAGTGAGCTATTAACAAAACCATTCAAAGGTCTTTAACTTATCTAAAAGGACATGCTAAACATACTTTTACCTTTGAGGAACTGAAGTAAAAGTAGAGTAAACAACGATCTGGTTAAGTCTAATTCTATGATTTACAAGTTGTAACTGGACTCTTACCGTAACTCCCATATGAATCCCTGTAAAAGCTTCCACTTCAATATTCAGAATAATCTCTATCACGATTTCCACCATAGCCATCACGGTCACTGAATTGAAAAGAATGTCATAAATTATGTCATCAATTTAAATTATGTGTCACAATAACATAATTGAAATGAAGGTTTTTATTTGATATAAACACAACATTTTATATTACCTATGTCCTCTAGAGGGATGATCATTCCGAGAATTTGAATGTCCGTAATAACTGTGTGCATAGCGTCTACGTGGTGGAGTATAATCCTTGCTGGCTCAGGAGTGTGGATAATCTCTCCTTGAATAACTGAAATAAAGCAGCTAAAATTTTAAATGCAACTTATCATATCCAGAATATTTAAGAACTCAAGACAGCAAAAAGACAAAAACTTTTAAATGGGCAAAGGACTTGAATATACTTTTGTTTAAAGGAGATATACAATGAGCAACAAGGACATGAAAACCTGCTCAACATATTTATTAGGGAAATGAAATTCAAACCCCAAATGAAATATCTACTTTGCACGTATCACACTGGCTATAATGAAAAATAGACAGACAGAATATATCAAGTGTTGGTGCAGATGCAGAGAAACAAACCAAGTATATGTGCGTGGCAGAAATGTAAAATAGTACAGGCTCTGTGGCAAAGATTAGCAGTTTCTTAAAAAATGTAAAGAATTCCTCTATGTCCCAGGAATTCCACTCCTTAAGTATACATACACTCAAAAAGAATTGAAAACAGGTACCCAAATGCTTGTACAGGAGTATTCATGACAGCACCATGATGGGAATAACTCACACAGATGGATAAACAAACCATGTTAACCACACATATAATGGAATATTTAGTCAGCCAAAAAAAAGAAGGTCTGAAGTACTGATTCACGCTACAGCATGAATGATCCTTGAAAATATTTATGCTAAGGGAAAGCTGGATAATAAAGGTCACATATTGTGTGCTTCCATTAGTATGATATATTCAGGAGTAGATACATTCATAGATAAGGACACAGGTGGGTACCTACCGGGGACAAGGGGGGAGAAATTGGGTGTGACTGCTGATTAATTTTATTCTGGGGTAATGAAATGTTTTGGAACTGAACAGAGCTGGTGGTTGCATAACACTGTTAAGTGTGCTAAATGTTACTGAACTGTTCACTTTTAAATGTTCAATTTTGTGTTAGGTAAATTTCAACAAGAACAACAAAACTAACCATGACTTAATTCATATACTGTGCTTCCTATTACCTATCTTTAGTAGCATAACCACCATCTCTGTGACATATAGCCAACTCTCCGAAAAGAGACTGGCTCTCTACGAGGAGGACCTCCACAATTTTCTCTTCCATGTGATCCTGAACCTTTAATTTAAAAATGCTTATGTAAGTATCTCAGAATTGACAGTAATGTTTCAAAGAAAAATCCCAAAGTCTGATAGCCTTCCACTCTCCAAAATCATTTAAAAAAACTACCCCTTCTAAAATTCCATTTACGCACATTTTCGTTTCCCTTTCAATGGTACCACTGAACATTGTATTTTCTGACATCTCCCGTTCCCCATACAGTTGGCATAACCTTTAGATTACCAGCAGTAGGGAACACTTCTCAGACTTTGAGCAAAACATTGATTTTTGGTAACTACTGTCACATATTCAACCACCAAGTGGTCGGCTCTCTCCTTTAACTGTACAACCTTAATTATGGACCTTGTATGAGGATAGCAATAGTGACTTCTCTTGTTTATTAGCAATAAAGGGCTCTTTTGAAAAACACTGTACCGCTCCCAAAATATGAAACTATCTCCCATAAATAACGTTCTCTTCCTGTGTTAATTCTTATTCCTCATTCCTGGAGGTCACTAGGACCTTGTTTGTTCTCTTCTCTTGTTTGTTCACTAGGCTAACCATCTACTAATGGAAAGGGTAGGCTTCTTAGCTTCTGTTGTGTTTTGAAGTCAATATCGTGCTACATTTGGCTTCATTCATATTCTACACGTAAAAGGGCAATTTGATAATGGCTGTTTCAAGTCTCTACCATATTACGGATCAGAAAACAGTGCTAGAAAAGTTAAGAGCACAAACTACAGTTCATATGGCAAGTTTCAATTATTGTTTATAATAATTAATAAAACCAGGTAGCCAATATACATAGCTTAACTAGTCTACAGACCAGAACGTTCTCTCACAGGACATAGTTTTCATGAAAATTCTGATATTGAAACTATGTGATAAAGAAGCCTACTAACCAAAAAGTGTTAGCAGCAACTTAAATTAAGAGGAATTCTATAGCCAACATGGACTTACAAGCAATGTTTTCCCCACTGCAGTGCTAATCACCTACTACATCTATAATCAAAAACTGACAAGTTATTTCCCAACCACAAATCAATCAATAAATTAGTGATTGGTTAACATGTCCATATACTTCTCACTTTCCATTTTGCTTAAACATTCTGTTTAAAATAGCTCCCTTTCATTAATTAGAAACAACTGTCTCTGCATTATATAGCATTTACCTTGTCTTCCCACCCCCCTACTGCTTCGCCCTTGGCAACATCTCTTAGGAGGAGGACCTCCACTTCTGGAACATGGTCCTCTTTTAACTGGAAAGGCTCCCCTGGAAGAACTCGCCTTGGGACTAGGAGTGTGTCCACCACGACCTGTGTTTAAATGAAATCTTTTTAGTTAAGCAGAATCAACATTTTTTCATTGGGCAAGTTTCACTTATTGTTATAAATTTTCACTAAACCATTACTCCAGTCTTCAGCTTTCCTATCTGTCTAAACCAATATGATTGTTTCCTCATATGACACAGAAGTCAGTAGAGTTCAAAGACTTACCGTAAAAGTCAGTTTGGGAAACGTAGGAACAAAACTGAAGAACCACTGGTATGAAAGTGCTCTGGGGAGAAGAGAGAGAGTACAGAAAAACCTGGATAAATTAAATGTAAAACTGAATTTTTCATCATTTTAGGAGGAAGATGGTAAGTTATTAGTTATATAATTCTGGTGTCAAGGAAGCTTTTGAAAAACACAACATCCTAGGTATAAATCAAAGCATTAAAAATAAAAAAGATGAATAAAAAATGCATTACCTAAAAGTTAAGTACATACATACAAATAACTCCCTTTGCCGGAGAATATCTGCTTATAACTTTACACTTGGTCCAGTATCCCTAGTTCTGCATCCATGGATTCAACCAACCTTGGATCACGTAGTGATCTTATATGTATTTATTGAAAAACAAAATCTGCTTGTAAGTTGATCAACAGTTCAGGCCTGTGTTATTCACAGATCAACTCTTAATGTTCATTTCTCAGTCAAAAGGGCTATGTTCTGTTCAATTTTAATAGTATTTAAGAAATGCACACTAAATACTGAAAATTGATGTGTTACCTTTCGAACCAGAAAGGTGTTTAGATGTATTCCAATTCCCCGGTAGTGCCACAGGCAAGAAAAAATGAGTACTCTTACACATGGCAGAATATGAACTGGTCAACTTTTCTCAAGCTCAAGATAGTGGGAAAAGAACAAAACTGTGTTATCTTAAAATGGGCACACCCTCTAACTGAACTTTCAAAAAACATTTCCTAAAATTCACACATGGAATTAGCACAAAAAGAAACTAAACGTTTTATTTCTGAAGACTGGTTCTGGTTAATAGATGAAGCAGAGGTTGTTAAATATATGGAAGTTTTTGAAATGCAAAGTGCTTTTCCTCCTTTTCTTACTAAGTAGAAAACTTCTCTGAAAAAAATCCAAAAAAAGGCATTTTCAACGACTCCCTCCTCTAATACACACACAAAGAAAACATACATATTTCTGAAGCAGAGCTTTTTACTCTTTTTCCTGGGTCAAAGACACCTTTTAGAATCTAAAGCTCTATTTATTTCCCTAAGGTATTTTCCCAAATGCAAACCACAGACCCAGGTAGAAAAGCCTCATATCAAAATGACAATGGAGATTTGCTTAGATGTCTGAACACATATACTTAAGACAAATACTGCAAGGTGAAACCTAAAATATGAAGTGTTTCGCCCTGAATTGTGGATATTCTGAGTGACTTTTATTTTCTGTTGTGGAGTTTTCAAGATTCTCTAGTATTTTTATGATGCAATAAGGCTACTCTCAGAATAAAATTAACCAATGTATTTTTAAGAGATTATGAATGAATCATTGATTTAAACTCATATCAAGTTATCGGTCCTAAAGTGAAAAATTCTAATGTATGATCAACAGTAGGAAACTCGGTAGAAAAATTCTCGAAGAAAAGAGGCAATTAGTAATAATGGTAAAAGAGACTGAATTTAGTTTAAAATTTATGCTATTCCCCTGTAAGGTGATTAACGTTTTGCACATTACCTAGTTAAGTCATTTTATAACTACAATAATTCTTCACCACTTAGAAATACTTCTGACTATCAATGTGAGTCATCATCTGATAGTTCTTACACACTACTTTGCTCATAAAGGATGGAATAAAAACTGAGAGGTTTCTATACAGTTAAACCTACTATTTTTCGGTCCTCTGGTTGCAGCCTTGTATTTCAAAACATTACCCAGGTGTCCTCCAGGTGAGGGATGCTCTCTTGCGCTCCCACTTCCTCCTCTTCCATTTCCACCTCTTCTATTTCCTCCTCTTCGATTTCTTCCTCTTCCATGTCTCGGATTTCTCAGATGGCCCCTGTTTCTTGCAGGAGGTTGTGGTCTCTGTGTACCACCGCTTTCCAAAGATCGTTTGTTGGCTTGCTCTACTTTAATTGCCTTTCCATCCAAAGACTAAACAGATTAAGTATAACATTAATAACATCACATCAAATTTATTTACTACTGCACTAGTCCAAGATCAGTCTTTTTTCCCCAAAGCAAACATTTTCTTCTGAAATGATTGTGTCCTTCACCATGCCAGATAAATGAGACTTAATGAGTAACTGCCTTTCATTAAGTCATCCAACACAAAGTGTACGTATTGGCAATTAGAGCTCCCTGAAATGTCCTCTGGTATTAAAAGAAGATTAATACCTCTCACTTATCATGAGAGAATATACCCTTTTATTTTCTATAATGGAGAACTAAACTCACTTCCTTTCTCTACTTCTACCATTCAAAGTTTTCAGTGTCCCAAGGGTATATAAAAGTATACGTGTCATTTAAAAAATAAAATGATCCAGTTATTTATTCAAAATGGTTATTCCTACTTTAATTGTTTTTAGCATTTCTTAAATATTAAGGGAAAGAAAATTTTCCAACATGATTGTTCTTCTGTATTTACTTCTAATAATTTCCTTGATTTTTTTTTTTTAAATAGAGCACTTATTTGGTCCTTAACATTTCTTGCCTTATTCAATTGTTTGAACATGTCCCCCAAGAGTAACTTCTTATAGTGGTACTTCATATTCTTATGTTTCAGAAATGCTTACACTTCTTAATCTTCCAACAACTTCCTACATTACCCTTCTATAGATGCCAGTGTGATTTTTGAACACATAATTCAAATCATCATATAATTGCTCTAAGTAAAACACTCTAGCTGTTTCATGTTATCCTTGGAAAACTATTTTAAATGCTGAATTCCTACTAAGACTTCTGGTGGATATGGATGGGCCCTGGCCCAATACAAACAGCCTCAAGAGCCATGTGCTCCCACGTTAGGGCCTCCTTTTCTGTTTCTGGGTCCAAAATATTTCCCACAGACTTATGAATGGCTGCCTCCCTTCCAACATTCAGGATTTAACATTCTTAGACCTACATGTATAGAAAACCACTCCCCTTAAGCTCTAATGAAATTACCTACTTTATGTTCCTTAATATTTTTCATATGAAATTGTATTTATTTTTACTTGTACGTTTCTCATCCCAAGTGTCCAAGAAAATAGGCATTTTGTATTACCCACAACCATTAATCAATTGCTAAAGCAATGCCTGGCAATAAAATATCTGTTGAATAAAGAATTGAAGAATAATGTCTACACGGACTACACGTTCTTGTGCTTGAAAACAAACAAATAATGGGGGTCTACTATCCTTCATGACACAAATTTACCTCTGCACCCAAAATAAAATCATGAGTCAAGATCAACTTTTAGGTACTACCATACCTTAAAATATGAAAGTAAAGTAAAAGGGTCAACATGTGCCAAGTGCCTGCAGCATACCAGAAACCAAGCTATAGGACAAAGGGAATTAATGTATGTGTTCCACACTATGAGAACTGAGATGCACTGGAAGTACTTTTAACAATGAACAATTCACAGGATGATGAATATAAAAAGATAGTACCTGCCATATAAAATGGGAAAAATATTACCTACAATATAAAAGAATTCTTTGAGCAAAGATGCATTAAAAGTACAGTTGTAAGGGACAAATGATTATTTGTAACAGTGACACAAGGAAGAGTGACTCTGAAGTACAAAAAAGTCGAGACTTCAAAATGACAGTACGGGATATTGGGGAGAGCTCTACAGGCTAAAACTCATTTACTTTTACATTTGAATGCTAAAACAGGTTTAAAATATATTGTTAACGCTCACGTTAATGTCAATCTCCTTCCAACCGGACAATCCAATACGTACGTGACAAAATGGAGAGTGAAGGCTTATATGGCATCATGTTACTTTAAAAAATTAGAAAAAAAAATCTTGAAATAGTAATAAATGGAGAACACAAAATATTATTAAAGTCTCTTACTTTTCCATTCATATCTTGGACAGCATCCTTTGCATCTGCAGGATTCTCAAAAGTAATAAAAGCAAAGCCTCTAGACTTGTTTTTTTTTCTGATCCTTCATCAACATGACTGTAATATACATAAATATTTTTAATTTAAATTGCACATAAAATTGAACGTTTCATATTTTCAAAATAATCCATCCTTTGACACTTTCTCATAAGGCCTCCTTAATTTCATGTTATGGACACAGTGCAGTAACAGCCTCCCGGAAGTTACTTAAAAACAAAACAAACACCAAAAACAAATAAAGCAAAAAAACCCTTTCCATTTTATATCATTTCTAGTAGTTTAAAAAGAGAGTCAGTAATTTCAACCATTCTACAGCTAGCATATCTCATCCCATTTCATGTCCTATGACCCCAGTATGTTTAAAAAGCCCTGGGACTTCCCTGGTGGTCCAGTGGATAAGACTCCACGTTCCCAAAGAAGGGGACACGGGTCTGATCCCTCGTCAGGCAACTAAGATCCACATGCCGCATGCCACTGTGCGTGGGCTTGATCCCTGGTCAGGTAAGTAAAACCCAGCATGCTGCAAAGCGTGGCTGGGGTGAAGAAAGAAACGCTGCTTTTTTCCCTTCTCAGTAGTAGGAGCCCCTAAGTTGTACAATTTCCCTCATTGCCCAGTGCTTTCCTAATAAAAAACAGAAACTTTAAAAAAAACTGCTCGTGTGTTACAAATAGAAAAAGCACTTTAACTTAGCTGTTCAATGGTGTATGTTTAATACACATTTGCTTCGAACATATATGTGTGTGTGTGTGTGTGTGTGTGTGTGTGTGTGTGTCTATATGTATATATATAGGTTCTAAAAATTACCTTCCATAATGTGACCATATTTCCCAAATACCACTTCAAGAGAATTTTCATTGGTGTCAGCATGGAGGCCTCCTATGAACAGTTTCCCAGCCTGATCTGCTTCCGCCATTTTTCTGTAAGTAATTAAAAATATATCTTTATACATATAGCAAAAAATAAATTATAAGCAAAAACTATTACACCTGTTTATAACTCAACTGAAGTACCCTATATCAGTGAAAATATTTGCCGTTTCTTACTTAAAAGAGAGGAAACTTGTAACACAAAGCAAAACAAGCACTGGCGTAACAAATGCTCCATTCTTTATAGATATCTTACAAAAACCTGTATGTAAAAACTAGATTAGAAGGCAACTGTAAATTAGTTTACCTGCAGGGTTCAAGGCTTCTTTTCCAAAACACAACAAAAAAAATAAGCAATAATAAATGGTCCTGGATTCTACACATCTAACAGTTAATATGTTTTATGAACTGTGCAGAATATACCTTAAACATATTTTTAAATTTTTCACATCTACTCACAGTTTTCTTGTCTATGCATGAAATAATGTTTAAAATAATGTTTTCCCACAAACTTTAAAAGTGGTAAGTCATAAAAGCAAAGGAGGGAGTTACTTCCTTTATTGAGGAAAATGTAAACTGTGTTTACTTAGATCGAGAGACTTTAAGAAACACTGGTCAAAAGAGAGTACCATTCTTTATATGCCAAATTAAATCAGACGCTTTTTGTCAAGTGAATCAACATTTTGACATTTGATAACTAAAATTACAAGTTTTAAATCATTTAAGTTAAAATAGCTATCTTGCTTGTATTGCTCAGTACCTCTGCTTTCACAAAGAAACCCGAGGAAACAAAAAAGAAAAAAGATAAAACTGCACGAGAGGGTCTCCCTGGTGGCGCAGTGGTTGACAGTCCACCTGCCTACCCAGGGGACACGGGTTCGGCACCGCTCCGGGAGGAGCCCACCAGCCGCGGAGCGGCTGGGCCCGTGAGCCATGGCCGCTGGGCCTGCGCGTCTGGAGCCTCTGGGTACCGAGCCCGTGCTCCGCGGTGGGAGGGGCCACAGCAGTGAGAGGCCCGCATACCGCAAAAAACAAAAGTGCAAGCGGAACAAACTGGCGCCCGGCATACGCTCCACTACCCGCATGTGAGAGTAAACAGCAAAGAGGGTACGCCGCTAATCACACTTAAGTTATCTACTCAATATTCCCTCCCGCAGCATTTCAAACCTAGCTCCACCCCCACCCCCAACTTCGCAATTCAAGGACCAACTCCAGGAACTTCACTGGCTTTTCATCGCTGCCTTGGCAACTGATTCTCCAGGAGAACAAACAGTAAACGTACTGTTCAAGAACAACTGATAGACTTCCCGAGACACTGTCTATTCAGACATAGTTATACAAACACCACTTACACGGCTCTTATCTCTTACAGAAAAAGCCTGAGAGAAAAATCAAAATCTGAATTACCATGCTTTCTCTGGTAACAGGAGAACATATAGGTCTCAACTCTTTCTCCTGAGGTATAAATTATTCTCTCCTCCCTAAAATGCCGAATTTCTTACCTTATTTTGTCCTCCTCTTCAGAAGTCCTCCTTCCGCGTCTCTTCAGACAACCGTTAACTAAACTAAGGCTCGAGAGCAAGCGCTCTACTTCTAGAAAGAGGCTAAGGAACCAGATGTAGCGGTAGGTGGGGGAAGGGATGAGCCGCAGGGGAGGTAGGGAAGATGGAAGATGTGGAGGTAGGGGAGGGGTGAACAGAGAAACTCGCGGGAGAACTCGCGGGAGAAACTCTAAAGAAAACTGCAACAGCAGAATGTGTTCTCTACTTTTTACTGCATACTTTTCCCAGTTGCTTTAATTTAATCAATATAAAGGAGAAGGGCTTCCCAGGTGGCGCAGTGGTTGAGAGTCCGCCTGCCCATGCAGGGGACGCGGGTTCGTGCCCCGGTCCGGGAGGATCCCACATGCCCCTGAGCTGCTGGGCCCCTGAGCCATGGCCGCTGAGCCTGCTCGTCTGAAGCTTGTGCTCCACAACGGGAGAGGCCACAACGGTGAGATGCCCGCGTACCGTAAAAAAAAAAAAAAAGGAAAACGCATTTTGGGCTAATAACGTGAAGCTCCAGGTAATCAGTAGGGAGAGTTCAGGGATTTCTTGATAGATGTAAAATGGGGAGGACCAGATCATGAAGCATTTTGCTTGCTATGCAGATATGCTACTTACTTAATTTTTTTAGTGGAACTGTTAGAATAATCTGAAACAGAAATATGAATGTCTAGAAGATATAATGCGTATAGTGATTTAATATGATACGAAGTCAGGCAGACAGAAAATAATCTAAACTTCAAAATTTAGTAGTTATATGAAACTGGGTAAGCTACCTAAACTCTTAAATTTACCCAGTCTACGAAAACAAGATGATAAAGAATTATCAGATAGGGTTATTGTGAGGTTAAATGATGTACTGAGCACATTGAGCACAACGCCGAAAACATAATTCAGGGTTCAAAACAAAAGTGTGAAAATATTGTCATTACTTTTATATTAAGTGGGAGCCTGAGGTTAATTTGTAATCCTGCCTTTTTTAGAGACTGGTCCAAATCATGAAACTGTTTTGGTTTTTGGTTTTTTCTTTTTGCGGTATGCCGGCCTCTCACCGTTGTGGCCCCTCCCATTGCAAAGCACAGGCTCCAGAAGCCAGTCTCAGCGGCCATGGCTCACGGGCCCAACCGCTCCGCGGCATGTGGGATCCTCCCGGACCGGGGCACGAACCTGTGTCCCCTGCATCGGCAGCCGGACTCTCAACCACTGGGCCACTAGGGAAGCCCAGATCTGTGGTGTTAATGCTTTGCATTGGTAGTGTCTTAATCGTATATTAACCATTATTGAGCACTTGAGAAAACTATGCAATGAAAAGTGTTCATGTAAACACCAGTTGATCAGTTGATGGTGATCAGTTAGTATTTCTTGGGACACTTTCCATAGTCTAGATAGAAAACAGCTGTATGCATTATACAAAAGCTGATCTTTAAATCAGGCAAAGTTATAACTGTTCCCTAATTCAGGGGTTTTATGGTTTCTACCTAATATGTAGGCCAACCGGCAGCTTCCAAGCAAGTCTACTGGAAGGGACAAGTTCAGTATATAGTAGGAAATCAAAGAATTGTTAGTATTTCAATAATGATTGTTTAATATTTTAATCCTCTGCCTGACAGGAAAGAAACACGAGAGGAAAAACAATTGATATTAAATCTCAGATGGTGTCTGAGAAAATCCTCTTAGAGAGGTTTGGATATCACTCATTCATGAACAAAATTCAATCTGGATGTTAAGCATGTTTTTCAGTGACTGCAATGCAATTAAAGGACTGTGAGGTTAAGATGACTGTAATTGCTACAGCAGGCGAGTAGCTAGATATGAGCAGAGTAATGGAAGAGGGGCCAGGTGGCAGGAAATCAAGCACCTGGTAAAGAGCAGAGGTCCATGGGCCGACAAAGAAAAACAGGAACCTCCAGACTGACAGGAAACTGCACATTTTCGGTGGTAAGTGTCCTGAAGGCAGACAAAGAGAGATGAGGAAAGACAGGAATCTCCTACTTCCAAATGTAACCTGTTGCTCATTATGCTCTCCTTACAATAAAATTAGCCTTGCAGACAAGCAGCACACACCGTGCAGTGAGGCCATGACACTTCTGATTAAGCTAAATAAGGACAAAAATCCCTTCTGGAGCTGCAAAGAAACAGGGAATTTGACCCCCAAACTCCTGCTTCCCCAAAGAGTATGCCACCCCTTCCTTTGTATGCCCCTCATAACTGGCTTGCCAATGGAACCCAGGGCAGCAGCTCCTCACCTAACTGCCTGCTCTCCCTGAGGGCATATTCTTGCTTAAATAAATCCTCACTTTACTTGCTTAACCGCCTGTCTCATGCCCAACTCTTGGCATGAAGAGCAAGAAGCTTCAATTCACTGGGAACACAATGAGTATTTTTACACACGAGGAACAAACGAACAAACACATTTCTCTTAAAAACTAGTGGAGAAATACATGTTTTCTGTTAATAGCAAAGACTGGGTTACATAAGAAGCCGTGAAATTGAGAAAAACCATGACTTGCTTTACTGTTCTGGAACCAAACCCACAGTATCCCTGTATTTTGAAGATCACCCAACTGTTAAACACTTAAGAGTTTTATGGGTTTTTCATGAACAGGTACTCAGGAAAAAGTAAACGGTTCAGTTTTGGGTTCGAAACTTCGTTTGCTTTATCCTTCCTTTTAAGGATTTGACTCATCAATCTGATATGTTAGATACTAAAAGCAAACCTTTCATGCCCCGTAGGATTTTATGAAATACAGTACTTTAAGGCCAGCCAAGAAAATTAAACATAAAATTCTGTGGTCATTGAGACATCCTCCCTCCCTCCCTAATATCTGCATTACACATTAACCAGAGTTCCTCAAAGACAAGATTGCCTTCCTGATCATAAAGGTCAATTATTTTACCTTCCTCTGACACTTAGGCTGTAACTTCTTAAAAAGAATACTGTTCTTTCCCAGCTCTGTACTGGGATCATGTTGACTTGCTGCTCACTTTGTACCTGCTTACCCAGACTACGTATCCCTGCTGATCTTCATGTAAAATATCTGTATGTCACTTTGATGTGATATACTGTCCTTTCTCTTCAAAATGAATGTAACCATGCCTTTGACTTCTAACAGGTAGAACAGTCCTCAGAACTTTCTGAGTCTGTCTCCTGAGTTATAATCCTCAGTTTGGCTCAAATAATACTCTCCTTCCCCTGAACTTCATTTTTGCTGTTCCTTTAAAAGGAAATTGCAGATTTCTGTACTAGTTTTGCAGATTCCAATTTGGCTTAAAGTTTTTACACTCCAGTTTCTTCCCAAATTGTAAGCATTACTCATTAAATGTCACCTGAAGTCACTGACAAAAAACCCTTAACCCTCCAGATAACTCTATACTTATGAGTATATTACGAAACCCTTTGTGTTACATCAAGCACACCAACATAAAGTTAAAATCAGTATTACTTAAAACGTTTCCCAATGTCTTAAAATCTAGGAGTACTAACTTTCACTAAGATATATATACTCAGAAAAGTTAACTGGTTCCATTTACATTGAGTGGAAAATTGGTTTTATAACCATTATTCCCACGTTGGTCATCTGCCACTTGAATATGGATCAGAAAATAGATACTTAACCTCAAGATTTCTTAAACTCTTTACAGTCACCTGTCTCAATTTTCCTTTCATCTATACTATGGCTTTAAAGGGATAAAGACACATCGACTTTCACTAATAATGCAAGCATTGTTTCTCAGCCTTTTTGGAGACTTCTCAAACCTTTTACATGTTTACAAGCTTTCAAAAAGGAACATGTAATTTCTTTAGCCTAACTGGAAAACAGTCACAGCTTGCGATGGAGAAATAACACATTGCTTAATTTTGAATACATTCACGTACAAAGGAAAAGTTTAGGCAAACAGCACAATTCACCCTCCAAACAAAAGTTTTATGCTTGTTTAACTCAGCAGTATCATCAACAAAACATATTTCACGAAATTTTTTTACTCTGAAAATTTTGAACATTTGAAACACGACTTCTACTTTTCAATTAACATTAACAACATGAAAGTCCTCTGAATAATTCCATGTTTCCCCTTTGTCTGAAAATTCCTAGAGGAAAAGTTAATATATGCCTCTTCCCCCCAAACCAACATTTTTCTTTTAGTAGTGTTCAAGCATCAATTAAGGAAAACAACTTAAACTTTTCCTTTGTAACGAACATTTGGTGCATGACTGAGTGTTAATTTTTAATATCTGCTTCGGCCCTCTCTTTCAGATTGGCTTCCCGCATAACCTCGTCTGGAAGCCCCACAAACTGAGCTACTGTATGAGTCACGGGGAGCAAGGTACTCCCTATTCACAGAGGGTGGAAACCCTCATTGTTCCTGTCTTCTACGCTTTCGACCCCTTGAATAAGTATTACTTTGCCTGCTGGAGTAACCTTCCGGACCTCCTCCATATCCATCTCTCATATTGCTATCACAGCGACTGCTTCCACCGTAAGTCACAGGGGCCCTTCGTGCTGCTGGTGCACCACGGGAGTCACATGGGAAGTTACTGATTGATAAACAAACGCTAAACATTACAAATTTTTCTGGGATCATATAACATGACTTACAGTGCTAAATATTTGAAAAGATAAGCTTCAGCTCTCTCTGCTATGAAAATATAAACTAGGTAGCAACGGTGAAGGGCTTCTACATTTCTTTAAAAGAGCGAGCAATATTTTTCAGCCTAAGTAGTTTCTTTGAAAGTAAAAGCCCCTATTTTAGCATTTTTAAATAATCAGTCGAGTGGCAACTTTTAACAAGATTCAGTGGGGCTTCCCTGGTGGCGCAGTGGTTGACAGTCCGACTGCCGATGCAGGGGACACGGGTTCGTGCCCCGGTCCAGGAGGATCCCACATGCCGGGGAGCGGTTGGGACCGTGGGCCATGCATGGCCTCTGGGACTCCGCGTCAGGAGCCTGTGCTCCGCAACGGGAGGGGCCACGATGGTGAGAGGCCCGTGTCCCGCACACAAAATAAAAATAAAAAATCATAATAATGTTAAAATTGGTTTTCTGTAATGAGAAAAAAAGATGAGACTGCCCATTTACCCTTCATAGCCTTTTATTTTAAGTGAGCTATTAACAAAACCATTCAAAGGTCTTTAACTTATCTAAAAGGACATGCTAAACATACTTTTACCTTTGAGGAACTGAAGTAAAAGTAGAGTAAACAACGATCTGGTTAAGTCTAATTCTATGATTTACAAGTTGTAACTGGACTCTTACCGTAACTCCCATATGAATCCCTGTAAAAGCTTCCACTTCAATATTCAGAATAATCTCTATCACGATTTCCACCATAGCCATCACGGTCACTGAATTGAAAAGAATGTCATAAATTATGTCATCAATTTAAATTATGTGTCACAATAACATAATTGAAACGAAGGTTTTTATTTGATATAAACACAACATTTTATATTACCTATGTCCTCTAGAGGGATGATCATTCCGAGAATTTGAATGTCCGTAATAACTGTGTGCATAGCGTCTACGTGGTGGAGTATAATCCTTGCTGGCTCAGGAGTGTGGATAATCTCTCCTTGAATAACTGAAATAAAGCAGCTACAATTTTAAATGCAACTTATCATATCCAGAATATTTAAGAACTCAAGACAGCAAAAAGACAAAAACTTTTAAATGGGCAAAGGACTTGAATATACTTTTGTTTAAAGGAGATATACAATGAGCAACAAGGACATGAAAACCTGCTCAACATATTTATTAGGGAAATGAAATTCAAACCCCAAATGAAATATCTACTTTGCACGTATCACACTGGCTATAATGAAAAATAGACAGACAGAATATATCAAGTGTTGGTGCAGATGCAGAGAAACAAACCAAGTATATGTGCGTGGCAGAAATGTAAAATAGTACAGGCTCTGTGGCAAAGATTAGCAGTTTCTTAAAAAATGTAAAGAATTCCTCTATGTCCCAGGAATTCCACTCCTTAAGTATACATACACTCAAAAAGAATTGAAAACAGGTACCCAAATGCTTGTACAGGAGTATTCATGACAGCACCATGATGGGAATAACTCACACAGATGGATAAACAAACCATGTTAACCACACATATAATGGAATATTTAGTCAGCCAAAAAAAAGAAGGTCTGAAGTACTGATTCACGCTACAGCATGAATGATCCTTGAAAATATTTATGCTAAGGGAAAGCTGGATAATAAAGGTCACATATTGTGTGCTTCCATTAGTATGATATATTCAGGAGTAGATACATTCATAGATAAGGACACAGGTGGGTACCTACCGGGGACAAGGGGGGAGAAATTGGGTGTGACTGCTGATTAATTTTATTCTGGGGTAATGAAATGTTTTGGAACTGAACAGAGCTGGTGGTTGCATAACACTGTTAAGTGTGCTAAATGTTACTGAACTGTTCACTTTTAAATGTTCAATTTTGTGTTAGGTAAATTTCAACAAGAACAACAAAACTAACCATGACTTAATTCATATACTGTGCTTCCTATTACCTATCTTTAGTAGCATAACCACCATCTCTGTGACATATAGCCAACTCTCCGAAAAGAGACTGGCTCTCTACGAGGAGGACCTCCACAATTTTCTCTTCCATGTGATCCTGAACCTTTAATTTAAAAATGCTTATGTAAGTATCTCAGAATTGACAGTAATGTTTCAAAGAAAAATCCCAAAGTCTGATAGCCTTCCACTCTCCAAAATCATTTAAAAAAACTACCCCTTCTAAAATTCCATTTACGCACATTTTCGTTTCCCTTTCAATGGTACCACTGAACATTGTATTTTCTGACATCTCCCGTTCCCCATACAGTTGGCATAACCTTTAGATTACCAGCAGTAGGGAACACTTCTCAGACTTTGAGCAAAACATTGATTTTTGGTAACTACTGTCACATATTCAACCACCAAGTGGTCGGCTCTCTCCTTTAACTGTACAACCTTAATTATGGACCTTGTATGAGGATAGCAATAGTGACTTCTCTTGTTTATTAGCAATAAAGGGCTCTTTTGAAAAACACTGTACCGCTCCCAAAATATGAAACTATCTCCCATAAATAACGTTCTCTTCCTGTGTTAATTCTTATTCCTCATTCCTGGAGGTCACTAGGACCTTGTTTGTTCTCTTCTCTTGTTTGTTCACTAGGCTAACCATCTACTAATGGAAAGGGTAGGCTTCTTAGCTTCTGTTGTGTTTTGAAGTCAATATCGTGCTACATTTGGCTTCATTCATATTCTACACGTAAAAGGGCAATTTGATAATGGCTGTTTCAAGTCTCTACCATATTACGGATCAGAAAACAGTGCTAGAAAAGTTAAGAGCACAAACTACAGTTCATATGGCAAGTTTCAATTATTGTTTATAATAATTAATAAAACCAGGTAGCCAATATACATAGCTTAACTAGTCTACAGACCAGAACGTTCTCTCACAGGACATAGTTTTCATGAAAATTCTGATATTGAAACTATGTGATAAAGAAGCCTACTAACCAAAAAGTGTTAGCAGCAACTTAAATTAAGAGGAATTCTATAGCCAACATGGACTTACAAGCAATGTTTTCCCCACTGCAGTGCTAATCACCTACTACATCTATAATCAAAAACTGACAAGTTATTTCCCAACCACAAATCAATCAATAAATTAGTGATTGGTTAACATGTCCATATACTTCTCACTTTCCATTTTGCTTAAACATTCTGTTTAAAATAGCTCCCTTTCATTAATTAGAAACAACTGTCTCTGCATTATATAGCATTTACCTTGTCTTCCCACCCCCCTACTGCTTCGCCCTTGGCAACATCTCTTAGGAGGAGGACCTCCACTTCTGGAACATGGTCCTCTTTTAACTGGAAAGGCTCCCCTGGAAGAACTCGCCTTGGGACTAGGAGTGTGTCCACCACGACCTGTGTTTAAATGAAATCTTTTTAGTTAAGCAGAATCAACATTTTTTCATTGGGCAAGTTTCACTTATTGTTATAAATTTTCACTAAACCATTACTCCAGTCTTCAGCTTTCCTATCTGTCTAAACCAATATGATTGTTTCCTCATATGACACAGAAGTCAGTAGAGTTCAAAGACTTACCGTAAAAGTCAGTTTGGGAAACGTAGGAACAAAACTGAAGAACCACTGGTATGAAAGTGCTCTGGGGAGAAGAGAGAGAGTACAGAAAAACCTGGATAAATTAAATGTAAAACTGAATTTTTCATCATTTTAGGAGGAAGATGGTAAGTTATTAGTTATATAATTCTGGTGTCAAGGAAGCTTTTGAAAAACACAACATCCTAGGTATAAATCAAAGCATTAAAAATAAAAAAGATGAATAAAAAATGCATTACCTAAAAGTTAAGTACATACATACAAATAACTCCCTTTGCCGGAGAATATCTGCTTATAACTTTACACTTGGTCCAGTATCCCTAGTTCTGCATCCATGGATTCAACCAACCTTGGATCACGTAGTGATCTTATATGTATTTATTGAAAAACAAAATCTGCTTGTAAGTTGATCAACAGTTCAGGCCTGTGTTATTCACAGATCAACTCTTAATGTTCATTTCTCAGTCAAAAGGGCTATGTTCTGTTCAATTTTAATAGTATTTAAGAAATGCACACTAAATACTGAAAATTGATGTGTTACCTTTCGAACCAGAAAGGTGTTTAGATGTATTCCAATTCCCCGGTAGTGCCACAGGCAAGAAAAAATGAGTACTCTTACACATGGCAGAATATGAACTGGTCAACTTTTCTCAAGCTCAAGATAGTGGGAAAAGAACAAAACTGTGTTATCTTAAAATGGGCACACCCTCTAACTGAACTTTCAAAAAACATTTCCTAAAATTCACACATGGAATTAGCACAAAAAGAAACTAAACGTTTTATTTCTGAAGACTGGTTCTGGTTAATAGATGAAGCAGAGGTTGTTAAATATATGGAAGTTTTTGAAATGCAAAGTGCTTTTCCTCCTTTTCTTACTAAGTAGAAAACTTCTCTGAAAAAAATCCAAAAAAAGGCATTTTCAACGACTCCCTCCTCTAATACACACACAAAGAAAACATACATATTTCTGAAGCAGAGCTTTTTACTCTTTTTCCTGGGTCAAAGACACCTTTTAGAATCTAAAGCTCTATTTATTTCCCTAAGGTATTTTCCCAAATGCAAACCACAGACCCAGGTAGAAAAGCCTCATATCAAAATGACAATGGAGATTTGCTTAGATGTCTGAACACATATACTTAAGACAAATACTGCAAGGTGAAACCTAAAATATGAAGTGTTTCGCCCTGAATTGTGGATATTCTGAGTGACTTTTATTTTCTGTTGTGGAGTTTTCAAGATTCTCTAGTATTTTTATGATGCAATAAGGCTACTCTCAGAATAAAATTAACCAATGTATTTTTAAGAGATTATGAATGAATCATTGATTTAAACTCATATCAAGTTATCGGTCCTAAAGTGAAAAATTCTAATGTATGATCAACAGTAGGAAACTCGGTAGAAAAATTCTCGAAGAAAAGAGGCAATTAGTAATAATGGTAAAAGAGACTGAATTTAGTTTAAAATTTATGCTATTCCCCTGTAAGGTGATTAACGTTTTGCACATTACCTAGTTAAGTCATTTTATAACTACAATAATTCTTCACCACTTAGAAATACTTCTGACTATCAATGTGAGTCATCATCTGATAGTTCTTACACACTACTTTGCTCATAAAGGATGGAATAAAAACTGAGAGGTTTCTATACAGTTAAACCTACTATTTTTCGGTCCTCTGGTTGCAGCCTTGTATTTCAAAACATTACCCAGGTGTCCTCCAGGTGAGGGATGCTCTCTTGCGCTCCCACTTCCTCCTCTTCCATTTCCACCTCTTCTATTTCCTCCTCTTCGATTTCTTCCTCTTCCATGTCTCGGATTTCTCAGATGGCCCCTGTTTCTTGCAGGAGGTTGTGGTCTCTGTGTACCACCGCTTTCCAAAGATCGTTTGTTGGCTTGCTCTACTTTAATTGCCTTTCCATCCAAAGACTAAACAGATTAAGTATAACATTAATAACATCACATCAAATTTATTTACTACTGCACTAGTCCAAGATCAGTCTTTTTTCCCCAAAGCAAACATTTTCTTCTGAAATGATTGTGTCCTTCACCATGCCAGATAAATGAGACTTAATGAGTAACTGCCTTTCATTAAGTCATCCAACACAAAGTGTACGTATTGGCAATTAGAGCTCCCTGAAATGTCCTCTGGTATTAAAAGAAGATTAATACCTCTCACTTATCATGAGAGAATATACCCTTTTATTTTCTATAATGGAGAACTAAACTCACTTCCTTTCTCTACTTCTACCATTCAAAGTTTTCAGTGTCCCAAGGGTATATAAAAGTATACGTGTCATTTAAAAAATAAAATGATCCAGTTATTTATTCAAAATGGTTATTCCTACTTTAATTGTTTTTAGCATTTCTTAAATATTAAGGGAAAGAAAATTTTCCAACATGATTGTTCTTCTGTATTTACTTCTAATAATTTCCTTGATTTTTTTTTTTTAAATAGAGCACTTATTTGGTCCTTAACATTTCTTGCCTTATTCAATTGTTTGAACATGTCCCCCAAGAGTAACTTCTTATAGTGGTACTTCATATTCTTATGTTTCAGAAATGCTTACACTTCTTAATCTTCCAACAACTTCCTACATTACCCTTCTATAGATGCCAGTGTGATTTTTGAACACATAATTCAAATCATCATATAATTGCTCTAAGTAAAACACTCTAGCTGTTTCATGTTATCCTTGGAAAACAATTTTAAATGCTGAATTCCTACTAAGACTTCTGGTGGATATGGATGGGCCCTGGCCCAATACAAACAGCCTCAAGAGCCATGTGCTCCCACGTTAGGGCCTCCTTTTCTGTTTCTGGGTCCAAAATATTTCCCACAGACTTATGAATGGCTGCCTCCCTTCCAACATTCAGGATTTAACATTCTTAGACCTACATGTATAGAAAACCACTCCCCTTAAGCTCTAATGAAATTACCTACTTTATGTTCCTTAATATTTTTCATATGAAATTGTATTTATTTTTACTTGTACGTTTCTCATCCCAAGTGTCCAAGAAAATAGGCATTTTGTATTACCCACAACCATTAATCAATTGCTAAAGCAATGCCTGGCAATAAAATATCTGTTGAATAAAGAATTGAAGAATAATGTCTACACGGACTACACGTTCTTGTGCTTGAAAACAAACAAATAATGCGGGTCTACTATCCTTCATGACACAAATTTACCTCTGCACCCAAAATAAAATCATGAGTCAAGATCAACTTTTAGGTACTACCATACCTTAAAATATGAAAGTAAAGTAAAAGGGTCAACATGTGCCAAGTGCCTGCAGCATACCAGAAACCAAGCTATAGGACAAAGGGAATTAATGTATGTGTTCCACACTATGAGAACTGAGATGCACTGGAAGTACTTTTAACAATGAACAATTCACAGACTGATGAATATAAAAAGATAGTACCTGCCATATAAAATGGGAAAAATATTACCTACAATATAAAAGAATTCTTTGAGCAAAGATGCAATTAAAAGTACAGTTGTAAGGGACACATGATTATTTGTAACAGTGACACAAGGAAGAGTGACTCTGAAGTACAAAAAAGTCGAGACTTAAAAATGACAGTACGGGATATTGGGGAGAGCTCTACAGGCTAAAACTCATTTACTTTTACATTTGAATGCTAAAACAGGTTTAAAATATATTGTTAACGCTCACGTTAATGTCAATCTCCTTCCAACCGGACAATCCAATACGTACGTGACAAAATGGAGAGTGAAGGCTTATATGGCATCATGTTACTTTAAAAAATTAGAAAAAAAAATCTTGAAATAGTAATAAATGGAGAACACAAAATATTATTAAAGTCTCTTACTTTTCCATTCATATCTTGGACATCATCCTTTGCATCTGCAGGATTCTCAAAAGTAATAAAAGCAAAGCCTCTAGACTTGTTTTTTTTTCTGATCCTTCATCAACATAACTGTAATATACATAAATATTTTTAATTTAAATTGCACATAAAATTGAACGTTTCATATTTTCAAAATAATCAATCCTTTGACACTTTCTCATAAGGCCTCCTTAATTTCATGTTATGGACACAGTGCAGTAACAGCCTCCCGGAAGTTACTTAAAAACAAAACAAACACCAAAAACAACTAAAGCAAAAAAACCCTTTCCATTTTATATCATTTCTAGTAGTTTAAAAAGAGAGTCAATAATTTCAACCATTCTACAGCTAGCATATCTCATCCCATTTCATGTCCTATGACCCCAGTATGTTTAAAAAGCCCTGGGACTTCCCTGGTGGTCCAGTGGATAAGACTCCACGTTCCCAATGAAGGGGACACGGGTCTGATCCCTCGTCAGGCAACTAAGATCCACATGCCGCATGCCACTGTGCGTGGGCTTGATCCCTGGTCAGGTAAGTAAAACCCAGCATGCTGCAAAGCGTGGCTGGGGTGAAGAAAGAAACGCTGCTTTTTTCCCTTCTCAGTAGTAGGAGCCCCTAAGTTGTACAATTTCCCTCATTGCCCAGTGCTTTCCTAATAAAAAACAGAAACTTAAAAAAAAAGTGCTCATGTGTTACAAATAGAAAAAGCACTTTAACTTAGCTGTTCAATGGTGTATGTTTAATACACATTTGCTTCGAACATATATGTGTGTGTGTGTGTGTGTGTGTGTGTGTCTATATGTATATATATAGGTTCTAAAAATTACCTTCCATAATGTGACCATATTTCCCAAATACCACTTCAAGAGAATTTTCATTGGTGTCAGCATGGAGGCCTCCTATGAACAGTTTCCCAGCCTGGTCTGCTTCCGCCATTTTTCTGTAAGTAATTAAAAATATATCTTTATACATATAGCAAAAAATAAATTATAAGCAAAAACTATTACACCTGTTTATAACTCAACTGAAGTACCCTATATCAGTGAAAATATTTGCCGTTTCTTACTTAAAAGAGAGGAAACTTGTAACACAAAGCAAAACAAGCACTGGCGTAACAAATGCTCCATTCTTTATAGATATCTTACAAAAACCTGTATGTAAAAACTAGATTAGAAGGCAACTGTAAATTAGTTTACCTGCAGGGTTCAAGGCTTCTTTTCCAAAACACAACAAAAAAATAAGCAATAATAAATGGCCCTGGATTCTACACATCTAACAGTTAATATGTTTTATGAACTGTGCAGAATATACCTTAAACATATTTTTAAATTTTTCACATCTACTCACATTTTTCTTGTCTATGCATGAAATAATGTTTAAAATAATGTTTTCCCACAAACTTTAAAAGTGGTAAGTCATAAAAGCAAAGGAGGGAGTTACTTCCTTTATTGAGGAAAATGTAAACTGTGTTTACTTAGATCGAGAGACTTTAAGAAACACTGGTCAAAAGAGAGTACCATTCTTTATATGCCAAATTAAATCAGACGCTTTTTGTCAAGTGAATCAACATTTTGACATTTGATAACTAAAATTACAAGTTTTAAATCATTTAAGTTAAAATAGCTATCTTGCTTGTATTGCTCAGTACCTCTGCTTTCACAAAGAAACCCGAGGAAACAAAAAAGAAAAAAGATAAAACTGCACGAGAGGGTCTCCCTGGTGGCGCAGTGGTTGACAGTCCACCTGCCTACCCAGGGGACACGGGTTCGGCACCGCTCCGGGAGGAGCCCACCAGCCGCGGAGCGGCTGGGCCCGTGAGCCATGGCCGCTGGGCCTGCGCGTCTGGAGCCTCTGGGTACCGAGCCCGTGCTCCGCGGTGGGAGGGGCCACAGCAGTGAGAGGCCCGCATACCGCAAAAAACAAAAGTGCAAGCGGAACAAACTGGCGCCCGGCATACGCTCCACTACCCGCATGTGAGAGTAAACAGCAAAGAGGGTACGCCGCTAATCACACTTAAGTTATCTACTCAATATTCCCTCCCGCAGCATTTCAAACCTAGCTCCACCCCCACCCCCAACTTCGCAATTCAAGGACCAACTCCAGGAACTTCACTGGCTTTTCATCGCTGCCTTGGCAACTGATTCTCCAGGAGAACAAACAGTAAACGTACTGTTCAAGAACAACTGATAGACTTCCCGAGACACTGTCTATTCAGACATAGTTATACAAACACCACTTACTCGGCTCTTATCTCTTACAGAAAAAGCCTGAGAGAAAAATCAAAATCTGAATTACCATGCTTTCTCTGGTAACAGGAGAACATATAGGTCTCAACTCTTTCTCCTGAGGTATAAATTATTCTCTCCTCCCTAAAATGCCGAATTTCTTACCTTATTTTGTCCTCCTCTTCAGAAGTCCTCCTTCCGCGTCTCTTCAGACGACCGTTAACTAAACTAAGGCTCGAGAGCAAGCGCTCTACTTCTAGAAAGAGGCTAAGGAACCAGATGTAGCGGTAGGTGGGGGAAGGGATGAGCCGCAGGGGAGGTAGGGAAGATGGAAGATGTGGAGGTAGGGGAGGGGTGAACAGAGAAACTCGCGGGAGAACTCGCGGGAGAAACTCTAAAGAAAACTGCAACAGCAGAATGTGTTCTCTACTTTTTACTGCATACTTTTCCCAGTTGCTTTAATTTAATCAATATAAAGGAGAAGGGCTTCCCAGGTGGCGCAGTGGTTGAGAGTCCGCCTGCCCAAGCAGGGGACGCGGGTTCGTGCCCCGGTCCGGGAGGATCCCACATGCCCCTGAGCTGCTGGGCCCCTGAGCCATGGCCGCTGAGCCTGCTCGTCTGAAGCTTGTGCTCCACAACGGGAGAGGCCACAACGGTGAGATGCCCGCGTACCGTAAAAAAAAAAAAAAAGGAAAACGCATTTTGGGCTAATAACGTGAAGCTCCAGGTAATCAGTAGGGAGAGTTCAGGGATTTCTTGATAGATGTAAAATGGGGAGGACCAGATCATGAAGCATTTTGCTTGCTATGCAGATAGGCTACTTACTTAATTTTTTTAGTGGAACTGTTAGAATAATCTGAAACAGAAATATGAATGTCTAGAAGATATAATGCGTATAGTGATTTAATATGATACGAAGTCAGGCAGACAGAAAATAATCTAAACTTCAAAATTTAGTAGTTATATGAAACTGGGTAAGCTACCTAAACTCTTAAATTTACCCAGTCTACGAAAACAAGATGATAAAGAATTATCAGATAGGGTTATTGTGAGGTTAAATGATGTACTGAGCACATTGAGCACAACGCCGAAAACATAATTCAGGGTTCAAAACAAAAGTGTGAAAATATTGTCATTACTTTTATATTAAGTGGGAGCCTGAGGTTAATTTGTAATCCTGCCTTTTTTAGAGACTGGTCCAAATCATGAAACTGTTTTGGTTTTTGGTTTTTTCTTTTTGCGGTATGCCGGCCTCTCACCGTTGTGGCCCCTCCCATTGCAAAGCACAGGCTCCAGAAGCCAGTCTCAGCGGCCATGGCTCACGGGCCCAACCGCTCCGCGGCATGTGGGATCCTCCCGGACCGGGGCACGAACCTGTGTCCCCTGCATCGGCAGCCGGACTCTCAACCACTGGGCCACTAGGGAAGCCCAGATCTGTGGTGTTAATGCTTTGCATTGGTAGTGTCTTAATCGTATATTAACCATTATTGAGCACTTGAGAAAACTATGCAATGAAAAGTGTTCATGTAAACACCAGTTGATCAGTTGATGGTGATCAGTTAGTATTTCTTGGGACACTTTCCATAGTCTAGATAGAAAACAGCTGTATGCATTATACAAAAGCTGATCTTTAAATCAGGCAAAGTTATAACTGTTCCCTAATTCAGGGGTTTTATGGTTTCTACCTAATATGTAGGCCAACCGGCAGCTTCCAAGCAAGTCTACTGGAAGGGACAAGTTCAGTATATAGTAGGAAATCAAAGAATTGTTAGTATTTCAATAATGATTGTTTAATATTTTAATCCTCTGCCTGACAGGAAAGAAACAAGAGAGGAAAAACAATTGATATTAAATCTCAGATGGTGTCTGAGAAAATCCTCTTATAGAGGTTTGGATATCACTCATTCATGAACAAAATTCAATCTGGATGTTAAGCATGTTTTTCAGTGACTGCAATGCAATTAAAGGACTGTGAGGTTAAGATTACTGTAATTGCTACAGCAGGCGAGTAGCTAGATATGAGCAGAGTAATGGAAGAGGGGCCAGGTGGCAGGAAATCAAGCACCTGGTAAAGAGCAGAGGTCCATGGGCCGACAAAGAAAAACAGGAACCTCCAGACTGACAGGAAACTGCACATTTTCGGTGGTAAGTGTCCTGAAGGCAGACAAAGAGAGATGAGGAAAGACAGGAATCTCCTACTTCCAAATGTAACCTGTTGCTCATTATGCTCTCCTTACAATAAAATTAGCCTTGCAGACAAGCAGCACACACCGTGCAGTGAGGCCATGACACTTCTGATTAAGCTAAATAAGGACAAAAATCCCTTCTGGAGCTGCAAAGAAACAGGGAATTTGACCCCCAAACTCCTGCTTCCCCAATGAGTATGCCACCCCTTCCTTTGTATGCCCCTCATAACTGGCTTGCCAATGGAACCCAGGGCAGCAGCTCCTCACCTAACTGCCTGCTCTCCCTGAGGGCATATTCTTGCTTAAATAAATCCTCACTTTACTTGCTTAACCGCCTGTCTCATGCCCAACTCTTGGCATGAAGAGCAAGAAGCTTCAATTCACTGGGAACACAATGAGTATTTTTACACACGAGGAAGAAAGGAACAAACACAGTTCTCTTAAAAACTAGTGGAGAAATACATGTTTTCTGTTAATAGCAAAGACTGGGTTACATAAGAAGCCGTGAAATTGAGAAAAACCATGACTTGCTTTACTGTTCTGGAACCAAACCCACAGTATCCCTGTATTTTGAAGATCACCCAACTGTTAAACACTTAAGAGTTTTATGGGTTTTTCATGAACAGGTACTCAGGAAAAAGTAAACGGTTCAGTTTTGGGTTCGAAACTTCGTTTGCTTTATCCTTCCTTTTAAGGATTTGACTCATCAATCTGATATGTTAGATACTAAAAGCAAACCTTTCATGCCCCGTAGGATTTTATGAAATACAGTACTTTAAGGCCAGCCAAGAAAATTAAACATAAAATTCTGTGGTCATTGAGACATCCTCCCTCCCTCCCTAATATCTGCCTAATATCTCCCTAATATCCCAAATATTAACCAGAGTTCCTCAAAGACAGATTGCCTTCCTGATCATAAAGGTCAATTATTTTACCTTCCTCTGACACTTAGGCTGTAACTTCTTAAAAAGAATACTGTTCTTTCCCAGCTCTGTACTGGGATCATGTTGACTTGCTGCTCACTTTGTACCTGCTTACCCAGACTACGTATCCCTGCTGATCTTCATGTAAAATATCTGTATGTCACTTTGATGTGATATACTGTCCTTTCTCTTCAAAATGAATGTAACCATGCCTCTGACTTCTAACAGGTAGAACAGTCCTCAGAACTTTCTGAGTCTGTCTCCTGAGTTATAATCCTCAGTTTGGCTCAAATAATACTCTCCTTCCCCTGAACTTCATGTTTGCTGTTCCTTTAAAAGGAAATTGCAGATTTCTGTACTAGTTTTGCAGATTCCAATTTGGCTTAAAGTTTTTACACTCCAGTTTCTTCCCAAATTGTAAGCATTACTCATTAAATGTCACCTGAAGTCACTGACAAAAAACCCTTAACCCTCCAGATAACTCTATACTTATGAGTATATTACGAAACCCTTTGTGTTACATCAAGCACACCAACATAAAGTTAAAATCAGTATTACTTAAAATGTTTCCCAATGTCTTAAAATCTAGGGGTACTAACTTTCACTAAGATATATATACTCAGAAAAGTTAACTGGTTCCATTTACATTGAGTGGAAAATTGGTTTTATAACCATTATTCCCACGTTGGTCATCTGCCACTTGAATATGGATCAGAAAATAGATACTTAACCTCAAGATTTCTTAAACTCTTTACAGTCACCTGTCTCAATTTTCCTTTCATCTATACTATGGCTTTAAAGGGATAAAGACACATCGACTTTCACTAATAATGCAAGCATTGTTTCTCAGCCTTTTTGGAGACTTCTCAAACCTTTTACATGTTTACAAGCTTTCAAAAAGGAACATGTAATTTCTTTAGCCTAACTGGAAAACAGTCACAGCTTGCGATGGAGAAATAACACATTGCTTAATTTTGAATACATTCACGTACAAAGGAAAAGTTTAGGCAAACAGCACAATTCACCCTCCAAACAAAAGTTTTATGCTTGTTTAACTCAGCAGTATCATCAACAAAACATATTTCACGAAATTTTTTTACTCTGAAAATTTTGAACATTTGAAACACGACTTCTACTTTTCAATTAACATTAACAACATGAAAGTCCTCTGAATAATTCCATGTTTCCCCTTTGTCTGAAAATTCCTAGAGGAAAAGTTAATATATGCCTCTTCCCCCCAAACCAACATTTTTCTTTTAGTAGTGTTCAAGCATCAATTAAGGAAAACAACTTAAACTTTTCCTTTGTAACGAACATTTGGTGCATGACTGAGTGTTAATTTTTAATATCTGCTTCGGCCCTCTCTTTCAGATTGGCTTCCCGCATAACCTCGTCTGGAAGCCCCACAAACTGAGCCACTGTATGAGTCACGGGGAGCAAGGTACTCCCTATTCACAGAGGGTGGAAACCCTCATTGTTCCTGTCTTCTACGCTTTCGACCCCTTGAATAAGTATTACTTTGCCTGCTGGAGTAACCTTCCAGACCTCCTCCATATCCATCTCTCATATTGCTATCACAGCGACTGCTTCCACCGTAAGTCACAGGGGCCCTTCGTGCTGCTGGTGCACCACGGGAGTCACATGGGAAGTTACTGATTGATAAACAAACGCTAAACATTACAAATTTTTCTGGGATCATATAACATGACTTACAGTGCTAAATATTTGAAAAGATAAGCTTCAGCTCTCTCTGCTATGAAAATATAAACTAGGTAGCAACGGTGAAGGGCTTCTACATTTCTTTAAAAGAGCGAGCAATATTTTTCAGCCTAAGTAGTTTCTTTGAAAGTAAAAGCCCCTATTTTAGCATTTTTAAATAATCAGTCGAGTGGCAACTTTTAACAAGATTCAGTGGGGCTTCCCTGGTGGCGCAGTGGTTGACAGTCCGACTGCCGATGCAGGGGACACGGGTTCGTGCCCCGGTCCAGGAGGATCCCACGTGCCGGGGAGCGGTTGGGACCGTGGGCCATGCATGGCCTCTGGGACTCCGCGTCAGGAGCCTGTGCTCCGCAACGGGAGGGGCCACGATGGTGAGAGGCCCGTGTCCCGCACACAAAATAAAAATAAAAAATCATAATAATGTTAAAATTGGTTTTCTGTAATGAGAAAAAAAGATGAGACTGCCCATTTACCCTTCATAGCCTTTTATTTTAAGTGAGCTATTAACAAAACCATTCAAAGGTCTTTAACTTATCTAAAAGGACATGCTAAACATACTTTTACCTTTGAGGAACTGAAGTAAAAGTAGAGTAAACAACGATCTGGTTAAGTCTAATTCTATGATTTACAAGTTGTAACTGGACTCTTACCGTAACTCCCATATGAATCCCTGTAAAAGCTTCCACTTCAATATTCAGAATAATCTCTATCACGATTTCCACCATAGCCATCACGGTCACTGAATTGAAAAGAATGTCATAAATTATGTCATCAATTTAAATTATGTGTCACAATAACATAATTGAAACGAAGGTTTTTATTTGATATAAACACAACATTTTATATTACCTATGTCCTCTAGAGGGATGATCATTCCGAGAATTTGAATGTCCGTAATAACTGTGTGCATAGCGTCTACGTGGTGGAGTATAATCCTTGCTGGCTCAGGAGTGTGGATAATCTCTCCTTGAATAACTGAAATAAAGCAGCTACAATTTTAAATGCAACTTATCATATCCAGAATATTTAAGAACTCAAGACAGCAAAAAGACAAAAACTTTTAAATGGGCAAAGGACTTGAATATACTTTTGTTTAAAGGAGATATACAATGAGCAACAAGGACATGAAAACCTGCTCAACATATTTATTAGGGAAATGAAATTCAAACCCCAAATGAAATATCTACTTTGCACGTATCACACTGGCTATAATGAAAAATAGACAGACAGAATATATCAAGTGTTGGTGCAGATGCAGAGAAACAAACCAAGTATATGTGCGTGGCAGAAATGTAAAATAGTACAGGCTCTGTGGTAAAGATTAGCAGTTTCTTAAAAAATGTAAAGAATTCCTCTATGTCCCAGGAATTCCACTCCTTAAGTATACATACACTCAAAAAGAATTGAAAACAGGTACCCAAATGCTTGTACAGGAGTATTCATGACAGCACCATGATGGGAATAACTCACACAGATGGATAAACAAACCATGTTAACCACACATATAATGGAATATTTAGTCAGCCAAAAAAAAGAAGGTCTGAAGTACTGATTCACGCTACAGCATGAATGATCCTTGAAAATATTTATGCTAAGGGAAAGCTGGATAATAAAGGTCACATATTGTGTGCTTCCATTAGTATGATATATTCAGGAGTAGATACATTCATAGATAAGGACACAGGTGGGTACCTACCGGGGACAAGGGGGGAGAAATTGGGTGTGACTGCTGATTAATTTTATTCTGGGGTAATGAAATGTTTTGGAACTGAACAGAGCTGGTGGTTGCATAACACTGTTAAGTGTGCTAAATGTTACTGAACTGTTCACTTTTAAATGTTCAATTTTGTGTTAGGTAAATTTCAACAAGAACAACAAAACGAACCATGACTTAATTCATATACTGTGCTTCCTATTACCTATCTTTAGTAGCATAACCACCATCTCTGTGACATATAGCCAACTCTCCGAAAAGAGACTGGCTCTCTACGAGGAGGACCTCCACAATTTTCTCTTCCATGTGATCCTGAACCTTGAATTTAAAAATGCTTATGTAAGTATCTCAGAATTGACAGTAATGTTTCAAAGAAAAATCCCAAAGTCTGATAGCCTTCCACTCTCCAAAATCATTTAAAAAAACTACCCCTTCTAAAATTCCATTTACGCACATTTTCGTTTCCCTTTCAATGGTACCACTGAACATTGTATTTTCTGACATCTCCCGTTCCCCATACAGTTGGCATAACCTTTAGATTACCAGCAGTAGGGAACACTTCTCAGACTTTGAGCAAAACATTGATTTTTGGTAACTACTGTCACATATTCAACCACCAAGTGGTCGGCTCTCTCCTTTAAGTGTACAACCTTAATTATGGACCTTGTATGGGGATAGCAATAGTGACTTCTCTTGTTTATTAGCAATAAAGGGCTCTTTTGAAAAACACTGTACCGCTCCCAAAATATGAAACTATCTCCCATAAATAACGTTCTCTTCCTGTGTTAATTCTTATTCCTCATTCCTGGAGGTCACTAGGACCTTGTTTGTTCTCTTCTCTTGTTTGTTCACTAGGCTAACCATCTACTAATGGAAAGGGTAGGCTTCTTAGCTTCTGTTGTGTTTTGAAGTCAATATCGTGCTACATTTGGCTTCATTCATATTCTACACGTAAAAGGGCAATTTGATAATGGCTGTTTCAAGTCTCTACCATATTACGGATCAGAAAACAGTGCTAGAAAAGTTAAGAGCACAAACTACAGTTCATATGGCAAGTTTCAATTATTGTTTATAATAATTAATAAAACCAGGTAGCCAATATACATAGCTTAACTAGTCTACAGACCAGAACGTTCTCTCACAGGACATAGTTTTCATGAAAATTCTGATATTGAAACTATGTGATAAAGAAGCCTACTAACCAAAAAGTGTTAGCAGCAACTTAAATTAAGAGGAATTCTATAGCCAACATGGACTTACAAGCAATGTTTTCCCCACTGCAGTGCTAATCACCTACTACATCTATAATCAAAAACTGACAAGTTATTTCCCAACCACAAATCAATCAATAAATTAGTGATTGGTTAACATGTCCATATACTTCTCACTTTCCATTTTGCTTAAACATTCTGTTTAAAATAGCTCCCTTTCATTAATTAGAAACAACTGTCTCTGCATTATATAGCATTTACCTTGTCTTCCCACCCCCCTACTGCTTCGCCCTTGGCAACATCTCTTAGGAGGAGGACCTCCACTTCTGGAACATGGTCCTCTTTTAACTGGAAAGGCTCCCCTGGAAGAACTCGCCTTGGGACTAGGAGTGTGTCCACCACGACCTGTGTTTAAATGAAATCTTTTTAGTTAAGCAGAATCAACATTTTTTCATTGGGCAAGTTTCACTTATTGTTATAACTTTTCACTAAACCATTACTCCAGTCTTCAGCTTTCCTATCTGTCTAAACCAATATGATTGTTTCCTCATATGACACAGAAGTCAGTAGAGTTCAAAGACTTACCGTAAAAGTCAGTTTGGGAAACGTAGGAACAAAACTGAAGAACCACTGGTATGAAAGTGCTCTGGGGAGAAGAGAGAGAGTACAGAAAAACCTGGATAAATTAAATGTAAAACTGAATTTTTCATCATTTTAGGAGGAAGATGGTAAGTTATTAGTTATATAATTCTGGTGTCAAGGAAGCTTTTGAAAAACACAACATCCTAGGTATAAATCAAAACATTAAAAATAAAAAAGATGAATAAAAAATGCATTACCTAAAAGTTAAGTACATACATACAAATAACTCCCTTTGCCGGAGAATATCTGCTTATAACTTTACACTTGGTCCAGTATCCCTAGTTCTGCATCCATGGATTCAACCAACCTTGGATCACGTAGTGATCTTATATGTATTTATTGAAAAACAAAATCTGCTTGTAAGTTGATCAACAGTTCAGGCCTGTGTTATTCACAGATCAACTCTTAATGTTCATTTCTCAGTCAAAAGGGCTATGTTCTGTTCAATTTTAATAGTATTTAAGAAATGCACACTAAATACTGAAAACTGATGTGTTACCTTTCGAACCAGAAAGGTGTTTAGATGTATTCCAATTCCCCGGTAGTGCCACAGGCAAGAAAATATGAGTACTCTTACACATGGCAGAATATGAACTGGTCAACTTTTCTCAAGCTCAAGATAGTGGGAAAAGAACAAAACTGTGTTATCTTAAAATGGGCACACCCTCTAACTGAACTTTCAAAAAACATTTCCTAAAATTCACACATGGAATTAGCACAAAAAGAAACTAAACGTTTTATTTCTGAAGACTGGTTCTGGTTAATAGATGAAGCAGAGGTTGTTAAATATATGGAAGTTTTTGAAATGCAAAGTGCTTTTCCTCCTTTTCTTACTAAGTAGAAAACTTCTCTGAAAAAAATCCAAAAAAAGGCATTTTCAACGACTCCCTCCTCTAATACACACACAAAGAAAACATACATATTTCTGAAGCAGAGCTTTTTACTCTTTTTCCTGGGTCAAAGACACCTTTTAGAATCTAAAGCTCTATTTATTTCCCTAAGGTATTTTCCCAAATGCAAACCACAGACCCAGGTAGAAAAGCCTCATATCAAAATGACAATGGAGATTTGCTTAGATGTCTGAACACATATACTTAAGACAAATACTGCAAGGTGAAACCTAAAATATGAAGTGTTTCGCCCTGAATTGTGGATATTCTGAGTGACTTTTATTTTCTGTTGTGGAGTTTTCAAGATTCTCTAGTATTTTTATGATGCAATAAGGCTACTCTCAGAATAAAATTAACCAATGTATTTTTAAGAGATTATGAATGAATCATTGATTTAAACTCATATCAAGTTATCGGTCCTAAAGTGAAAAATTCTAATGTATGATCAACAGTAGGAAACTCGGTAGAAAAATTCTCGAAGAAAAGAGGCAATTAGTAATAATGGTAAAAGAGACTGAATTTAGTTTAAAATTTATGCTATTCCCCTGTAAGGTGATTAACGTTTTGCACATTACCTAGTTAAGTCATTTTATAACTACAATAATTCTTCACCACTTAGAAATACTTCTGACTATCAATGTGAGTCATCATCTGATAGTTCTTACACACTACTTTGCTCATAAAGGATGGAATAAAAACTGAGAGGTTTCTATACAGTTAAACCTACTATTTTTCGGTCCTCTGGTTGCAGCCTTGTATTTCAAAACATTACCCAGGTGTCCTCCAGGTGAGGGATGCTCTCTTGCGCTCCCACTTCCTCCTCTTCCATTTCCACCTCTTCTATTTCCTCCTCTTCGATTTCTTCCTCTTCCATGTCTCGGATTTCTCAGATGGCCCCTGTTTCTTGCAGGAGGTTGTGGTCTCTGTGTACCACCGCTTTCCAAAGATCGTTTGTTGGCTTGCTCTACTTTAATTGCCTTTCCATCCAAAGACTAAACAGATTAAGTATAACATTAATAACATCACATCAAATTTATTTACTACTGCACTAGTCCAAGATCAGTCTTTTTTCCCCAAAGCAAACATTTTCTTCTGAAATGATTGTGTCCTTCACCATGCCAGATAAATGAGACTTAATGAGTAACTGCCTTTCATTAAGTCATCCAACACAAAGTGTACGTATTGGCAATTAGAGCTCCCTGAAATGTCCTCTGGTATTAAAAGAAGATTAATACCTCTCACTTATCATGAGAGAATATACCCTTTTATTTTCTATAATGGAGAACTAAACTCACTTCCTTTCTCTACTTCTACCATTCAAAGTTTTCAGTGTCCCAAGGGTATATAAAAGTATACGTGTCATTTAAAAAATAAAATGATCCAGTCATTTATTCAAAATGGTTATTCCTACTTTAATTGTTTTTAGCATTTCTTAAATATTAAGGGAAAGAAAATTTTCCAACATGATTGTTCTTCTGTATTTACTTCTAATAATTTCCTTGATTTTTTTTTTTTAAATAGAGCACTTATTTGGTCCTTAACATTTCTTGCCTTATTCAATTGTTTGAACATGTCCCCCAAGAGTAACTTCTTATAGTGGTACTTCATATTCTTATGTTTCAGAAATGCTTACACTTCTTAATCTTCCAACAACTTCCTACATTACCCTTCTATAGATGCCAGTGTGATTTTTGAACACATAATTCAAATCATCATATAATTGCTCTAAGTAAAACACTCTAGCTGTTTCATGTTATCCTTGGAAAACAATTTTAAATGCTGAATTCCTACTAAGACTTCTGGTGGATATGGATGGGCCCTGGCCCAATACAAACAGCCTCAAGAGCCATGTGCTCCCACGTTAGGGCCTCCTTTTCTGTTTCTGGGTCCAAAATATTTCCCACAGACTTATGAATGGCTGCCTCCCTTCCAACATTCAGGATTTAACATTCTTAGACCTACATGTATAGAAAACCACTCCCCTTAAGCTCTAATGAAATTACCTACTTTATGTTCCTTAATATTTTTCATATGAAATTGTATTTATTTTTACTTGTACGTTTCTCATCCCAAGTGTCCAAGAAAATAGGCATTTTGTATTACCCACAACCATTAATCAATTGCTAAAGCAATGCCTGGCAATAAAATATCTGTTGAATAAAGAATTGAAGAATAATGTCTACACGGACTACACGTTCTTGTGCTTGAAAACAAACAAATAATGGGGGTCTACTATCCTTCATGACACAAATTTACCTCTGCACCCAAAATAAAATCATGAGTCAAGATCAACTTTTAGGTACTACCATACCTTAAAATATGAAAGTAAAGTAAAAGGGTCAACATGTGCCAAGTGCCTGCAGCATACCAGAAACCAAGCTATAGGACAAAGGGAATTAATGTATGTGTTCCACACTATGAGAACTGAGATGCACTGGAAGTACTTTTAACAATGAACAATTCACAGACTGATGAATATAAAAAGATAGTACCTGCCATATAAAATGGGAAAAATATTACCTACAATATAAAAGAATTCTTTGAGCAAAGATGCAATTAAAAGTACAGTTGTAAGGGACACATGATTATTTGTAACAGTGACACAAGGAAGAGTGACTCTGAAGTACAAAAAAGTCGAGACTTAAAAATGACAGTACGGGATATTGGGGAGAGCTCTACAGGCTAAAACTCATTTACTTTTACATTTGAATGCTAAAACAGGTTTAAAATATATTGTTAACGCTCACGTTAATGTCAATCTCCTTCCAACCGGACAATCCAATACGTACGTGACAAAATGGAGAGTGAAGGCTTATATGGCATCATGTTACTTTAAAAAATTAGAAAAAAAAATCTTGAAATAGTAATAAATGGAGAACACAAAATATTATTAAAGTCTCTTACTTTTCCATTCATATCTTGGACAGCATCCTTTGCATCTGCAGGATTCTCAAAAGTAATAAAAGCAAAGCCTCTAGACTTGTTTTTTTTTCTGATCCTTCATCAACATAACTGTAATATACATAAATATTTTTAATTTAAATTGCACATAAAATTGAACGTTTCATATTTTCAAAATAATCAATCCTTTGACACTTTCTCATAAGGCCTCCTTAATTTCATGTTATGGACACAGTGCAGTAACAGCCTCCCGGAAGTTACTTAAAAACAAAACAAACACCAAAAACAACTAAAGCAAAAAAACCCTTTCCATTTTATATCATTTCTAGTAGTTTAAAAAGAGAGTCAATAATTTCAACCATTCTACAGCTAGCATATCTCATCCCATTTCATGTCCTATGACCCCAGTATGTTTAAAAAGCCCTGGGACTTCCCTGGTGGTCCAGTGGATAAGACTCCACGTTCCCAATGAAGGGGACACGGGTCTGATCCCTCGTCAGGCAACTAAGATCCACATGCCGCATGCCACTGTGCGTGGGCTTGATCCCTGGTCAGGTAAGTAAAACCCAGCATGCTGCAAAGCGTGGCTGGGGTGAAGAAAGAAACGCTGCTTTTTTCCCTTCTCAGTAGTAGGAGCCCCTAAGTTGTACAATTTCCCTCATTGCCCAGTGCTTTCCTAATAAAAAACAGAAACTTAAAAAAAAAGTGCTCATGTGTTACAAATAGAAAAAGCACTTTAACTTAGCTGTTCAATGGTGTATGTTTAATACACATTTGCTTCGAACATATATGTGTGTGTGTGTGTGTGTGTGTGTGTGTGTGTCTATATGTATATATATAGGTTCTAAAAATTACCTTCCATAATGTGACCATATTTCCCAAATACCACTTCAAGAGAATTTTCATTGGTGTCAGCATGGAGGCCTCCTATGAACAGTTTCCCAGCCTGGTCTGCTTCCGCCATTTTTCTGTAAGTAATTAAAAATATATCTTTATACATATAGCAAAAAATAAATTATAAGCAAAAACTATTACACCTGTTTATAACTCAACTGAAGTACCCTATATCAGTGAAAATATTTGCCGTTTCTTACTTAAAAGAGAGGAAACTTGTAACACAAAGCAAAACAAGCACTGGCGTAACAAATGCTCCATTCTTTATAGATATCTTACAAAAACCTGTATGTAAAAACTAGATTAGAAGGCAACTGTAAATTAGTTTACCTGCAGGGTTCAAGGCTTCTTTTCCAAAACACAACAAAAAAATAAGCAATAATAAATGGCCCTGGATTCTACACATCTAACAGTTAATATGTTTTATGAACTGTGCAGAATATACCTTAAACATATTTTTAAATTTTTCACATCTACTCACATTTTTCTTGTCTATGCATCAAATAATGTTTAAAATAATGTTTTCCCACAAACTTTAAAAGTGGTAAGTCATAAAAGCAAAGGAGGGAGTTACTTCCTTTATTGAGGAAAATGTAAACTGTGTTTACTTAGATCGAGAGACTTTAAGAAACACTGGTCAAAAGAGAGTACCATTCTTTATATGCCAAATTAAATCAGACGCTTTTTGTCAAGTGAATCAACATTTTGACATTTGATAACTAAAATTACAAGTTTTAAATCATTTAAGTTAAAATAGCTATCTTGCTTGTATTGCTCAGTACCTCTGCTTTCACAAAGAAACCCGAGGAAACAAAAAAGAAAAAAGATAAAACTGCACGAGAGGGTCTCCCTGGTGGCGCAGTGGTTGACAGTCCGCCTGCCTACCCAGGGGACACGGGTTCGGCACCGCTCCGGGAGGAGCCCACCAGCCGCGGAGCGGCTGGGCCCGTGAGCCATGGCCGCTGGGCCTGCGCGTCTGGAGCCTCTGGGTACCGAGCCCGTGCTCCGCGGTGGGAGGGGCCACAGCAGTGAGAGGCCCGCATACCGCAAAAAACAAAAGTGCAAGCGGAACAAACTGGCGCCCGGCATACGCTCCACTACCCGCATGTGAGAGTAAACAGCAAAGAGGGTACGCCGCTAATCACACTTAAGTTATCTACTCAATATTCCCTCCCGCAGCATTTCAAACCTAGCTCCACCCCCACCCCCAACTTCGCAATTCAAGGACCAACTCCAGGAACTTCACTGGCTTTTCATCGCTGCCTTGGCAACTGATTCTCCAGGAGAACAAACAGTAAACGTACTGTTCAAGAACAACTGATAGACTTCCCGAGACACTGTCTATTCAGACATAGTTATACAAACACCACTTACTCGGCTCTTATCTCTTACAGAAAAAGCCTGAGAGAAAAATCAAAATCTGAATTACCATGCTTTCTCTGGTAACAGGAGAACATATAGGTCTCAACTCTTTCTCCTGAGGTATTAATTATTCTCTCCTCCCTAAAATGCCGAATTTCTTACCTTATTTTGTCCTCCTCTTCAGAAGTCCTCCTTCCGCGTCTCTTCAGACGACCGTTAACTAAACTAAGGCTCGAGAGCAAGCGCTCTACTTCTAGAAAGAGGCTAAGGAACCAGATGTAGCGGTAGGTGGGGGAAGGGATGAGCCGCAGGGGAGGTAGGGAAGATGGAAGATGTGGAGGTAGGGGAGGGGTGAACAGAGAAACTCGCGGGAGAACTCGCGGGAGAAACTCTAAAGAAAACTGCAACAGCAGAATGTGTTCTCTACTTTTTACTGCATACTTTTCCCAGTTGCTTTAATTTAATCAATATAAAGGAGAAGGGCTTCCCAGGTGGCGCAGTGGTTGAGAGTCCGCCTGCCCAAGCAGGGGACGCGGGTTCGTGCCCCGGTCCGGGAGGATCCCACATGCCCCTGAGCTGCTGGGCCCCTGAGCCATGGCCGCTGAGCCTGCTCGTCTGAAGCTTGTGCTCCACAACGGGAGAGGCCACAACGGTGAGATGCCCGCGTACCGTAAAAAAAAAAAAAAAGGAAAACGCATTTTGGGCTAATAACGTGAAGCTCCAGGTAATCAGTAGGGAGAGTTCAGGGATTTCTTGATAGATGTAAAATGGGGAGGACCAGATCATGAAGCATTTTGCTTGCTATGCAGATAGGCTACTTACTTAATTTTTTTAGTGGAACTGTTAGAATAATCTGAAACAGAAATATGAATGTCTAGAAGATATAATGCGTATAGTGATTTAATATGATACGAAGTCAGGCAGACAGAAAATAATCTAAACTTCAAAATTTAGTAGTTATATGAAACTGGGTAAGCTACCTAAACTCTTAAATTTACCCAGTCTACGAAAACAAGATGATAAAGAATTATCAGATAGGGTTATTGTGAGGTTAAATGATGTACTGAGCACATTGAGCACAACGCCGAAAACATAATTCAGGGTTCAAAACAAAAGTGTGAAAATATTGTCATTACTTTTATATTAAGTGGGAGCCTGAGGTTAATTTGTAATCCTGCCTTTTTTAGAGACTGGTCCAAATCATGAAACTGTTTTGGTTTTTGGTTTTTTCTTTTTGCGGTATGCCGGCCTCTCACCGTTGTGGCCCCTCCCATTGCAAAGCACAGGCTCCAGAAGCCAGTCTCAGCGGCCATGGCTCACGGGCCCAACCGCTCCGCGGCATGTGGGATCCTCCCGGACCGGGGCACGAACCTGTGTCCCCTGCATCGGCAGCCGGACTCTCAACCACTGGGCCACTAGGGAAGCCCAGATCTGTGGTGTTAATGCTTTGCATTGGTAGTGTCTTAATCGTATATTAACCATTATTGAGCACTTGAGAAAACTATGCAATGAAAAGTGTTCATGTAAACACCAGTTGATCAGTTGATGGTGATCAGTTAGTATTTCTTGGGACACTTTCCATAGTCTAGATAGAAAACAGCTGTATGCATTATACAAAAGCTGATCTTTAAATCAGGCAAAGTTATAACTGTTCCCTAATTCAGGGGTTTTATGGTTTCTACCTAATATGTAGGCCAACCGGCAGCTTCCAAGCAAGTCTACTGGAAGGGACAAGTTCAGTATATAGTAGGAAATCAAAGAATTGTTAGTATTTCAATAATGATTGTTTAATATTTTAATCCTCTGCCTGACAGGAAAGAAACACGAGAGGAAAAACAATTGATATTAAATCTCAGATGGTGTCTGAGAAAATCCTCTTATAGAGGTTTGGATATCACTCATTCATGAACAAAATTCAATCTGGATGTTAAGCATGTTTTTCAGTGACTGCAATGCAATTAAAGGACTGTGAGGTTAAGATGACTGTAATTGCTACAGCAGGCGAGTAGCTAGATATGAGCAGAGTAATGGAAGAGGGGCCAGGTGGCAGGAAATCAAGCACCTGGTAAAGAGCAGAGGTCCATGGGCCGACAAAGAAAAACAGGAACCTCCAGACTGACAGGAAACTGCACATTTTCGGTGGTAAGTGTCCTGAAGGCAGACAAAGAGAGATGAGGAAAGACAGGAATCTCCTACTTCCAAATGTAACCTGTTGCTCATTATGCTCTCCTTACAATAAAATTAGCCTTGCAGACAAGCAGCACACACCGTGCAGTGAGGCCATGACACTTCTGATTAAGCTAAATAAGGACAAAAATCCCTTCTGGAGCTGCAAAGAAACAGGGAATTTGACCCCCAAACTCCTGCTTCCCCAATGAGTATGCCACCCCTTCCTTTGTATGCCCCTCATAACTGGCTTGCCAATGGAACCCAGGGCAGCAGCTCCTCACCTAACTGCCTGCTCTCCCTGAGGGCATATTCTTGCTTAAATAAATCCTCACTTTACTTGCTTAACCGCCTGTCTCATGCCCAACTCTTGGCATGAAGAGCAAGAAGCTTCAATTCACTGGGAACACAATGAGTATTTTTACACACGAGGAAGAAAGGAACAAACACAGTTCTCTTAAAAACTAGTGGAGAAATACATGTTTTCTGTTAATAGCAAAGACTGGGTTACATAAGAAGCCGTGAAATTGAGAAAAACCATGACTTGCTTTACTGTTCTGGAACCAAACCCACAGTATCCCTGTATTTTGAAGATCACCCAACTGTTAAACACTTAAGAGTTTTATGGGTTTTTCATGAACAGGTACTCAGGAAAAAGTAAACGGTTCAGTTTTGGGTTCGAAACTTCGTTTGCTTTATCCTTCCTTTTAAGGATTTGACTCATCAATCTGATATGTTAGATACTAAAAGCAAACCTTTCATGCCCCGTAGGATTTTATGAAATACAGTACTTTAAGGCCAGCCAAGAAAATTAAACATAAAATTCTGTGGTCATTGAGACATCCTCCCTCCCTCCCTAATATCTGCCTAATATCTCCCTAATATCCCAAATATTAACCAGAGTTCCTCAAAGACAGATTGCCTTCCTGATCATAAAGGTCAATTATTTTACCTTCCTCTGACACTTAGGCTGTAACTTCTTAAAAAGAATACTGTTCTTTCCCAGCTCTGTACTGGGATCATGTTGACTTGCTGCTCACTTTGTACCTGCTTACCCAGACTACGTATCCCTGCTGATCTTCATGTAAAATATCTGTATGTCACTTTGATGTGATATACTGTCCTTTCTCTTCAAAATGAATGTAACCATGCCTCTGACTTCTAACAGGTAGAACAGTCCTCAGAACTTTCTGAGTCTGTCTCCTGAGTTATAATCCTCAGTTTGGCTCAAATAATACTCTCCTTCCCCTGAACTTCATGTTTGCTGTTCCTTTAAAAGGAAATTGCAGATTTCTGTACTAGTTTTGCAGATTCCAATTTGGCTTAAAGTTTTTACACTCCAGTTTCTTCCCAAATTGTAAGCATTACTCATTAAATGTCACCTGAAGTCACTGACAAAAAACCCTTAACCCTCCAGATAACTCTATACTTATGAGTATATTACGAAACCCTTTGTGTTACATCAAGCACACCAACATAAAGTTAAAATCAGTATTACTTAAAATGTTTCCCAATGTCTTAAAATCTAGGGGTACTAACTTTCACTAAGATATATATACTCAGAAAAGTTAACTGGTTCCATTTACATTGAGTGGAAAATTGGTTTTATAACCATTATTCCCACGTTGGTCATCTGCCACTTGAATATGGATCAGAAAATAGATACTTAACCTCAAGATTTCTTAAACTCTTTACAGTCACCTGTCTCAATTTTCCTTTCATCTATACTATGGCTTTAAAGGGATAAAGACACATCGACTTTCACTAATAATGCAAGCATTGTTTCTCAGCCTTTTTGGAGACTTCTCAAACCTTTTACATGTTTACAAGCTTTCAAAAAGGAACATGTAATTTCTTTAGCCTAACTGGAAAACAGTCACAGCTTGCGATGGAGAAATAACACATTGCTTAATTTTGAATACATTCACGTACAAAGGAAAAGTTTAGGCAAACAGCACAATTCACCCTCCAAACAAAAGTTTTATGCTTGTTTAACTCAGCAGTATCATCAACAAAACATATTTCACGAAATTTTTTTACTCTGAAAATTTTGAACATTTGAAACACGACTTCTACTTTTCAATTAACATTAACAACATGAAAGTCCTCTGAATAATTCCATGTTTCCCCTTTGTCTGAAAATTCCTAGAGGAAAAGTTAATATATGCCTCTTCCCCCCAAACCAACATTTTTCTTTTAGTAGTGTTCAAGCATCAATTAAGGAAAACAACTTAAACTTTTCCTTTGTAACGAACATTTGGTGCATGACTGAGTGTTAATTTTTAATATCTGCTTCGGCCCTCTCTTTCAGATTGGCTTCCCGCATAACCTCGTCTGGAAGCCCCACAAACTGAGCCACTGTATGAGTCACGGGGAGCAAGGTACTCCCTATTCACAGAGGGTGGAAACCCTCATTGTTCCTGTCTTCTACGCTTTCGACCCCTTGAATAAGTATTACTTTGCCTGCTGGAGTAACCTTCCGGACCTCCTCCATATCCATCTCTCATATTGCTATCACAGCGACTGCTTCCACCGTAAGTCACAGGGGCCCTTCGTGCTGCTGGTGCACCACGGGAGTCACATGGGAAGTTACTGATTGATAAACAAACGCTAAACATTACAAATTTTTCTGGGATCATATAACATGACTTACAGTGCTAAATATTTGAAAAGATAAGCTTCAGCTCTCTCTGCTATGAAAATATAAACTAGGTAGCAACGGTGAAGGGCTTCTACATTTCTTTAAAAGAGCGAGCAATATTTTTCAGCCTAAGTAGTTTCTTTGAAAGTAAAAGCCCCTATTTTAGCATTTTTAAATAATCAGTCGAGTGGCAACTTTTAACAAGATTGAGTGGGGCTTCCCTGGTGGCGCAGTGGTTGACAGTCCGACTGCCGATGCAGGGGACACGGGTTCGTGCCCCGGTCCAGGAGGATCCCACGTGCCGGGGAGCGGTTGGGACCGTGGGCCATGCATGGCCTCTGGGACTCCGCGTCAGGAGCCTGTGCTCCGCAACGGGAGGGGCCACGATGGTGAGAGGCCCGTGTCCCGCACACAAAATAAAAATAAAAAATCATAATAATGTTAAAATTGGTTTTCTGTAATGAGAAAAAAAGATGAGACTGCCCATTTACCCTTCATAGCCTTTTATTTTAAGTGAGCTATTAACAAAACCATTCAAAGGTCTTTAACTTATCTAAAAGGACATGCTAAACATACTTTTACCTTTGAGGAACTGAAGTAAAAGTAGAGTAAACAACGATCTGGTTAAGTCTAATTCTATGATTTACAAGTTGTAACTGGACTCTTACCGTAACTCCCATATGAATCCCTGTAAAAGCTTCCACTTCAATATTCAGAATAATCTCTATCACGATTTCCACCATAGCCATCACGGTCACTGAATTGAAAAGAATGTCATAAATTATGTCATCAATTTAAATTATGTGTCACAATAACATAATTGAAACGAAGGTTTTTATTTGATATAAACACAACATTTTATATTACCTATGTCCTCTAGAGGGATGATCATTCCGAGAATTTGAATGTCCGTAATAACTGTGTGCATAGCGTCTACGTGGTGGAGTATAATCCTTGCTGGCTCAGGAGTGTGGATAATCTCTCCTTGAATAACTGAAATAAAGCAGCTACAATTTTAAATGCAACTTATCATATCCAGAATATTTAAGAACTCAAGACAGCAAAAAGACAAAAACTGTTAAATGGGCAAAGGACTTGAATATACTTTTGTTTAAAGGAGATATACAATGAGCAACAAGGACATGAAAACCTGCTCAACATATTTATTAGGGAAATGAAATTCAAACCCCAAATGAAATATCTACTTTGCACGTATCACACTGGCTATAATGAAAAATAGACAGACAGAATATATCAAGTGTTGGTGCAGATGCAGAGAAACAAACCAAGTATATGTGCGTGGCAGAAATGTAAAATAGTACAGGCTCTGTGGCAAAGATTAGCAGTTTCTTAAAAAATGTAAAGAATTCCTCTATGTCCCAGGAATTCCACTCCTTAAGTATACATACACTCAAAAAGAATTGAAAACAGGTACCCAAATGCTTGTACAGGAGTATTCATGACAGCACCATGATGGGAATAACTCACACAGATGGATAAACAAACCATGTTAACCACACATATAATGGAATATTTAGTCAGCCAAAAAAAAGAAGGTCTGAAGTACTGATTCACGCTACAGCATGAATGATCCTTGAAAATATTTATGCTAAGGGAAAGCTGGATAATAAAGGTCACATATTGTGTGCTTCCATTAGTATGATATATTCAGGAGTAGATACATTCATAGATAAGGACACAGGTGGGTACCTACCGGGGACAAGGGGGGAGAAATTGGGTGTGACTGCTGATTAATTTTATTCTGGGGTAATGAAATGTTTTGGAACTGAACAGAGCTGGTGGTTGCATAACACTGTTAAGTGTGCTAAATGTTACTGAACTGTTCACTTTTAAATGTTCAATTTTGTGTTAGGTAAATTTCAACAAGAACAACAAAACTAACCATGACTTAATTCATATACTGTGCTTCCTATTACCTATCTTTAGTAGCATAACCACCATCTCTGTGACATATAGCCAACTCTCCGAAAAGAGACTGGCTCTCTACGAGGAGGACCTCCACAATTTTCTCTTCCATGTGATCCTGAACCTTTAATTTAAAAATGCTTATGTAAGTATCTCAGAATTGACAGTAATGTTTCAAAGAAAAATCCCAAAGTCTGATAGCCTTCCACTCTCCAAAATCATTTAAAAAAACTACCCCTTCTAAAATTCCATTTACGCACATTTTCGTTTCCCTTTCAATGGTACCACTGAACATTGTATTTTCTGACATCTCCCGTTCCCCATACAGTTGGCATAACCTTTAGATTACCAGCAGTAGGGAACACTTCTCAGACTTTGAGCAAAACATTGATTTTTGGTAACTACTGTCACATATTCAACCACCAAGTGGTCGGCTCTCTCCTTTAAGTGTACAACCTTAATTATGGACCTTGTATGGGGATAGCAATAGTGACTTCTCTTGTTTATTAGCAATAAAGGGCTCTTTTGAAAAACACTGTACCGCTCCCAAAATATGAAACTATCTCCCATAAATAACGTTCTCTTCCTGTGTTAATTCTTATTCCTCATTCCTGGAGGTCACTAGGACCTTGTTTGTTCTCTTCTCTTGTTTGTTCACTAGGCTAACCATCTACTAATGGAAAGGGTAGGCTTCTTAGCTTCTGTTGTGTTTTGAAGTCAATATCGTGCTACATTTGGCTTCATTCATATTCTACACGTAAAAGGGCAATTTGATAATGGCTGTTTCAAGTCTCTACCATATTACGGATCAGAAAACAGTGCTAGAAAAGTTAAGAGCACAAACTACAGTTCATATGGCAAGTTTCAATTATTGTTTATAATAATTAATAAAACCAGGTAGCCAATATACATAGCTTAACTAGTCTACAGACCAGAACGTTCTCTCACAGGACATAGTTTTCATGAAAATTCTGATATTGAAACTATGTGATAAAGAAGCCTACTAACCAAAAAGTGTTAGCAGCAACTTAAATTAAGAGGAATTCTATAGCCAACATGGACTTACAAGCAATGTTTTCCCCACTGCAGTGCTAATCACCTACTACATCTATAATCAAAAACTGACAAGTTATTTCCCAACCACAAATCAATCAATAAATTAGTGATTGGTTAACATGTCCATATACTTCTCACTTTCCATTTTGCTTAAACATTCTGTTTAAAATAGCTCCCTTTCATTAATTAGAAACAACTGTCTCTGCATTATATAGCATTTACCTTGTCTTCCCACCCCCCTACTGCTTCGCCCTTGGCAACATCTCTTAGGAGGAGGACCTCCACTTCTGGAACATGGTCCTCTTTTAACTGGAAAGGCTCCCCTGGAAGAACTCGCCTTGGGACTAGGAGTGTGTCCACCACGACCTGTGTTTAAATGAAATCTTTTTAGTTAAGCAGAATCAACATTTTTTCATTGGGCAAGTTTCACTTATTGTTATAACTTTTCACTAAACCATTACTCCAGTCTTCAGCTTTCCTATCTGTCTAAACCAATATGATTGTTTCCTCATATGACACAGAAGTCAGTAGAGTTCAAAGACTTACCGTAAAAGTCAGTTTGGGAAACGTAGGAACAAAACTGAAGAACCACTGGTATGAAAGTGCTCTGGGGAGAAGAGAGAGAGTACAGAAAAACCTGGATAAATTAAATGTAAAACTGAATTTTTCATCATTTTAGGAGGAAGATGGTAAGTTATTAGTTATATAATTCTGGTGTCAAGGAAGCTTTTGAAAAACACAACATCCTAGGTATAAATCAAAACATTAAAAATAAAAAAGATGAATAAAAAATGCATTACCTAAAAGTTAAGTACATACATACAAATAACTCCCTTTGCCGGAGAATATCTGCTTATAACTTTACACTTGGTCCAGTATCCCTAGTTCTGCATCCATGGATTCAACCAACCTTGGATCACGTAGTGATCTTATATGTATTTATTGAAAAACAAAATCTGCTTGTAAGTTGATCAACAGTTCAGGCCTGTGTTATTCACAGATCAACTCTTAATGTTCATTTCTCAGTCAAAAGGGCTATGTTCTGTTCAATTTTAATAGTATTTAAGAAATGCACACTAAATACTGAAAACTGATGTGTTACCTTTCGAACCAGAAAGGTGTTTAGATGTATTCCAATTCCCCGGTAGTGCCACAGGCAAGAAAATATGAGTACTCTTACACATGGCAGAATATGAACTGGTCAACTTTTCTCAAGCTCAAGATAGTGGGAAAAGAACAAAACTGTGTTATCTTAAAATGGGCACACCCTCTAACTGAACTTTCAAAAAACATTTCCTAAAATTCACACATGGAATTAGCACAAAAAGAAACTAAACGTTTTATTTCTGAAGACTGGTTCTGGTTAATAGATGAAGCAGAGGTTGTTAAATATATGGAAGTTTTTGAAATGCAAAGTGCTTTTCCTCCTTTTCTTACTAAGTAGAAAACTTCTCTGAAAAAAATCCAAAAAAAGGCATTTTCAACGACTCCCTCCTCTAATACACACACAAAGAAAACATACATATTTCTGAAGCAGAGCTTTTTACTCTTTTTCCTGGGTCAAAGACACCTTTTAGAATCTAAAGCTCTATTTATTTCCCTAAGGTATTTTCCCAAATGCAAACCACAGACCCAGGTAGAAAAGCCTCATATCAAAATGACAATGGAGATTTGCTTAGATGTCTGAACACATATACTTAAGACAAATACTGCAAGGTGAAACCTAAAATATGAAGTGTTTCGCCCTGAATTGTGGATATTCTGAGTGACTTTTATTTTCTGTTGTGGAGTTTTCAAGATTCTCTAGTATTTTTATGATGCAATAAGGCTACTCTCAGAATAAAATTAACCAATGTATTTTTAAGAGATTATGAATGAATCATTGATTTAAACTCATATCAAGTTATCGGTCCTAAAGTGAAAAATTCTAATGTATGATCAACAGTAGGAAACTCGGTAGAAAAATTCTCGAAGAAAAGAGGCAATTAGTAATAATGGTAAAAGAGACTGAATTTAGTTTAAAATTTATGCTATTCCCCTGTAAGGTGATTAACGTTTTGCACATTACCTAGTTAAGTCATTTTATAACTACAATAATTCTTCACCACTTAGAAATACTTCTGACTATCAATGTGAGTCATCATCTGATAGTTCTTACACACTACTTTGCTCATAAAGGATGGAATAAAAACTGAGAGGTTTCTATACAGTTAAACCTACTATTTTTCGGTCCTCTGGTTGCAGCCTTGTATTTCAAAACATTACCCAGGTGTCCTCCAGGTGAGGGATGCTCTCTTGCGCTCCCACTTCCTCCTCTTCCATTTCCACCTCTTCTATTTCCTCCTCTTCGATTTCTTCCTCTTCCATGTCTCGGATTTCTCAGATGGCCCCTGTTTCTTGCAGGAGGTTGTGGTCTCTGTGTACCACCGCTTTCCAAAGATCGTTTGTTGGCTTGCTCTACTTTAATTGCCTTTCCATCCAAAGACTAAACAGATTAAGTATAACATTAATAACATCACATCAAATTTATTTACTACTGCACTAGTCCAAGATCAGTCTTTTTTCCCCAAAGCAAACATTTTCTTCTGAAATGATTGTGTCCTTCACCATGCCAGATAAATGAGACTTAATGAGTAACTGCCTTTCATTAAGTCATCCAACACAAAGTGTACGTATTGGCAATTAGAGCTCCCTGAAATGTCCTCTGGTATTAAAAGAAGATTAATACCTCTCACTTATCATGAGAGAATATACCCTTTTATTTTCTATAATGGAGAACTAAACTCACTTCCTTTCTCTACTTCTACCATTCAAAGTTTTCAGTGTCCCAAGGGTATATAAAAGTATACGTGTCATTTAAAAAATAAAATGATCCAGTCATTTATTCAAAATGGTTATTCCTACTTTAATTGTTTTTAGCATTTCTTAAATATTAAGGGAAAGAAAATTTTCCAACATGATTGTTCTTCTGTATTTACTTCTAATAATTTCCTTGATTTTTTTTTTTTAAATAGAGCACTTATTTGGTCCTTAACATTTCTTGCCTTATTCAATTGTTTGAACATGTCCCCCAAGAGTAACTTCTTATAGTGGTACTTCATATTCTTATGTTTCAGAAATGCTTACACTTCTTAATCTTCCAACAACTTCCTACATTACCCTTCTATAGATGCCAGTGTGATTTTTGAACACATAATTCAAATCATCATATAATTGCTCTAAGTAAAACACTCTAGCTGTTTCATGTTATCCTTGGAAAACAATTTTAAATGCTGAATTCCTACTAAGACTTCTGGTGGATATGGATGGGCCCTGGCCCAATACAAACAGCCTCAAGAGCCATGTGCTCCCACGTTAGGGCCTCCTTTTCTGTTTCTGGGTCCAAAATATTTCCCACAGACTTATGAATGGCTGCCTCCCTTCCAACATTCAGGATTTAACATTCTTAGACCTACATGTATAGAAAACCACTCCCCTTAAGCTCTAATGAAATTACCTACTTTATGTTCCTTAATATTTTTCATATGAAATTGTATTTATTTTTACTTGTACGTTTCTCATCCCAAGTGTCCAAGAAAATAGGCATTTTGTATTACCCACAACCATTAATCAATTGCTAAAGCAATGCCTGGCAATAAAATATCTGTTGAATAAAGAATTGAAGAATAATGTCTACACGGACTACACGTTCTTGTGCTTGAAAACAAACAAATAATGGGGGTCTACTATCCTTCATGACACAAATTTACCTCTGCACCCAAAATAAAATCATGAGTCAAGATCAACTTTTAGGTACTACCATACCTTAAAATATGAAAGTAAAGTAAAAGGGTCAACATGTGCCAAGTGCCTGCAGCATACCAGAAACCAAGCTATAGGACAAAGGGAATTAATGTATGTGTTCCACACTATGAGAACTGAGATGCACTGGAAGTACTTTTAACAATGAACAATTCACAGACTGATGAATATAAAAAGATAGTACCTGCCATATAAAATGGGAAAAATATTACCTACAATATAAAAGAATTCTTTGAGCAAAGATGCAATTAAAAGTACAGTTGTAAGGGACACATGATTATTTGTAACAGTGACACAAGGAAGAGTGACTCTGAAGTACAAAAAAGTCGAGACTTAAAAATGACAGTACGGGATATTGGGGAGAGCTCTACAGGCTAAAACTCATTTACTTTTACATTTGAATGCTAAAACAGGTTTAAAATATATTGTTAACGCTCACGTTAATGTCAATCTCCTTCCAACCGGACAATCCAATACGTACGTGACAAAATGGAGAGTGAAGGCTTATATGGCATCATGTTACTTTAAAAAATTAGAAAAAAAAATCTTGAAATAGTAATAAATGGAGAACACAAAATATTATTAAAGTCTCTTACTTTTCCATTCATATCTTGGACAGCATCCTTTGCATCTGCAGGATTCTCAAAAGTAATAAAAGCAAAGCCTCTAGACTTGTTTTTTTTTCTGATCCTTCATCAACATAACTGTAATATACATAAATATTTTTAATTTAAATTGCACATAAAATTGAACGTTTCATATTTTCAAAATAATCAATCCTTTGACACTTTCTCATAAGGCCTCCTTAATTTCATGTTATGGACACAGTGCAGTAACAGCCTCCCGGAAGTTACTTAAAAACAAAACAAACACCAAAAACAACTAAAGCAAAAAAACCCTTTCCATTTTATATCATTTCTAGTAGTTTAAAAAGAGAGTCAATAATTTCAACCATTCTACAGCTAGCATATCTCATCCCATTTCATGTCCTATGACCCCAGTATGTTTAAAAAGCCCTGGGACTTCCCTGGTGGTCCAGTGGATAAGACTCCACGTTCCCAATGAAGGGGACACGGGTCTGATCCCTCGTCAGGCAACTAAGATCCACATGCCGCATGCCACTGTGCGTGGGCTTGATCCCTGGTCAGGTAAGTAAAACCCAGCATGCTGCAAAGCGTGGCTGGGGTGAAGAAAGAAACGCTGCTTTTTTCCCTTCTCAGTAGTAGGAGCCCCTAAGTTGTACAATTTCCCTCATTGCCCAGTGCTTTCCTAATAAAAAACAGAAACTTAAAAAAAAAGTGCTCATGTGTTACAAATAGAAAAAGCACTTTAACTTAGCTGTTCAATGGTGTATGTTTAATACACATTTGCTTCGAACATATATGTGTGTGTGTGTGTGTGTGTGTGTGTGTGTGTCTATATGTATATATATAGGTTCTAAAAATTACCTTCCATAATGTGACCATATTTCCCAAATACCACTTCAAGAGAATTTTCATTGGTGTCAGCATGGAGGCCTCCTATGAACAGTTTCCCAGCCTGGTCTGCTTCCGCCATTTTTCTGTAAGTAATTAAAAATATATCTTTATACATATAGCAAAAAATAAATTATAAGCAAAAACTATTACACCTGTTTATAACTCAACTGAAGTACCCTATATCAGTGAAAATATTTGCCGTTTCTTACTTAAAAGAGAGGAAACTTGTAACACAAAGCAAAACAAGCACTGGCGTAACAAATGCTCCATTCTTTATAGATATCTTACAAAAACCTGTATGTAAAAACTAGATTAGAAGGCAACTGTAAATTAGTTTACCTGCAGGGTTCAAGGCTTCTTTTCCAAAACACAACAAAAAAATAAGCAATAATAAATGGCCCTGGATTCTACACATCTAACAGTTAATATGTTTTATGAACTGTGCAGAATATACCTTAAACATATTTTTAAATTTTTCACATCTACTCACATTTTTCTTGTCTATGCATCAAATAATGTTTAAAATAATGTTTTCCCACAAACTTTAAAAGTGGTAAGTCATAAAAGCAAAGGAGGGAGTTACTTCCTTTATTGAGGAAAATGTAAACTGTGTTTACTTAGATCGAGAGACTTTAAGAAACACTGGTCAAAAGAGAGTACCATTCTTTATATGCCAAATTAAATCAGACGCTTTTTGTCAAGTGAATCAACATTTTGACATTTGATAACTAAAATTACAAGTTTTAAATCATTTAAGTTAAAATAGCTATCTTGCTTGTATTGCTCAGTACCTCTGCTTTCACAAAGAAACCCGAGGAAACAAAAAAGAAAAAAGATAAAACTGCACGAGAGGGTCTCCCTGGTGGCGCAGTGGTTGACAGTCCGCCTGCCTACCCAGGGGACACGGGTTCGGCACCGCTCCGGGAGGAGCCCACCAGCCGCGGAGCGGCTGGGCCCGTGAGCCATGGCCGCTGGGCCTGCGCGTCTGGAGCCTCTGGGTACCGAGCCCGTGCTCCGCGGTGGGAGGGGCCACAGCAGTGAGAGGCCCGCATACCGCAAAAAACAAAAGTGCAAGCGGAACAAACTGGCGCCCGGCATACGCTCCACTACCCGCATGTGAGAGTAAACAGCAAAGAGGGTACGCCGCTAATCACACTTAAGTTATCTACTCAATATTCCCTCCCGCAGCATTTCAAACCTAGCTCCACCCCCACCCCCAACTTCGCAATTCAAGGACCAACTCCAGGAACTTCACTGGCTTTTCATCGCTGCCTTGGCAACTGATTCTCCAGGAGAACAAACAGTAAACGTACTGTTCAAGAACAACTGATAGACTTCCCGAGACACTGTCTATTCAGACATAGTTATACAAACACCACTTACTCGGCTCTTATCTCTTACAGAAAAAGCCTGAGAGAAAAATCAAAATCTGAATTACCATGCTTTCTCTGGTAACAGGAGAACATATAGGTCTCAACTCTTTCTCCTGAGGTATTAATTATTCTCTCCTCCCTAAAATGCCGAATTTCTTACCTTATTTTGTCCTCCTCTTCAGAAGTCCTCCTTCCGCGTCTCTTCAGACGACCGTTAACTAAACTAAGGCTCGAGAGCAAGCGCTCTACTTCTAGAAAGAGGCTAAGGAACCAGATGTAGCGGTAGGTGGGGGAAGGGATGAGCCGCAGGGGAGGTAGGGAAGATGGAAGATGTGGAGGTAGGGGAGGGGTGAACAGAGAAACTCGCGGGAGAACTCGCGGGAGAAACTCTAAAGAAAACTGCAACAGCAGAATGTGTTCTCTACTTTTTACTGCATACTTTTCCCAGTTGCTTTAATTTAATCAATATAAAGGAGAAGGGCTTCCCAGGTGGCGCAGTGGTTGAGAGTCCGCCTGCCCAAGCAGGGGACGCGGGTTCGTGCCCCGGTCCGGGAGGATCCCACATGCCCCTGAGCTGCTGGGCCCCTGAGCCATGGCCGCTGAGCCTGCTCGTCTGAAGCTTGTGCTCCACAACGGGAGAGGCCACAACGGTGAGATGCCCGCGTACCGTAAAAAAAAAAAAAAAGGAAAACGCATTTTGGGCTAATAACGTGAAGCTCCAGGTAATCAGTAGGGAGAGTTCAGGGATTTCTTGATAGATGTAAAATGGGGAGGACCAGATCATGAAGCATTTTGCTTGCTATGCAGATAGGCTACTTACTTAATTTTTTTAGTGGAACTGTTAGAATAATCTGAAACAGAAATATGAATGTCTAGAAGATATAATGCGTATAGTGATTTAATATGATACGAAGTCAGGCAGACAGAAAATAATCTAAACTTCAAAATTTAGTAGTTATATGAAACTGGGTAAGCTACCTAAACTCTTAAATTTACCCAGTCTACGAAAACAAGATGATAAAGAATTATCAGATAGGGTTATTGTGAGGTTAAATGATGTACTGAGCACATTGAGCACAACGCCGAAAACATAATTCAGGGTTCAAAACAAAAGTGTGAAAATATTGTCATTACTTTTATATTAAGTGGGAGCCTGAGGTTAATTTGTAATCCTGCCTTTTTTAGAGACTGGTCCAAATCATGAAACTGTTTTGGTTTTTGGTTTTTTCTTTTTGCGGTATGCCGGCCTCTCACCGTTGTGGCCCCTCCCATTGCAAAGCACAGGCTCCAGAAGCCAGTCTCAGCGGCCATGGCTCACGGGCCCAACCGCTCCGCGGCATGTGGGATCCTCCCGGACCGGGGCACGAACCTGTGTCCCCTGCATCGGCAGCCGGACTCTCAACCACTGGGCCACTAGGGAAGCCCAGATCTGTGGTGTTAATGCTTTGCATTGGTAGTGTCTTAATCGTATATTAACCATTATTGAGCACTTGAGAAAACTATGCAATGAAAAGTGTTCATGTAAACACCAGTTGATCAGTTGATGGTGATCAGTTAGTATTTCTTGGGACACTTTCCATAGTCTAGATAGAAAACAGCTGTATGCATTATACAAAAGCTGATCTTTAAATCAGGCAAAGTTATAACTGTTCCCTAATTCAGGGGTTTTATGGTTTCTACCTAATATGTAGGCCAACCGGCAGCTTCCAAGCAAGTCTACTGGAAGGGACAAGTTCAGTATATAGTAGGAAATCAAAGAATTGTTAGTATTTCAATAATGATTGTTTAATATTTTAATCCTCTGCCTGACAGGAAAGAAACACGAGAGGAAAAACAATTGATATTAAATCTCAGATGGTGTCTGAGAAAATCCTCTTATAGAGGTTTGGATATCACTCATTCATGAACAAAATTCAATCTGGATGTTAAGCATGTTTTTCAGTGACTGCAATGCAATTAAAGGACTGTGAGGTTAAGATGACTGTAATTGCTACAGCAGGCGAGTAGCTAGATATGAGCAGAGTAATGGAAGAGGGGCCAGGTGGCAGGAAATCAAGCACCTGGTAAAGAGCAGAGGTCCATGGGCCGACAAAGAAAAACAGGAACCTCCAGACTGACAGGAAACTGCACATTTTCGGTGGTAAGTGTCCTGAAGGCAGACAAAGAGAGATGAGGAAAGACAGGAATCTCCTACTTCCAAATGTAACCTGTTGCTCATTATGCTCTCCTTACAATAAAATTAGCCTTGCAGACAAGCAGCACACACCGTGCAGTGAGGCCATGACACTTCTGATTAAGCTAAATAAGGACAAAAATCCCTTCTGGAGCTGCAAAGAAACAGGGAATTTGACCCCCAAACTCCTGCTTCCCCAATGAGTATGCCACCCCTTCCTTTGTATGCCCCTCATAACTGGCTTGCCAATGGAACCCAGGGCAGCAGCTCCTCACCTAACTGCCTGCTCTCCCTGAGGGCATATTCTTGCTTAAATAAATCCTCACTTTACTTGCTTAACCGCCTGTCTCATGCCCAACTCTTGGCATGAAGAGCAAGAAGCTTCAATTCACTGGGAACACAATGAGTATTTTTACACACGAGGAAGAAAGGAACAAACACATTTCTCTTAAAAACTAGTGGAGAAATACATGTTTTCTGTTAATAGCAAAGACTGGGTTACATAAGAAGCCGTGAAATTGAGAAAAACCATGACTTGCTTTACTGTTCTGGAACCAAACCCACAGTATCCCTGTATTTTGAAGATCACCCAACTGTTAAACACTTAAGAGTTTTATGGGTTTTTCATGAACAGGTACTCAGGAAAAAGTAAACGGTTCAGTTTTGGGTTCGAAACTTCGTTTGCTTTATCCTTCCTTTTAAGGATTTGACTCATCAATCTGATATGTTAGATACTAAAAGCAAACCTTTCATGCCCCGTAGGATTTTATGAAATACAGTACTTTAAGGCCAGCCAAGAAAATTAAACATAAAATTCTGTGGTCATTGAGACATCCTCCCTCCCTCCCTAATATCTGCCTAATATCTCCCTAATATCCCAAATATTAACCAGAGTTCCTCAAAGACAGATTGCCTTCCTGATCATAAAGGTCAATTATTTTACCTTCCTCTGACACTTAGGCTGTAACTTCTTAAAAAGAATACTGTTCTTTCCCAGCTCTGTACTGGGATCATGTTGACTTGCTGCTCACTTTGTACCTGCTTACCCAGACTACGTATCCCTGCTGATCTTCATGTAAAATATCTGTATGTCACTTTGATGTGATATACTGTCCTTTCTCTTCAAAATGAATGTAACCATGCCTCTGACTTCTAACAGGTAGAACAGTCCTCAGAACTTTCTGAGTCTGTCTCCTGAGTTATAATCCTCAGTTTGGCTCAAATAATACTCTCCTTCCCCTGAACTTCATGTTTGCTGTTCCTTTAAAAGGAAATTGCAGATTTCTGTACTAGTTTTGCAGATTCCAATTTGGCTTAAAGTTTTTACACTCCAGTTTCTTCCCAAATTGTAAGCATTACTCATTAAATGTCACCTGAAGTCACTGACAAAAAACCCTTAACCCTCCAGATAACTCTATACTTATGAGTATATTACGAAACCCTTTGTGTTACATCAAGCACACCAACATAAAGTTAAAATCAGTATTACTTAAAATGTTTCCCAATGTCTTAAAATCTAGGGGTACTAACTTTCACTAAGATATATATACTCAGAAAAGTTAACTGGTTCCATTTACATTGAGTGGAAAATTGGTTTTATAACCATTATTCCCACGTTGGTCATCTGCCACTTGAATATGGATCAGAAAATAGATACTTAACCTCAAGATTTCTTAAACTCTTTACAGTCACCTGTCTCAATTTTCCTTTCATCTATACTATGGCTTTAAAGGGATAAAGACACATCGACTTTCACTAATAATGCAAGCATTGTTTCTCAGCCTTTTTGGAGACTTCTCAAACCTTTTACATGTTTACAAGCTTTCAAAAAGGAACATGTAATTTCTTTAGCCTAACTGGAAAACAGTCACAGCTTGCGATGGAGAAATAACACATTGCTTAATTTTGAATACATTCACGTACAAAGGAAAAGTTTAGGCAAACAGCACAATTCACCCTCCAAACAAAAGTTTTATGCTTGTTTAACTCAGCAGTATCATCAACAAAACATATTTCACGAAATTTTTTTACTCTGAAAATTTTGAACATTTGAAACACGACTTCTACTTTTCAATTAACATTAACAACATGAAAGTCCTCTGAATAATTCCATGTTTCCCCTTTGTCTGAAAATTCCTAGAGGAAAAGTTAATATATGCCTCTTCCCCCCAAACCAACATTTTTCTTTTAGTAGTGTTCAAGCATCAATTAAGGAAAACAACTTAAACTTTTCCTTTGTAACGAACATTTGGTGCATGACTGAGTGTTAATTTTTAATATCTGCTTCGGCCCTCTCTTTCAGATTGGCTTCCCGCATAACCTCGTCTGGAAGCCCCACAAACTGAGCCACTGTATGAGTCACGGGGAGCAAGGTACTCCCTATTCACAGAGGGTGGAAACCCTCATTGTTCCTGTCTTCTACGCTTTCGACCCCTTGAATAAGTATTACTTTGCCTGCTGGAGTAACCTTCCGGACCTCCTCCATATCCATCTCTCATATTGCTATCACAGCGACTGCTTCCACCGTAAGTCACAGGGGCCCTTCGTGCTGCTGGTGCACCACGGGAGTCACATGGGAAGTTACTGATTGATAAACAAACGCTAAACATTACAAATTTTTCTGGGATCATATAACATGACTTACAGTGCTAAATATTTGAAAAGATAAGCTTCAGCTCTCTCTGCTATGAAAATATAAACTAGGTAGCAACGGTGAAGGGCTTCTACATTTCTTTAAAAGAGCGAGCAATATTTTTCAGCCTAAGTAGTTTCTTTGAAAGTAAAAGCCCCTATTTTAGCATTTTTAAATAATCAGTCGAGTGGCAACTTTTAACAAGATTCAGTGGGGCTTCCCTGGTGGCGCAGTGGTTGACAGTCCGACTGCCGATGCAGGGGACACGGGTTCGTGCCCTGGTCCAGGAGGATCCCACGTGCCGGGGAGCGGTTGGGACCGTGGGCCATGCATGGCCTCTGGGACTCCGCGTCAGGAGCCTGTGCTCCGCAACGGGAGGGGCCACGATGGTGAGAGGCCCGTGTCCCGCACACAAAATAAAAATAAAAAATCATAATAATGTTAAAATTGGTTTTCTGTAATGAGAAAAAAAGATGAGACTGCCCATTTACCCTTCATAGCCTTTTATTTTAAGTGAGCTATTAACAAAACCATTCAAAGGTCTTTAACTTATCTAAAAGGACATGCTAAACATACTTTTACCTTTGAGGAACTGAAGTAAAAGTAGAGTAAACAACGATCTGGTTAAGTCTAATTCTATGATTTACAAGTTGTAACTGGACTCTTACCGTAACTCCCATATGAATCCCTGTAAAAGCTTCCACTTCAATATTCAGAATAATCTCTATCACGATTTCCACCATAGCCATCACGGTCACTGAATTTAAAAGAATGTCATAAATTATGTCATCAATTTAAATTATGTGTCACAATAACATAATTGAAACGAAGGTTTTTATTTGATATAAACACAACATTTTATATTACCTATGTCCTCTAGAGGGATGATCATTCCGAGAATTTGAATGTCCGTAATAACTGTGTGCATAGCGTCTACGTGGTGGAGTATAATCCTTGCTGGCTCAGGAGTGTGGATAATCTCTCCTTGAATAACTGAAATAAAGCAGCTACAATTTTAAATGCAACTTATCATATCCAGAATATTTAAGAACTCAAGACAGCAAAAAGACAAAAACTTTTAAATGGGCAAAGGACTTGAATATACTTTTGTTTAAAGGAGATATACAATGAGCAACAAGGACATGAAAACCTGCTCAACATATTTATTAGGGAAATGAAATTCAAACCCCAAATGAAATATCTACTTTGCACGTATCACACTGGCTATAATGAAAAATAGACAGACAGAATATATCAAGTGTTGGTGCAGATGCAGAGAAACAAACCAAGTATATGTGCGTGGCAGAAATGGAAAATAGTACAGGCTCTGTGGCAAAGATTAGCAGTTTCTTAAAAAATGTAAAGAATTCCTCTATGTCCCAGGAATTCCACTCCTTAAGTATACATACACTCAAAAAGAATTGAAAACAGGTACCCAAATGCTTGTACAGGAGTATTCATGACAGCACCATGATGGGAATAACTCACACAGATGGATAAACAAACCATGTTAACCACACATATAATGGAATATTTAGTCAGCCAAAAAAAAGAAGGTCTGAAGTACTGATTCACGCTACAGCATGAATGATCCTTGAAAATATTTATGCTAAGGGAAAGCTGGATAATAAAGGTCACATATTGTGTGCTTCCATTAGTATGATATATTCAGGAGTAGATACATTCATAGATAAGGACACAGGTGGGTACCTACCGGGGACAAGGGGGGAGAAATTGGGTGTGACTGCTGATTAATTTTATTCTGGGGTAATGAAATGTTTTGGAACTGAACAGAGCTGGTGGTTGCATAACACTGTTAAGTGTGCTAAATGTTACTGAACTGTTCACTTTTAAATGTTCAATTTTGTGTTAGGTAAATTTCAACAAGAACAACAAAACTAACCATGACTTAATTCATATACTGTGCTTCCTATTACCTATCTTTAGTAGCATAACCACCATCTCTGTGACATATAGCCAACTCTCCGAAAAGAGACTGGCTCTCTACGAGGAGGACCTCCACAATTTTCTCTTCCATGTGATCCTGAACCTTGAATTTAAAAATGCTTATGTAAGTATCTCAGAATTGACAGTAATGTTTCAAAGAAAAATCCCAAAGTCTGATAGCCTTCCACTCTCCAAAATCATTTAAAAAAACTACCCCTTCTAAAATTCCATTTACGCACATTTTCGTTTCCCTTTCAATGGTACCACTGAACATTGTATTTTCTGACATCTCCCGTTCCCCATACAGTTGGCATAACCTTTAGATTACCAGCAGTAGGGAACACTTCTCAGACTTTGAGCAAAACATTGATTTTTGGTAACTACTGTCACATATTCAACCACCAAGTGGTCGGCTCTCTCCTTTAAGTGTACAACCTTAATTATGGACCTTGTATGGGGATAGCAATAGTGACTTCTCTTGTTTATTAGCAATAAAGGGCTCTTTTGAAAAACACTGTACCGCTCCCAAAATATGAAACTATCTCCCATAAATAACGTTCTCTTCCTGTGTTAATTCTTATTCCTCATTCCTGGAGGTCACTAGGACCTTGTTTGTTCTCTTCTCTTGTTTGTTCACTAGGCTAACCATCTACTAATGGAAAGGGTAGGCTTCTTAGCTTCTGTTGTGTTTTGAAGTCAATATCGTGCTACATTTGGCTTCATTCATATTCTACACGTAAAAGGGCAATTTGATAATGGCTGTTTCAAGTCTCTACCATATTACGGATCAGAAAACAGTGCTAGAAAAGTTAAGAGCACAAACTACAGTTCATATGGCAAGTTTCAATTATTGTTTATAATAATTAATAAAACCAGGTAGCCAATATACATAGCTTAACTAGTCTACAGACCAGAACGTTCTCTCACAGGACATAGTTTTCATGAAAATTCTGATATTGAAACTATGTGATAAAGAAGCCTACTAACCAAAAAGTGTTAGCAGCAACTTAAATTAAGAGGAATTCTATAGCCAACATGGACTTACAAGCAATGTTTTCCCCACTGCAGTGCTAATCACCTACTACATCTATAATCAAAAACTGACAAGTTATTTCCCAACCACAAATCAATCAATAAATTAGTGATTGGTTAACATGTCCATATACTTCTCACTTTCCATTTTGCTTAAACATTCTGTTTAAAATAGCTCCCTTTCATTAATTAGAAACAACTGTCTCTGCATTATATAGCATTTACCTTGTCTTCCCACCCCCCTACTGCTTCGCCCTTGGCAACATCTCTTAGGAGGAGGACCTCCACTTCTGGAACATGGTCCTCTTTTAACTGGAAAGGCTCCCCTGGAAGAACTCGCCTTGGGACTAGGAGTGTGTCCACCACGACCTGTGTTTAAATGAAATCTTTTTAGTTAAGCAGAATCAACATTTTTTCATTGGGCAAGTTTCACTTATTGTTATAACTTTTCACTAAACCATTACTCCAGTCTTCAGCTTTCCTATCTGTCTAAACCAATATGATTGTTTCCTCATATGACACAGAAGTCAGTAGAGTTCAAAGACTTACCGTAAAAGTCAGTTTGGGAAACGTAGGAACAAAACTGAAGAACCACTGGTATGAAAGTGCTCTGGGGAGAAGAGAGAGAGTACAGAAAAACCTGGATAAATTAAATGTAAAACTGAATTTTTCATCATTTTAGGAGGAAGATGGTAAGTTATTAGTTATATAATTCTGGTGTCAAGGAAGCTTTTGAAAAACACAACATCCTAGGTATAAATCAAAACATTAAAAATAAAAAAGATGAATAAAAAATGCATTACCTAAAAGTTAAGTACATACATACAAATAACTCCCTTTGCCGGAGAATATCTGCTTATAACTTTACACTTGGTCCAGTATCCCTAGTTCTGCATCCATGGATTCAACCAACCTTGGATCACGTAGTGATCTTATATGTATTTATTGAAAAACAAAATCTGCTTGTAAGTTGATCAACAGTTCAGGCCTGTGTTATTCACAGATCAACTCTTAATGTTCATTTCTCAGTCAAAAGGGCTATGTTCTGTTCAATTTTAATAGTATTTAAGAAATGCACACTAAATACTGAAAATTGATGTGTTACCTTTCGAACCAGAAAGGTGTTTAGATGTATTCCAATTCCCCGGTAGTGCCACAGGCAAGAAAAAATGAGTACTCTTACACATGGCAGAATATGAACTGGTCAACTTTTCTCAAGCTCAAGATAGTGGGAAAAGAACAAAACTGTGTTATCTTAAAATGGGCACACCCTCTAACTGAACTTTCAAAAAACATTTCCTAAAATTCACACATGGAATTAGCACAAAAAGAAACTAAACGTTTTATTTCTGAAGACTGGTTCTGGTTAATAGATGAAGCAGAGGTTGTTAAATATATGGAAGTTTTTGAAATGCAAAGTGCTTTTCCTCCTTTTCTTACTAAGTAGAAAACTTCTCTGAAAAAAATCCAAAAAAAGGCATTTTCAACGACTCCCTCCTCTAATACACACACAAAGAAAACATACATATTTCTGAAGCAGAGCTTTTTACTCTTTTTCCTGGGTCAAAGACACCTTTTAGAATCTAAAGCTCTATTTATTTCCCTAAGGTATTTTCCCAAATGCAAACCACAGACCCAGGTAGAAAAGCCTCATATCAAAATGACAATGGAGATTTGCTTAGATGTCTGAACACATATACTTAAGACAAATACTGCAAGGTGAAACCTAAAATATGAAGTGTTTCGCCCTGAATTGTGGATATTCTGAGTGACTTTTATTTTCTGTTGTGGAGTTTTCAAGATTCTCTAGTATTTTTATGATGCAATAAGGCTACTCTCAGAATAAAATTAACCAATGTATTTTTAATAGATTATGAATGGATCATTGATTTAAACTCATATCAAGTTATTGGTCCTAAAGTGAAAACTTCTAATGTATGATCGACAATAGGAAACTCTGTAGAAAAGTTCTCGAAGAAAAGAGGCAATTAGTAATAGTGGTAAAAGAGACTGAATTTAGTTTAAAATTTATGCTATTCCCCTGTAAGGTGATTAACGTTTTGCACATTATCTAGTTAAGTCATTTTATAACCAGAATAATTCTTCACCACTTTGAAATACTTCTGACTATCAATGTGATTCATCATCTGATAGTTCTTACACACTACTTTGCTCATAAAGGATGGAATAAAAACTGAGAGGTTTCTATACCGTTAAACCTACTATTTTTTGGTCCTCTGGTTGCAGCCTTGTATCTGAAAACATTACCCAGGTGTCCTCCAGGTGAGGGATGCTCTCTTGTGCTCCCACTTCCTCCTCTTCCATTTCCACCTCTTCGATTTCTTCCTCTTCCATGTCTCGGATTTCTCAGATGGCCCCTGTTTCTTGCAGGAGGTTGTGGTCTCTGTGTACCACCGCTTTCAAAAGATGGTTTGTTGGTTTGCTCTACCTTAATTGCCTTTCCATCCAAAGACTAAACAGATTAAGTATAACATTAATAACATCACATCAAATTTATTTACTACTGCTCTAGTTCAAGATCAGTCTTTTTTCCCCAAAGCAAACATTTTCTTCTGAAATGATTGTGTCCTTCACCATGCCAGATAAATGAGACTTAATGAGTAACTGCCTTTCATTAAGTCATCCAACATAAAGTGTACGTATTGGCAATTAGAGCTCCCTGAAATGTCCTCTGGTATTAAAAGAAGATTAATACCTCTCACTTATCATGAGAGAATATACCCTTTTATTTTCTATAATGGAGAACTAAACTCACTTCCTTTCTCTACTTCTACCATTCAAAGTTTTCAGTGTCCCTAGGGTATATAAAAGTATACGTGTCATTTAAAAAATAAAATGATTCAGTTGTTCATTCAAAATGGTTATTCCTACTCTAATCTTTTTTAGCATTTATTAAATATTAAGAGAAAGAACATTTTCCAACATGATTGTCCTTCTGTATTTACTTCTAATAATTTCCTTGATTTTTTTTTAAATAGAGCACTTATTTGGTCCTTAACATTTCTTGCCTTATTCAATTGTTTAAACATGTCCCCCAAGAGTACCTTCTTATAATAGTACTTCATATTCTTATGTTTAAGACATGCTTACACTTCTTAATCTTCCAACAGCTTCCTACATTAACCTTCTATAGATGCCAATGTGATTTTTGAAAACATAATTCAAATCATCATATAATTGCTCTAAGTAAAACACTCTAGCTGTTTCATGTTATCCTTGGAAAACAATTTTAAATGCTGAATTCCTACTAAGACTTCTGGTGGATATGGATGGGCCCTGGCCCAATACAAACAGCCTCAACAGCCATGTGCTCCCATGTTAGGGCCTCCTTTTCTGTTTCTGGGTCCAAAATATTTCCCATACACTTATGAATGGCTGCCTCCCTCCCAACATTCAGGATTTAACATTCTTAGATGTATATGTATAGAAATCCACTCCCCTTAAGCTCTAATGAAATTACCTACTTTATTTTCCTTAATATTTTTGCATATGAAATTGTATTTAGTTTTACTTGTACGTTTCTCATCTTTCACCCTAGAACACAAGTGTCCAAGAAAATAGGTATTTTGTAGTACCCACAACCATTAATCAATTGCTAAAGCAATGCCTGGCAATAAAATATCTGTTGAATAAAGAATTGAAGAATAATGTCTACACAGACTACACCTTCTTGTGCCTGAAAACAAACCAAAAATGGGGGTCAACTATCCTTCATGACACAAATTTACCTCTGCACCCAAAATATAATCATGAGTGAAGATCAACTTTTAGGTACTACCATACCTTAAAATATGAAAGTAAAGTAAAAGGGTCAACATGTGCCAAGTGCCTGCAGCATACCAGAAACCAAGCTATAGGACAAAGGGAATTAATGTATGTGTTCCCCACTATGAGAACTGAGATGCACTGAAGGTACTTTTAACAATGAACAATTCACAGGATGATGCATGTAAAAAGATATTACCTGCAACATAAAATGGGAAAAATATTACCTACAATATAAAAAAATTCTTTGAGCAAAGATGCAATTAAAAGTACAGTTTTAAGGGTGAAATGATTATTTGTAACATTGACACAAGAAAGAGTGACTCTGAAGTACAAAAAAGTCGAGACTTAAAAATAACACTATGGGATATTGGGGAGAGCTCTACAGGCTAAAACTCATTTACTTTTACATTTGAATGCTAAAACAGGTTTAAAATATATTGTTAACGGTCACGTTAATGTCAATCTCCTTCCAACCGGACAATCCAATACGTACGTGACAAAATGGAGAGTGAAGGCTTATATGGCATCATGTTACTTTAAAAAATTAGAAAAAAAAATCTTGAAATAGTAATAAATGGAGAACACAAAATATTATTAAAGTCTCTTACTTTTCCATTCATATCTTGGACAGCATCCTTTGCATCTGCAGGATTCTCAAAAGTAATAAAAGCAAAGCCTCTAGACTTGTTTTTTTTTCTGATCCTTCATCAACATAACTGTAATATACATAAATATTTTTAATTTAAATTGCACATAAAATTGAACGTTTCATATTTTCAAAATAATCCATCCTTTGACACTTTCTCATAAGGCCTCCTTAATTTCATGTTATGGACACAGTGCAGTAACAGCCTCCCGGAAGTTACTTAAAAACAAAACAAACACCAAAAACAAATAAAGCAAAAAAACCCTTTCCATTTTATATCATTTCTAGTAGTTTAAAAAGAGAGTCAGTAATTTCAACCATTCTACAGCTAGCATATCTCATCCCATTTCATGTCCTATGACCCCAGTATGTTTAAAAAGCCCTGGGACTTCCCTGGTGGTCCAGTGGATAAGACTCCACGTTCCCAATGAAGGGGACACGGGTCTGATCCCTCGTCAGGCAACTAAGATCCACATGCCGCATGCCACTGTGCGTGGGCTTGATCCCTGGTCAGGTAAGTAAAACCCAGCATGCTGCAAAGCGTGGCTGGGGTGAAGAAAGAAACGCTGCTTTTTTCCCTTCTCAGTAGTAGGAGCCCCTAAGTTGTACAATTTCCCTCATTGCCCAGTGCTTTCCTAATAAAAAACAGAAACTTTAAAAAAAACTGCTCGTGTGTTACAAATAGAAAAAGCACTTTAACTTAGCTGTTCAATGGTGTATGTTTAATACACATTTGCTTCGAACATATATGTGTGTGTGTGTGTGTGTGTGTGTGTGTGTGTGTGTGTATGTATATATATAGGTTCTAAAAATTACCTTCCATAATGTGACCATATTTCCCAAATACCACTTCAAGAGAATTTTCATTGGTGTCAGCATGGAGGCCTCCTATGAACAGTTTCCCAGCCTGGTCTGCTTCCGCCATTTTTCTGTAAGTAATTAAAAATATATCTTTATACATATAGCAAAAAGTAAATTATAAGCAAAAACTATTACACCTGTTTATAACTCAACTGAAGTACCCTATATCAGTGAAAATATTTGCCGTTTCTTACTTAAAAGAGAGGAAACTTGTAACACAAAGCAAAACAAGCACTGGCGTAACAAATGCTCCATTCTTTATAGATATCTTACAAAAACCTGTATGTAAAAACTAGATTAGAAGGCAACTGTAAATTAGTTTACCTGCAGGGTTCAAGGCTTCTTTTCCAAAACACAACAAAAAAATAAGCAATAATAAATGGTCCTGGATTCTACACATCTAACAGTTAATATGTTTTATGAACTGTGCAGAATATACCTTAAACATATTTTTAAATTTTTCACATCTACTCACATTTTTCTTGTCTATGCATCAAATAATGTTTAAAATAATGTTTTCCCACAAACTTTAAAAGTGGTAAGTCATAAAAGCAAAGGAGGGAGTTACTTCCTTTATTGAGGAAAATGTAAACTGTGTTTACTTAGATCGAGAGACTTTAAGAAACACTGGTCAAAAGAGAGTACCATTCTTTATATGCCAAATTAAATCAGACGCTTTTTGTCAAGTGAATCAACATTTTGACATTTGATAACTAAAATTACAAGTTTTAAATCATTTAAGTTAAAATAGCTATCTTGCTTGTATTGCTCAGTACCTCTGCTTTCACAAAGAAACCCGAGGAAACAAAAAAGAAAAAAGATAAAACTGCACGAGAGGGTCTCCCTGGTGGCGCAGTGGTTGACAGTCCGCCTGCCTACCCAGGGGACACGGGTTCGGCACCGCTCCGGGAGGAGCCCACCAGCCGCGGAGCGGCTGGGCCCGTGAGCCATGGCCGCTGGGCCTGCGCGTCTGGAGCCTCTGGGTACCGAGCCCGTGCTCCGCGGTGGGAGGGGCCACAGCAGTGAGAGGCCCGCATACCGCAAAAAACAAAAGTGCAAGCGGAACAAACTGGCGCCCGGCATACGCTCCACTACCCGCATGTGAGAGTAAACAGCAAAGAGGGTACGCCGCTAATCACACTTAAGTTATCTACTCAATATTCCCTCCCGCAGCATTTCAAACCTAGCTCCACCCCCACCCCCAACTTCGCAATTCAAGGACCAACTCCAGGAACTTCACTGGCTTTTCATCGCTGCCTTGGCAACTGATTCTCCAGGAGAACAAACAGTAAACGTACTGTTCAAGAACAACTGATAGACTTCCCGAGACACTGTCTATTCAGACATAGTTATACAAACACCACTTACTCGGCTCTTATCTCTTACAGAAAAAGCCTGAGAGAAAAATCAAAATCTGAATTACCATGCTTTCTCTGGTAACAGGAGAACATATAGGTCTCAACTCTTTCTCCTGAGGTATAAATTATTCTCTCCTCCCTAAAATGCCGAATTTCTTACCTTATTTTGTCCTCCTCTTCAGAAGTCCTCCTTCCGCGTCTCTTCAGACAACCGTTAACTAAACTAAGGCTCGAGAGCAAGCGCTCTACTTCTAGAAAGAGGCTAAGGAACCAGATGTAGCGGTAGGTGGGGGAAGGGATGAGCCGCAGGGGAGGTAGGGAAGATGGAAGATGTGGAGGTAGGGGAGGGGTGAACAGAGAAACTCGCGGGAGAACTCGCGGGAGAAACTCTAAAGAAAACTGCAACAGCAGAATGTGTTCTCTACTTTTTACTGCATACTTTTCCCAGTTGCTTTAATTTAATCAATATAAAGGAGAAGGGCTTCCCAGGTGGCGCAGTGGTTGAGAGTCCGCCTGCCCAAGCAGGGGACGCGGGTTCGTGCCCCGGTCCGGGAGGATCCCACATGCCCCTGAGCTGCTGGGCCCCTGAGCCATGGCCGCTGAGCCTGCTCGTCTGAAGCTTGTGCTCCACAACGGGAGAGGCCACAACGGTGAGATGCCCGCGTACCGTAAAAAAAAAAAAAAAGGAAAACGCATTTTGGGCTAATAACGTGAAGCTCCAGGTAATCAGTAGGGAGAGTTCAGGGATTTCTTGATAGATGTAAAATGGGGAGGACCAGATCATGAAGCATTTTGCTTGCTATGCAGATAGGCTACTTACTTAATTTTTTTAGTGGAACTGTTAGAATAATCTGAAACAGAAATATGAATGTCTAGAAGATATAATGCGTATAGTGATTTAATATGATACGAAGTCAGGCAGACAGAAAATAATCTAAACTTCAAAATTTAGTAGTTATATGAAACTGGGTAAGCTACCTAAACTCTTAAATTTACCCAGTCTACGAAAACAAGATGATAAAGAATTATCAGATAGGGTTATTGTGAGGTTAAATGATGTACTGAGCACATTGAGCACAACGCCGAAAACATAATTCAGGGTTCAAAACAAAAGTGTGAAAATATTGTCATTACTTTTATATTAAGTGGGAGCCTGAGGTTAATTTGTAATCCTGCCTTTTTTAGAGACTGGTCCAAATCATGAAACTGTTTTGGTTTTTGGTTTTTTCTTTTTGCGGTATGCCGGCCTCTCACCGTTGTGGCCCCTCCCATTGCAAAGCACAGGCTCCAGAAGCCAGTCTCAGCGGCCATGGCTCACGGGCCCAACCGCTCCGCGGCATGTGGGATCCTCCCGGACCGGGGCACGAACCTGTGTCCCCTGCATCGGCAGCCGGACTCTCAACCACTGGGCCACTAGGGAAGCCCAGATCTGTGGTGTTAATGCTTTGCATTGGTAGTGTCTTAATCGTATATTAACCATTATTGAGCACTTGAGAAAACTATGCAATGAAATGTGTTCATGTAAACACCAGTTGATCAGTTGATGGTGATCAGTTAGTATTTCTTGGGACACTTTCCATAGTCTAGATAGAAAACAGCTGTATGCATTATACAAAAGCTGATCTTTAAATCAGGCAAAGTTATAACTGTTCCCTAATTCAGGGGTTTTATGGTTTCTACCTAATATGTAGGCCAACCGGCAGCTTCCAAGCAAGTCTACTGGAAGGGACAAGTTCAGTATATAGTAGGAAATCAAAGAATTGTTAGTATTTCAATAATGATTGTTTAATATTTTAATCCTCTGCCTGACAGGAAAGAAACACGAGAGGAAAAACAATTGATATTAAATCTCAGATGGTGTCTGAGAAAATCCTCTTAGAGAGGTTTGGATATCACTCATTCATGAACAAAATTCAATCTGGATGTTAAGCATGTTTTTCAGTGACTGCAATGCAATTAAAGGACTGTGAGGTTAAGATGACTGTAATTGCTACAGCAGGCGAGTAGCTAGATATGAGCAGAGTAATGGAAGAGGGGCCAGGTGGCAGGAAATCAAGCACCTGGTAAAGAGCAGAGGTCCATGGGCCGACAAAGAAAAACAGGAACCTCCAGACTGACAGGAAACTGCACATTTTCGGTGGTAAGTGTCCTGAAGGCAGACAAAGAGAGATGAGGAAAGACAGGAATCTCCTACTTCCAAATGTAACCTGTTGCTCATTATGCTCTCCTTACAATAAAATTAGCCTTGCAGACAAGCAGCACACACCGTGCAGTGAGGCCATGACACTTCTGATTAAGCTAAATAAGGACAAAAATCCCTTCTGGAGCTGCAAAGAAACAGGGAATTTGACCCCCAAACTCCTGCTTCCCCAAAGAGTATGCCACCCCTTCCTTTGTATGCCCCTCATAACTGGCTTGCCAATGGAACCCAGGGCAGCAGCTCCTCACCTAACTGCCTGCTCTCCCTGAGGGCATATTCTTGCTTAAATAAATCCTCACTTTACTTGCTTAACCGCCTGTCTCATGCCCAACTCTTGGCATGAAGAACAAGAAGCTTCAATTCACTGGGAACACAATGAGTATTTTTACACACGAGGAACAAACGAACAAACACATTTCTCTTAAAAACTAGTGGAGAAATACATGTTTTCTGTTAATAGCAAAGACTGGGTTACATAAGAAGCCGTGAAATTGAGAAAAACCATGACTTGCTTTACTGTTCTGGAACCAAACCCACAGTATCCCTGTATTTTGAAGATCACCCAACTGTTAAACACTTAAGAGTTTTATGGGTTTTTCATGAACAGGTACTCAGGAAAAAGTAAACGGTTCAGTTTTGGGTTCGAAACTTCGTTTGCTTTATCCTTCCTTTTAAGGATTTGACTCATCAATCTGATATGTTAGATACTAAAAGCAAACCTTTCATGCCCCGTAGGATTTTATGAAATACAGTACTTTAAGGCCAGCCAAGAAAAATTAAACATAAAATTCTGTGGTCATTGAGACATCCTCCCTCCCTCCCTAATATCTGCATTACACATTAACCAGAGTTCCTCAAAGACAAGATTGCCTTCCTGATCATAAAGGTCAATTATTTTACCTTCCTCTGACACTTAGGCTGTAACTTCTTAAAAAGAATACTGTTCTTTCCCAGCTCTGTACTGGGATCATGTTGACTTGCTGCTCACTTTGTACCTGCTTACCCAGACTACGTATCCCTGCTGATCTTCATGTAAAATATCTGTATGTCACTTTGATGTGATATACTGTCCTTTCTCTTCAAAATGAATGTAACCATGCCTTTGACTTCTAACAGGTAGAACAGTCCTCAGAACTTTCTGAGTCTGTCTCCTGAGTTATAATCCTCAGTTTGGCTCAAATAATACTCTCCTTCCCCTGAACTTCATTTTTGCTGTTCCTTTAAAAGGAAATTGCAGATTTCTGTACTAGTTTTGCAGATTCCAATTTGGCTTAAAGTTTTTACACTCCAGTTTCTTCCCAAATTGTAAGCATTACTCATTAAATGTCACCTGAAGTCACTGACAAAAAACCCTTAACCCTCCAGATAACTCTATACTTATGAGTATATTACGAAACCCTTTGTGTTACATCAAGCACACCAACATAAAGTTAAAATCAGTATTACTTAAAACGTTTCCCAATGTCTTAAAATCTAGGAGTACTAACTTTCACTAAGATATATATACTCAGAAAAGTTAACTGGTTCCATTTACATTGAGTGGAAAATTGGTTTTATAACCATTATTCCCACGTTGGTCATCTGCCACTTGAATATGGATCAGAAAATAGATACTTAACCTCAAGATTTCTTAAACTCTTTACAGTCACCTGTCTCAATTTTCCTTTCATCTATACTATGGCTTTAAAGGGATAAAGACACATCGACTTTCACTAATAATGCAAGCATTGTTTCTCAGCCTTTTTGGAGACTTCTCAAACCTTTTACATGTTTACAAGCTTTCAAAAAGGAACATGTAATTTCTTTAGCCTAACTGGAAAACAGTCACAGCTTGCGATGGAGAAATAACACATTGCTTAATTTTGAATACATTCACGTACAAAGGAAAAGTTTAGGCAAACAGCACAATTCACCCTCCAAACAAAAGTTTTATGCTTGTTTAACTCAGCAGTATCATCAACAAAACATATTTCACGAAATTTTTTTACTCTGAAAATTTTGAACATTTGAAACACGACTTCTACTTTTCAATTAACATTAACAACATGAAAGTCCTCTGAATAATTCCATGTTTCCCCTTTGTCTGAAACTTCCTAGAGGAAAAGTTAATATATGCCTCTTCCCCCCAAACCAACATTTTTCTTTTAGTAGTGTTCAAGCATCAATTAAGGAAAACAACTTAAACTTTTCCTTTGTAACGAACATTTGGTGCATGACTCAGTGTTAATTTTTAATATCTGCTTCGGCCCTCTCTTTCAGATTGGCTTCCCGCATAACCTCGTCTGGAAGCCCCACAAACTGAGCCACTGTATGAGTCACGGGGAGCAAGGTACTCCCTATTCACAGAGGGTGGAAACCCTCATTGTTCCTGTCTTCTACGCTTTCGACCCCTTGAATAAGTATTACTTTGCCTGCTGGAGTAACCTTCCGGACCTCCTCCATATCCATCTCTCATATTGCTATCACAGCGACTGCTTCCACCGTAAGTCACAGGGGCCCTTCGTGCTGCTGGTGCACCACGGGAGTCACATGGGAAGTTACTGATTGATAAACAAACGCTAAACATTACAAATTTTTCTGGGATCATATAACATGACTTACAGTGCTAAATATTTGAAAAGATAAGCTTCAGCTCTCTCTGCTATGAAAATATAAACTAGGTAGCAACGGTGAAGGGCTTCTACATTTCTTTAAAAGAGCGAGGAATATTTTTCAGCCTAAGTAGTTTCTTTGAAAGTAAAAGCCCCTATTTTAGCATTTTTAAATAATCAGTCGAGTGGCAACTTTTAACAAGATTCAGTGGGGCTTCCCTGGTGGCGCAGTGGTTGACAGTCCGACTGCCGATGCAGGGGACACGGGTTCGTGCCCCGGTCCAGGAGGATCCCACGTGCCGGGGAGCGGTTGGGACCGTGGGCCATGCATGGCCTCTGGGACTCCGCGTCAGGAGCCTGTGCTCCGCAACGGGAGGGGCCACGATGGTGAGAGGCCCGTGTCCCGCACACAAAATAAAAATAAAAAATCATAATAATGTTAAAATTGGTTTTCTGTAATGAGAAAAAAAGATGAGACTGCCCATTTACCCTTCATAGCCTTTTATTTTAAGTGAGCTATTAACAAAACCATTCAAAGGTCTTTAACTTATCTAAAAGGACATGCTAAACATACTTTTACCTTTGAGGAACTGAAGTAAAAGTAGAGTAAACAACGATCTGGTTAAGTCTAATTCTATGATTTACAAGTTGTAACTGGACTCTTACCGTAACTCCCATATGAATCCCTGTAAAAGCTTCCACTTCAATATTCAGAATAATCTCTATCACGATTTCCACCATAGCCATCACGGTCACTGAATTTAAAAGAATGTCATAAATTATGTCATCAATTTAAATTATGTGTCACAATAACATAATTGAAACGAAGGTTTTTATTTGATATAAACACAACATTTTATATTACCTATGTCCTCTAGAGGGATGATCATTCCGAGAATTTGAATGTCCGTAATAACTGTGTGCATAGCGTCTACGTGGTGGAGTATAATCCTTGCTGGCTCAGGAGTGTGGATAATCTCTCCTTGAATAACTGAAATAAAGCAGCTACAATTTTAAATGCAACTTATCATATCCAGAATATTTAAGAACTCAAGACAGCAAAAAGACAAAAACTTTTAAATGGGCAAAGGACTTGAATATACTTTTGTTTAAAGGAGATATACAATGAGCAACAAGGACATGAAAACCTGCTCAACATATTTATTAGGGAAATGAAATTCAAACCCCAAATGAAATATCTACTTTGCACGTATCACACTGGCTATAATGAAAAATAGACAGACAGAATATATCAAGTGTTGGTGCAGATGCAGAGAAACAAACCAAGTATATGTGCGTGGCAGAAATGGAAAATAGTACAGGCTCTGTGGCAAAGATTAGCAGTTTCTTAAAAAATGTAAAGAATTCCTCTATGTCCCAGGAATTCCACTCCTTAAGTATACATACACTCAAAAAGAATTGAAAACAGGTACCCAAATGCTTGTACAGGAGTATTCATGACAGCACCATGATGGGAATAACTCACACAGATGGATAAACAAACCATGTTAACCACACATATAATGGAATATTTAGTCAGCCAAAAAAAAGAAGGTCTGAAGTACTGATTCACGCTACAGCATGAATGATCCTTGAAAATATTTATGCTAAGGGAAAGCTGGATAATAAAGGTCACATATTGTGTGCTTCCATTAGTATGATATATTCAGGAGTAGATAAATTCATAGATAAGGACACAGGTGGGTACCTACCGGGGACAAGGGGGGAGAAATTGGGTGTGACTGCTGATTAATGTTATTCTGGGGTAATGAAATGTTTTGGAACTGAACAGAGCTGGTGGTTGCATAACACTGTTAAGTGTGCTAAATGTTACTGAACTGTTCACTTTTAAATGTTCAATTTTGTGTTAGGTAAATTTCAACAAGAACAACAAAACTAACCATGACTTAATTCATATACTGTGCTTCCTATTACCTATCTTTAGTAGCATAACCACCATCTCTGTGACATATAGCCAACTCTCCGAAAAGAGACTGGCTCTCTACGAGGAGGACCTCCACAATTTTCTCTTCCATGTGATCCTGAACCTTTAATTTAAAAATGCTTATGTAAGTATCTCAGAATTGACAGTAATGTTTCAAAGAAAAATCCCAAAGTCTGATAGCCTTCCACTCTCCAAAATCATTTAAAAAAACTACCCCTTCTAAAATTCCATTTACGCACATTTTCGTTTCCCTTTCAATGGTACCACTGAACATTGTATTTTCTGACATCTCCCGTTCCCCATACAGTTGGCATAACCTTTAGATTACCAGCAGTAGGGAACACTTCTCAGACTTTGAGCAAAACATTGATTTTTGGTAACTACTGTCACATATTCAACCACCAAGTGGTCGGCTCTCTCCTTTAACTGTACAACCTTAATTATGGGCCTTGTATGAGGATAGCAATAGTGACTTCTCTTGTTTATTAGCAATAAAGGGCTCATTTGAAAAACACTGTACCGCTCCCAAAATATGAAACTATCTCCCATAAATAACGTTCTCTTCCTGTGTTAATTCTTATTCCTCATTCCTGGAGGTCACTAGGACCTTGTTTGTTCTCTTCTCTTGTTTGTTCACTAGGCTAACCATCTACTAATGGAAAGGGTAGGCTTCTTAGCTTCTGTTGTGTTTTGAAGTCAATATCGTGCTACATTTGGCTTCATTCATATTCTACACGTAAAAGGGCAATTTGATAATGGCTGTTTCAAGTCTCTACCATATTACGGATCAGAAAACAGTGCTAGAAAAGTTAAGAGCACAAACTACAGTTCATATGGCAAGTTTCAATTATTGTTTATAATAATTAATAAAACCAGGTAGCCAATATACATAGCTAAACTAGTCTACAGACCAGAACGTTCTCTCACAGGACATAGTTTTCATGAAAATTCTGATATTGAAACTATGTGATAAAGAAGCCTACTAACCAAAAAGTGTTAGCAGCAACTTAAATTAAGAGGAATTCTATAGCCAACATGGACTTACAAGCAATGTTTTCCCCACTGCAGTGCTAATCACCTACTACATCTATAATCAAAAACTGACAAGTTATTTCCCAACCACAAATCAATCAATAAATTAGTGATTGGTTAACATGTCCATATACTTCTCACTTTCCATTTTGCTTAAACATTCTGTTTAAAATAGCTCCCTTTCATTAATTAGAAACAACTGTCTCTGCATTATATAGCATTTACCTTGTCTTCCCACCCCCCTACTGCTTCGCCCTTGGCAACATCTCTTAGGAGGAGGACCTCCACTTCTGGAACATGGTCCTCTTTTAACTGGAAAGGCTCCCCGGGAAGAACTCGCGTTGGGACTAGGAGTGTGTCCACCAAGACCTGTGTTTAAATGAAATCTTTTTAGTTAAGCAGAATCAACATTTTTTCATTGGGCAAGTTTCACTTATTGTTATAAATTTTCACTAAACCATTACTCCAGTCTTCAGCTTTCCTATCTGTCTAAACCAATATGATTGTTTCCTCATATGACACAGAAGTCAGTAGAGTTCAAAGACTTACCGTAAAAGTCAGTTTGGAAAATCTAGGAAAAAAACTGAAGAACCACTGGTATGAAAGTGCTCTGGGGAGAAGAGAGAGAGTACAGAAAAACCTGGATAAATTAAATGTAAAACTGAATTTTTCATCATTTTAGGAGGAAGATGATAAGTTATTAGTTATATAACTCTGGTGTCAAGGAAGCTTTTGAAAAACACAACATCCTAGGTATAAATCAAAGCATTAAAAATAAAAAAGATGAATAAAAAATGCATTACCTAAAAGTTAAGTACATACATACAAATAACTCCCTTTGCCGGAGAATATCTGCTTATAACTTTACACTTGGTCCAGTATCCCTAGTTCTGCATCCATGGATTCAACCAACCTTGGATCACGTAGTGATCTTATATGTATTTATTGAAAAACAAAATCTGCTTGTAAGTTGATCAACAGTTCAGGCCTGTGTTATTCACAGATCAACTCTTAATGTTCATTTCTCAGTCAAAAGGGCTATGTTCAGTTCAATTTTAATAGTATTTAAGAAATGCACACTAAATACTGAAAATTGATGTTTTACCTTTCGAACCAGAAAGATGTTTAGATGTATTCCAATTCCCCGGTAGTGCCACAGGCAAGAAAAAATGAGTACTCTTACACATGGCAGAATATGAACTGGTCAACTTTTCTCAAGCTCAAGATAGTGGGAAAAGAACAAAACTGTGTTATCTTAAAATGGGCACACCCTCTAACTGAACTTTCAAAAAACATTTCCTAAAATTCACACATGGAATTAGCACAAAAAGAAACTAAACGTTTTATTTCTGAAGACTGGTTCTGGTTAATAGATGAAGCAGAGGTTGTTAAATATATGGAAGTTTTTGAAATGCAAAGTGCTTTTCCTCCTTTTCTTACTAAGTAGAAAACTTCTCTGAAAAAAATCCAAAAAAAGGCATTTTCAACGACTTCCTCCTCTAATACACACACAAAGAAAACATACATATTTCTGAAGCAGAGCTTTTTACTCTTTTCCTGGATCAAAGACACCTTTTAGAATCTAAAGCTCTATTTATTTCCCTAAGGTATTTTCCCAAATGCAAACCACAGACCCAGGTAGAAAAGCCTCATATCAAAATGACAATGGAGATTTGCTTAGATGTCTGAACACATATACTTAAGACAAATACTGCAAGGTGAAACCTAAAATATGAAGTGTTTCGCCCTGAATTGTGGATATTCTGAGTGACTTTTATTTTCTGTTGTGGAGTTTTCAAGATTCTCTAGTATTTTTATGATGCAATAAGGCTACTCTCAGAATAAAATTAACCAATGTATTTTTAATAGATTATGAACGAATCATTGATTTAAACTCATATCAAGTTATTGGTCCTAAAGTGAAAACTTCTAATGTATGATCGACAATAGGAAACTCTGTAGAAAAGTTCTCGAAGAAAAGAGGCAATTAGTAATAGTGGTAAAAGAGACTGAATTTAGTTTAAAATTTATGCTATTCCCCTGTAAGGTGATTAACGTTTTGCACATTATCTAGTTAAGTCATTTTATAACCAGAATAATTCTTCACCACTTTGAAATACTTCTGACTATCAATGTGATTCATCATCTGATAGTTCTTACACACTACTTTGCTCATAAAGGATGGAATAAAAACTGAGAGGTTTCTATACCGTTAAACCTACTATTTTTTGGTCCTCTGGTTGCAGCCTTGTATCTGAAAACATTACCCAGGTGTCCTCCAGGTGAGGGATGCTCTCTTGTGCTCCCACTTCCTCCTCTTCCATTTCCACCTCTTCGATTTCTTCCTCTTCCATGTCTCGGATTTCTCAGATGGCCCCTGTTTCTTGCAGGAGGTTGTGGTCTCTGTGTACCACCGCTTTCAAAAGATGGTTTGTTGGTTTGCTCTACCTTAATTGCCTTTCCATCCAAAGACTAAACAGATTAAGTATAACATTAATAACATCACATCAAATTTATTTACTACTGCTCTAGTTCAAGATCAGTCTTTTTTCCCCAAAGCAAACATTTTCTTCTGAAATGATTGTGTCCTTCACCATGCCAGATAAATGAGACTTAATGAGTAACTGCCTTTCATTAAGTCATCCAACATAAAGTGTACGTATTGGCAATTAGAGCTCCCTGAAATGTCCTCTGGTATTAAAAGAAGATTAATACCTCTCACTTATCATGAGAGAATATACCCTTTTATTTTCTATAATGGAGAACTAAACTCACTTCCTTTCTCTACTTCTACCATTCAAAGTTTTCAGTGTCCCAAGGGTATATAAAAGTATACGTGTCATTTAAAAAATAAAATGATTCAGTTGTTTATTCAAAATGGTTATTCCTACTCTAATCTTTTTTAGCATTTATTATATATTAAGAGAAAGAACATTTTCCAACATGATTGTCCTTCTGTATTTACTTCTAATAATTTCCTTGATTTTTTTTTAAATAGAGCACTTATTTGGTCCTTAACATTTCTTGCCTTATTCAATTGTTTAAACATGTCCCCCAAGAGTACCTTCTTATAATAGTACTTCATATTCTTATGTTTAAGACATGCTTACACTTCTTAATCTTCCAACAGCTTCCTACATTAACCTTCTATAGATGCCAATGTGATTTTTGAAAACATAATTCAAATCATCATATAATTGCTCTAAGTAAAACACTCTAGCTGTTTCATGTTATCCTTGGAAAACAATTTTAAATGCTGAATTCCTACTAAGACTTCTGGTGGATATGGATGGGCCCTGGCCCAATACAAACAGCCTCAACAGCCATGTGCTCCCACGTTAGGGCCTCCTTTTCTGTTTCTGGGTCCAAAATATTTCCCATACACTTATGAATGGCTGCCTCCCTCCCAACATTCAGGATTTAACATTCTTAGATGTATATGTATAGAAATCCACTCCCCTTAAGCTCTAATGAAATTACCTACTTTATTTTCCTTAATATTTTTGCATATGAAATTGTATTTAGTTTTACTTGTACGTTTCTCATCTTTCACCCTAGAACACAAGTGTCCAAGAAAATAGGTAATTTGTAGTACCCACAACCATTAATCAATTGCTAAAGCAATGCCTGGCAATAAAATATCTGTTGAATAAAGAATTGAAGAATAATGTCTACACAGACTACACGTTCTTGTGCCTGAAAACAAACCAAAAATGGGGGTCAACTATCCTTCATGACACAAATTTACCTCTGCACCCAAAATATAATCATGAGTGAAGATCAACTTTTAGGTACTACCATACCTTAAAATATGAAAGTAAAGTAAAAGGGTCAACATGTGCCAAGTGCCTGCAGCATACCAGAAACCAAGCTATAGGACAAAGGGAATTAATGTATGTGTTCCCCACTATGAGAACTGAGATGCACTGGAGGTACTTTTAACAATGAACAATTCACAGGATGATGAATATAAAAAGATATTACCTGCAATATAAAATGGGAAAAATATTACCTACAATATAAAAGAATTCTTTGAGCAAATATGCAATTAAAAGTACAGTTGTAAGGGACAAATGATTATTTGTAACATTGACACAAGAAAGAGTGACTCTTAAGTACAAAAAAGTCGAGACTTAAAAATAACAGTATGGGATATTGGGGAGAGCTCTACAGGCTAAAACTTATTTACTTTTACATTTGAATGCTAAAACAGGTTTAAAATATATTGTTAAAGCTAATGTTAATGTCAATCTCTTTCCAACCAGACAATCCAGTACTTATGTGACAAAAAGGAGAGTGAAGGCTTATATGGCATCATGTTACTTTAAAAAACTAGAAAAAAAATCTAGACATACTAATAAATGGAGAACACAAAATATTATTAAAAGGCTCTTACTTTTCCATTCATATCTTGGATAGCATCCTTTGCATCTGCAGGATTCTCAATTGTAATAAAAGCAAAGCCTCTAGACTTGTTTTTTTTCTGATCCTTTATCAACATAACTGTAATATACATAAATATTTTTAATTTAAATTTCACATAAAATTGAACGTTTCATATTTTCAAAATAATCCATCCTTTGACACTTTCTCATAAGCCCTCCTTAATTTCATGTTATGGACACAGTGCAGTAACAGCCTCCCGGAAGTTACTTAAAAACAAAACAAACACCAAAAACAAATAAAGCAAAAAAACCTTTCCATTTTATATCATTTCTAGTAGTTTAAAAAGAGAGTCAATAATTTCAACCATTCTACAACTAGCATATCTCATCCCATTTCATGTCCTATGACCCCAGTATGTTTAAAAAGCCCTGGGACTTCCCTGGTGGTCCAGTGGATAAGACTCCACGTTCCCAATGAAGGGGACACGGGTCTGATCCCTCGTCAGGCAACTAAGATCCACATGCCGCATGCCACTGTGCGTGGGCTTGATCCCTGGTCAGGTAAGTAAAACCCAGCATGCTGCAAAGCGTGGCTGGGGTGAAGAAAGAAACGCTGCTTTTTTCCCTTCTCAGTAGTAGGAGCCCCTAAGTTGTACAATTTCCCTCATTGCCCAGTGCTTTCCTAATAAAAAACAGAAACTTAAAAAAAAAGTGCTCGTGTGTTACAAATAGAAAAAGCACTTTAACTTAGCTGTTCAATGGTGTATGTTTAATACACATTTGCTTCGAACATATATGTGTGTGTGTGTGTGTGTGTGTGTCTATATGTATATATATAGGTTCTAAAAATTACCTTCCATAATGTGACCATATTTCCCAAATACCACTTCAAGAGAATTTTCATTGGTGTCAGCATGGAGGCCTCCTATGAACAGTTTCCCAGCCTGGTCTGCTTCCGCCATTTTTCTGTAAGTAATTAAAAATATATCTTTATACATATAGCAAAAAGTAAATTATAAGCAAAAACTATTACACCTGTTTATAACTCAACTGAAGTACCCTATATCAGTGAAAATATTTGCCGTTTCTTACTTAAAAGAGAGGAAACTTGTAACACAAAGCAAAACAAGCACTGGCGTAACAAATGCTCCATTCTTTATAGATATCTTACAAAAACCTGTATGTAAAAACTAGATTAGAAGGCAGCTGTAAATTAGTTTACCTGCAGGGTTCAAGGCTTCTTTTCCAAAACACAACAAAAAAATAAGCAATAATAAATGGCCCTGGATTCTACACATCTAACAGTTCATATGTTTTATGAACTGTGCAGAATATACCTTAAACATATTTTTAAATTTTTCACATCTACTCACATTTTTCTTGTCTATGCATCAAATAATGTTTAAAATAATGTTTTCCCACAAACTTTAAAAGTGGTAAGTCATAAAAGCAAAGGAGGGAGTTACTTCCTTTATTGAGGAAAATGTAAACTGTGTTTACTTAGATCGAGAGACTTTAAGAAACACTGGTCAAAAGAGAGTACCATTCTTTATATGCCAAATTAAATCAGACGCTTTTTGTCAAGTGAATCAACATTTTGACATTTGATAACTAAAATTACAAGTTTTAAATCATTTAAGTTAAAATAGCTATCTTGCTTGTATTGCTCAGTACCTCTGCTTTCACAAAGAAAACCCGAGGAAACAAAAAAGAAAAAAGATAAAACTGCACGAGAGGGTCTCCCTGGTGGCGCAGTGGTTGACAGTCCGCCTGCCTACCCAGGGGACACGGGTTCGGCACCGCTCCGGGAGGAGCCCACCAGCCGCGGAGCGGCTGGGCCCGTGAGCCATGGCCGCTGGGCCTGCGCGTCTGGAGCCTCTGGGTACCGAGCCCGTGCTCCGCGGTGGGAGGGGCCACAGCAGTGAGAGGCCCGCATACCGCAAAAAACAAAAGTGCAAGCGGAACAAACTGGCGCCCGGCATACGCTCCACTACCCGCATGTGAGAGTAAACAGCAAAGAGGGTACGCCGCTAATCACACTTAAGTTATCTACTCAATATTCCCTCCCGCAGCATTTCAAACCTAGCTCCACCCCCACCCCCAACTTCGCAATTCAAGGACCAACTCCAGGAACTTCACTGGCTTTTCATCGCTGCCTTGGCAACTGATTCTCCAGGAGAACAAACAGTAAACGTACTGTTCAAGAACAACTGATAGACTTCCCGAGACACTGTCTATTCAGACATAGTTATACAAACACCACTTACTCGGCTCTTATCTCTTACAGAAAAAGCCTGAGAGAAAAATCAAAATCTGAATTACCATGCTTTCTCTGGTAACAGGAGAACATATAGGTCTCAACTCTTTCTCCTGAGGTATAAATTATTCTCTCCTCCCTAAAATGCCGAATTTCTTACCTTATTTTGTCCTCCTCTTCAGAAGTCCTCCTTCCGCGTCTCTTCAGACAACCGTTAACTAAACTAAGGCTCGAGAGCAAGCGCTCTACTTCTAGAAAGAGGCTAAGGAACCAGATGTAGCGGTAGGTGGGGGAAGGGATGAGCCGCAGGGGAGGTAGGGAAGATGGAAGATGTGGAGGTAGGGGAGGGGTGAACAGAGAAACTCGCGGGAGAACTCGCGGGAGAAACTCTAAAGAAAACTGCAACAGCAGAATGTGTTCTCTACTTTTTACTGCATACTTTTCCCAGTTGCTTTAATTTAATCAATATAAAGGAGAAGGGCTTCCCAGGTGGCGCAGTGGTTGAGAGTCCGCCTGCCCAAGCAGGGGACGCGGGTTCGTGCCCCGGTCCGGGAGGATCCCACATGCCCCTGAGCTGCTGGGCCCCTGAGCCATGGCCGCTGAGCCTGCTCGTCTGAAGCTTGTGCTCCACAACGGGAGAGGCCACAACGGTGAGATGCCCGCGTACCGTAAAAAAAAAAAAAAAGGAAAACGCATTTTGGGCTAATAACGTGAAGCTCCAGGTAATCAGTAGGGAGAGTTCAGGGATTTCTTGATAGATGTAAAATGGGGAGGACCAGATCATGAAGCATTTTGCTTGCTATGCAGATAGGCTACTTACTTAATTTTTTTAGTGGAACTGTTAGAATAATCTGAAACAGAAATATGAATGTCTAGAAGATATAATGCGTATAGTGATTTAATATGATACGAAGTCAGGCAGACAGAAAATAATCTAAACTTCAAAATTTAGTAGTTATATGAAACTGGGTAAGCTACCTAAACTCTTAAATTTACCCAGTCTACGAAAACAAGATGATAAAGAATTATCAGATAGGGTTATTGTGAGGTTAAATGATGTACTGAGCACATTGAGCACAACGCCGAAAACATAATTCAGGGTTCAAAACAAAAGTGTGAAAATATTGTCATTACTTTTATATTAAGTGGGAGCCTGAGGTTAATTTGTAATCCTGCCTTTTTTAGAGACTGGTCCAAATCATGAAACTGTTTTGGTTTTTGGTTTTTTCTTTTTGCGGTATGCCGGCCTCTCACCGTTGTGGCCCCTCCCATTGCAAAGCACAGGCTCCAGAAGCCAGTCTCAGCGGCCATGGCTCACGGGCCCAACCGCTCCGCGGCATGTGGGATCCTCCCGGACCGGGGCACGAACCTGTGTCCCCTGCATCGGCAGCCGGACTCTCAACCACTGGGCCACTAGGGAAGCCCAGATCTGTGGTGTTAATGCTTTGCATTGGTAGTGTCTTAATCGTATATTAACCATTATTGAGCACTTGAGAAAACTATGCAATGAAAAGTGTTCATGTAAACACCAGTTGATCAGTTGATGGTGATCAGTTAGTATTTCTTGGGACACTTTCCATAGTCTAGATAGAAAACAGCTGTATGCATTATACAAAAGCTGATCTTTAAATCAGGCAAAGTTATAACTGTTCCCTAATTCAGGGGTTTTATGGTTTCTACCTAATATGTAGGCCAACCGGCAGCTTCCAAGCAAGTCTACTGGAAGGGACAAGTTCAGTATATAGTAGGAAATCAAAGAATTGTTAGTATTTCAATAATGATTGTTTAATATTTTAATCCTCTGCCTGACAGGAAAGAAACACGAGAGGAAAAACAATTGATATTAAATCTCAGATGGTGTCTGAGAAAATCCTCTTAGAGAGGTTTGGATATCACTCATTCATGAACAAAATTCAATCTGGATGTTAAGCATGTTTTTCAGTGACTGCAATGCAATTAAAGGACTGTGAGGTTAAGATGACTGTAATTGCTACAGCAGGCGAGTAGCTAGATATGAGCAGAGTAATGGAAGAGGGGCCAGGTGGCAGGAAATCAAGCACCTGGTAAAGAGCAGAGGTCCATGGGCCGACAAAGAAAAACAGGAACCTCCAGACTGACAGGAAACTGCACATTTTCGGTGGTAAGTGTCCTGAAGGCAGACAAAGAGAGATGAGGAAAGACAGGAATCTCCTACTTCCAAATGTAACCTGTTGCTCATTATGCTCTCCTTACAATAAAATTAGCCTTGCAGACAAGCAGCACACACCGTGCAGTGAGGCCATGACACTTCTGATTAAGCTAAATAAGGACAAAAATCCCTTCTGGAGCTGCAAAGAAACAGGGAATTTGACCCCCAAACTCCTGCTTCCCCAATGAGTATGCCACCCCTTCCTTTGTATGCCCCTCATAACTGGCTTGCCAATGGAACCCAGGGCAGCAGCTCCTCACCTAACTGCCTGCTCTCCCTGAGGGCATATTCTTGCTTAAATAAATCCTCACTTTACTTGCTTAACCGCCTGTCTCATGCCCAACTCTTGGCATGAAGAGCAAGAAGCTTCAATTCACTGGGAACACAATGAGTATTTTTACACACGAGGAAGAAAGGAACAAACACATTTCTCTTAAAAACTAGTGGAGAAATACATGTTTTCTGTTAATAGCAAAGACTGGGTTACATAAGAAGCCGTGAAATTGAGAAAAACCATGACTTGCTTTACTGTTCTGGAACCAAACCCACAGTATCCCTGTATTTTGAAGATCACCCAACTGTTAAACACTTAAGAGTTTTATGGGTTTTTCATGAACAGGTACTCAGGAAAAAGTAAACGGTTCAGTTTTGGGTTCGAAACTTCGTTTGCTTTATCCTTCCTTTTAAGGATTTGACTCATCAATCTGATATGTTAGATACTAAAAGCAAACCTTTCATGCCCCGTAGGATTTTATGAAATACAGTACTTTAAGGCCAGCCAAGAAAATTAAACATAAAATTCTGTGGTCATTGAGACATCCTCCCTCCCTCCCTAATATCTGCCTAATATCTCCCTAATATCCCAAATATTAACCAGAGTTCCTCAAAGACAGATTGCCTTCCTGATCATAAAGGTCAATTATTTTACCTTCCTCTGACACTTAGGCTGTAACTTCTTAAAAAGAATACTGTTCTTTCCCAGCTCTGTACTGGGATCATGTTGACTTGCTGCTCACTTTGTACCTGCTTACCCAGACTACGTATCCCTGCTGATCTTCATGTAAAATATCTGTATGTCACTTTGATGTGATATACTGTCCTTTCTCTTCAAAATGAATGTAACCATGCCTCTGACTTCTAACAGGTAGAACAGTCCTCAGAACTTTCTGAGTCTGTCTCCTGAGTTATAATCCTCAGTTTGGCTCAAATAATACTCTCCTTCCCCTGAACTTCATGTTTGCTGTTCCTTTAAAAGGAAATTGCAGATTTCTGTACTAGTTTTGCAGATTCCAATTTGGCTTAAAGTTTTTACACTCCAGTTTCTTCCCAAATTGTAAGCATTACTCATTAAATGTCACCTGAAGTCACTGACAAAAAACCCTTAACCCTCCAGATAACTCTATACTTATGAGTATATTACGAAACCCTTTGTGTTACATCAAGCACACCAACATAAAGTTAAAATCAGTATTACTTAAAATGTTTCCCAATGTCTTAAAATCTAGGGGTACTAACTTTCACTAAGATATATATACTCAGAAAAGTTAACTGGTTCCATTTACATTGAGTGGAAAATTGGTTTTATAACCATTATTCCCACGTTGGTCATCTGCCACTTGAATATGGATCAGAAAATAGATACTTAACCTCAAGATTTCTTAAACTCTTTACAGTCACCTGTCTCAATTTTCCTTTCATCTATACTATGGCTTTAAAGGGATAAAGACACATCGACTTTCACTAATAATGCAAGCATTGTTTCTCAGCCTTTTTGGAGACTTCTCAAACCTTTTAAATGTTTACAAGCTTTCAAAAAGGAACATGTAATTTCTTTAGCCTAACTGGAAAACAGTCACAGCTTGCGATGGAGAAATAACACATTGCTTAATTTTGAATACATTCACGTACAAAGGAAAAGTTTAGGCAAACAGCACAATTCACCCTCCAAACAAAAGTTTTATGCTTGTTTAACTCAGCAGTATCATCAACAAAACATATTTCACGAAATTTTTTTACTCTGAAAATTTTGAACATTTGAAACACGACTTCTACTTTTCAATTAACATTAACAACATGAAAGTCCTCTGAATAATTCCATGTTTCCCCTTTGTCTGAAAATTCCTAGAGGAAAAGTTAATATATGCCTCTTCCCCCCAAACCAACATTTTTCTTTTAGTAGTGTTCAAGCATCAATTAAGGAAAACAACTTAAACTTTTCCTTTGTAACGAACATTTGGTGCATGACTGAGTGTTAATTTTTAATATCTGCTTCGGCCCTCTCTTTCAGATTGGCTTCCCGCATAACCTCGTCTGGAAGCCCCACAAACTGAGCCACTGTATGAGTCACGGGGAGCAAGGTACTCCCTATTCACAGAGGGTGGAAACCCTCATTGTTCCTGTCTTCTACGCTTTCGACCCCTTGAATAAGTATTACTTTGCCTGCTGGAGTAACCTTCCGGACCTCCTCCATATCCATCTCTCATATTGCTATCACAGCGACTGCTTCCACCGTAAGTCACAGGGGCCCTTCGTGCTGCTGGTGCACCACGGGAGTCACATGGGAAGTTACTGATTGATAAACAAACGCTAAACATTACAAATTTTTCTGGGATCATATAACATGACTTACAGTGCTAAATATTTGAAAAGATAAGCTTCAGCTCTCTCTGCTATGAAAATATAAACTAGGTAGCAACGGTGAAGGGCTTCTACATTTCTTTAAAAGAGCGAGCAATATTTTTCAGCCTAAGTAGTTTCTTTGAAAGTAAAAGCCCCTATTTTAGCATTTTTAAATAATCAGTCGAGTGGCAACTTTTAACAAGATTCAGTGGGGCTTCCCTGGTGGCGCAGTGGTTGACAGTCCGACTGCCGATGCAGGGGACACGGGTTCGTGCCCCGGTCCAGGAGGATCCCACATGCCGGGGAGCGGTTGGGACCGTGGGCCATGCATGGCCTCTGGGACTCCGCGTCAGGAGCCTGTGCTCCGCAACGGGAGGGGCCACGATGGTGAGAGGCCCGTGTCCCGCACACAAAATAAAAATAAAAAATCATAATAATGTTAAAATTGGTTTTCTGTAATGAGAAAAAAAGATGAGACTGCCCATTTACCCTTCATAGCCTTTTATTTTAAGTGAGCTATTAACAAAACCATTCAAAGGTCTTTAACTTATCTAAAAGGACATGCTAAACATACTTTTACCTTTGAGGAACTGAAGTAAAAGTAGAGTAAACAACGATCTGGTTAAGTCTAATTCTATGATTTACAAGTTGTAACTGGACTCTTACCGTAACTCCCATATGAATCCCTGTAAAAGCTTCCACTTCAATATTCAGAATAATCTCTATCACGATTTCCACCATAGCCATCACGGTCACTGAATTGAAAAGAATGTCATAAATTATGTCATCAATTTAAATTATGTGTCACAATAACATAATTGAAACGAAGGTTTTTATTTGATATAAACACAACATTTTATATTACCTATGTCCTCTAGAGGGATGATCATTCCGAGAATTTGAATGTCCGTAATAACTGTGTGCATAGCGTCTACGTGGTGGAGTATAATCCTTGCTGGCTCAGGAGTGTGGATAATCTCTCCTTGAATAACTGAAATAAAGCAGCTAAAATTTTAAATGCAACTTATCATATCCAGAATATTTAAGAACTCAAGACAGCAAAAAGACAAAAACTTTTAAATGGGCAAAGGACTTGAATATACTTTTGTTTAAAGGAGATATACAATGAGCAACAAGGACATGAAAACCTGCTCAACATATTTATTAGGGAAATGAAATTCAAACCCCAAATGAAATATCTACTTTGCACGTATCACACTGGCTATAATGAAAAATAGACAGACAGAATATATCAAGTGTTGGTGCAGATGCAGAGAAACAAACCAAGTATATGTGCGTGGCAGAAATGTAAAATAGAACAGGCTCTGTGGCAAAGATTAGCAGTTTCTTAAAAAATGTAAAGAATTCCTCTATGTCCCAGGAATTCCACTCCTTAAGTATACATACACTCAAAAAGAATTGAAAACAGGTACCCAAATGCTTGTACAGGAGTATTCATGACAGCACCATGATGGGAATAACTCACACAGATGGATAAACAAACCATGTTAACCACACATATAATGGAATATTTAGTCAGCCAAAAAAAAGAAGGTCTGAAGTACTGATTCACGCTACAGCATGAATGATCCTTGAAAATATTTATGCTAAGGGAAAGCTGGATAATAAAGGTCACATATTGTGTGCTTCCATTAGTATGATATATTCAGGAGTAGATAAATTCATAGATAAGGACACAGGTGGGTACCTACCGGGGACAAGGGGGGAGAAATTGGGTGTGACTGCTGATTAATGTTATTCTGGGGTAATGAAATGTTTTGGAACTGAACAGAGCTGGTGGTTGCATAACACTGTTAAGTGTGCTAAATGTTACTGAACTGTTCACTTTTAAATGTTCAATTTTGTGTTAGGTAAATTTCAACAAGAACAACAAAACTAACCATGACTTAATTCATATACTGTGCTTCCTATTACCTATCTTTAGTAGCATAACCACCATCTCTGTGACATATAGCCAACTCTCCGAAAAGAGACTGGCTCTCTACGAGGAGGACCTCCACAATTTTCTCTTCCATGTGATCCTGAACCTTTAATTTAAAAATGCTTATGTAAGTATCTCAGAATTGACAGTAATGTTTCAAAGAAAAATCCCAAAGTCTGATAGCCTTCCACTCTCCAAAATCATTTAAAAAAACTACCCCTTCTAAAATTCCATTTACGCACATTTTCGTTTCCCTTTCAATGGTACCACTGAACATTGTATTTTCTGACATCTCCCGTTCCCCATACAGTTGGCATAACCTTTAGATTACCAGCAGTAGGGAACACTTCTCAGACTTTGAGCAAAACATTGATTTTTGGTAACTACTGTCACATATTCAACCACCAAGTGGTCGGCTCTCTCCTTTAAGTGTACAACCTTAATTATGGGCCTTGTATGAGGATAGCAATAGTGACTTCTCTTGTTTATTAGCAATAAAGGGCTCATTTGAAAAACACTGTACCGCTCCCAAAATATGAAACTATCTCCCATAAATAACGTTCTCTTCCTGTGTTAATTCTTATTCCTCATTCCTGGAGGTCACTAGGACCTTGTTTGTTCTCTTCTCTTGTTTGTTCACTAGGCTAACCATCTACTAATGGAAAGGGTAGGCTTCTTAGCTTCTGTTGTGTTTTGAAGTCAATATCGTGCTACATTTGGCTTCATTCATATTCTACACGTAAAAGGGCAATTTGATAATGGCTGTTTCAAGTCTCTACCATATTACGGATCAGAAAACAGTGCTAGAAAAGTTAAGAGCACAAACTACAGTTCATATGGCAAGTTTCAATTATTGTTTATAATAATTAATAAAACCAGGTAGCCAATATACATAGCTAAACTAGTCTACAGACCAGAACGTTCTCTCACAGGACATAGTTTTCATGAAAATTCTGATATTGAAACTATGTGATAAAGAAGCCTACTAACCAAAAAGTGTTAGCAGCAACTTAAATTAAGAGGAATTCTATAGCCAACATGGACTTACAAGCAATGTTTTCCCCACTGCAGTGCTAATCACCTACTACATCTATAATCAAAAACTGACAAGTTATTTCCCAACCACAAATCAATCAATAAATTAGTGATTGGTTAACATGTCCATATACTTCTCACTTTCCATTTTGCTTAAACATTCTGTTTAAAATAGCTCCCTTTCATTAATTAGAAACAACTGTCTCTGCATTATATAGCATTTACCTTGTCTTCCCACCCCCCTACTGCTTCGCCCTTGGCAACATCTCTTAGGAGGAGGACCTCCACTTCTGGAACATGGTCCTCTTTTAACTGGAAAGGCTCCCCGGGAAGAACTCGCGTTGGGACTAGGAGTGTGTCCACCAAGACCTGTGTTTAAATGAAATCTTTTTAGTTAAGCAGAATCAACATTTTTTCATTGGGCAAGTTTCACTTATTGTTATAAATTTTCACTAAACCATTACTCCAGTCTTCAGCTTTCCTATCTGTCTAAACCAATATGATTGTTTCCTCATATGACACAGAAGTCAGTAGAGTTCAAAGACTTACCGTAAAAGTCAGTTTGGAAAATCTAGGAAAAAAACTGAAGAACCACTGGTATGAAAGTGCTCTGGGGAGAAGAGAGAGAGTACAGAAAAACCTGGATAAATTAAATGTAAAACTGAATTTTTCATCATTTTAGGAGGAAGATGATAAGTTATTAGTTATATAACTCTGGTGTCAAGGAAGCTTTTGAAAAACACAACATCCTAGGTATAAATCAAAACATTAAAAATAAAAAAGATGAATAAAAAATGCATTACCTAAAAGTTAAGTACATACATACAAATAACTCCCTTTGCCGGAGAATATCTGCTTATAACTTTACACTTGGTCCAGTATCCCTAGTTCTGCATCCATGGATTCAACCAACCTTGGATCACGTAGTGATCTTATATGTATTTATTGAAAAACAAAATCTGCTTGTAAGTTGATCAACAGTTCAGGCCTGTGTTATTCACAGATCAACTCTTAATGTTAATTTCTCAGTCAAAAGGGCTATGTTCTGTTCAATTTTAATAGTATTTAAGAAATGCACACTAAATACTGAAAACTGATGTGTTACCTTTCGAACCAGAAAGGTGTTTTGATGTATTCCAATTCCCCGGTAGTGCCACAGGCAAGAAAATATGAGTACTCTTACACATGGCAGAATATGAACTGGTCAACTTTTCTCAAGCTCAAGATAGTGGGAAAAGAACAAAACTGTGTTATCTTAAAATGGGCACACCCTCTAACTGAACTTTCAAAAAACATTTCCTAAAATTCACACATGGAATTAGCACAAAAAGAAACTAAACGTTTTATTTCTGAAGACTGGTTCTGGTTAATAGATGAAGCAGAGGTTGTTAAATATATGGAAGTTTTTGAAATGCAAAGTGCTTTTCCTCCTTTTCTTACTAAGTAGAAAACTTCTCTGAAAAAAATCCAAAAAAAGGCATTTTCAACGACTCCCTCCTCTAATACACACACAAAGAAAACATACATATTTCTGAAGCAGAGCTTTTTACTCTTTTTCCTGGGTCAAAGACACCTTTTAGAATCTAAAGCTCTATTTATTTCCCTAAGGTATTTTCCCAAATGCAAACCACAGACCCAGGTAGAAAAGCCTCATATCAAAATGACAATGGAGATTTGCTTAGATGTCTGAACACATATACTTAAGACAAATACTGCAAGGTGAAACCTAAAATATGAAGTGTTTCGCCCTGAATTGTGGATATTCTGAGTGACTTTTATTTTCTGTTGTGGAGTTTTCAAGATTCTCTAGTATTTTTATGATGCAATAAGGCTACTCTCAGAATAAAATTAACCAATGTATTTTTAAGAGATTATGAATGAATCATTGATTTAAACTCATATCAAGTTATCGGTCCTAAAGTGAAAAATTCTAATGTATGATCAACAGTAGGAAACTCGGTAGAAAAATTCTCGAAGAAAAGAGGCAATTAGTAATAATGGTAAAAGAGACTGAATTTAGTTTAAAATTTATGCTATTCCCCTGTAAGGTGATTAACGTTTTGCACATTACCTAGTTAAGTCATTTTATAACTACAATAATTCTTCACCACTTAGAAATACTTCTGACTATCAATGTGAGTCATCATCTGATAGTTCTTACACACTACTTTGCTCATAAAGGATGGAATAAAAACTGAGAGGTTTCTATACAGTTAAACCTACTATTTTTCGGTCCTCTGGTTGCAGCCTTGTATTTCAAAACATTACCCAGGTGTCCTCCAGGTGAGGGATGCTCTCTTGCGCTCCCACTTCCTCCTCTTCCATTTCCACCTCTTCTATTTCCTCCTCTTCGATTTCTTCCTCTTCCATGTCTCGGATTTCTCAGATGGCCCCTGTTTCTTGCAGGAGGTTGTGGTCTCTGTGTACCACCGCTTTCCAAAGATCGTTTGTTGGCTTGCTCTACCTTAATTGCCTTTCCATCCAAAGACTAAACAGATTAAGTATAACATTAATAACATCACATCAAATTTATTTACTACTGCACTAGTCCAAGATCAGTCTTTTTTCCCCAAAGCAAACATTTTCTTCTGAAATGATTGTGTCCTTCACCATGCCAGATAAATGAGACTTAATGAGTAACTGCCTTTCATTAAGTCATCCAACACAAAGTGTACGTATTGGCAATTAGAGCTCCCTGAAATGTCCTCTGGTATTAAAAGAAGATTAATACCTCTCACTTATCATGAGAGAATATACCCTTTTATTTTCTATAATGGAGAACTAAACTCACTTCCTTTCTCTACTTCTACCATTCAAAGTTTTCAGTGTCCCAAGGGTATATAAAAGTATACGTGTCATTTAAAAAATAAAATGATCCAGTTATTTATTCAAAATGGTTATTCCTACTTTAATTGTTTTTAGCATTTCTTAAATATTAAGGGAAAGAAAATTTTCCAACATGATTGTTCTTCTGTATTTACTTCTAATAATTTCCTTGATTTTTTTTTTTTAAATAGAGCACTTATTTGGTCCTTAACATTTCTTGCCCTATTCAATTGTTTGTACATGTCCCCCAAGAGTAACTTCTTATAGTGGTACTTCATATTCTTATGTTTCAGAAATGCTTACACTTCTTAATCTTCCAACAACTTCCTACATTAACCTTCTATAGATGCCAATGTGATTTTTGAAAACATAATTCAAATCATCATATAATTGCTCTAAGTAAAACACTCTAGCTGTTTCATGTTATCCTTGGAAAACAATTTTAAATGCTGAATTCCTACTAAGACTTCTGGTGGATATGGATGGGCCCTGGCCCAATACAAACAGCCTCAAGAGCCATGTGCTCCCACATTAGGGCCTCCTTTTCTGTTTCTGGGTCCAAAATATTTCCCACAGACTGATGAATGGCTGCCTCCCTTCCAACATTCAGGATTTAACATTCTTAGATCTATATGTATAGAAAACCACTCCCCTTAAGCTCTAATGAAATTACCTACTTTATTTTCCTTAATATTTTTCATATGAAATTGTATTTATTTTTACTTGTACGTTTCTCATCTTTCACCCTAGAACACAAGTGTCCAAGAAAATAGGCATTTTGTATTACCCACAACCATTAATCAATTGCTAAAGCAATGCCTGGCAATAAAATATCTGTTGAATAAAGAATTGAAGAATAATGTCTACACGGACTACACGTTCTTGTGCTTGAAAACAAACAAATAATGGGGGTCTACTATCCTTCATGACACAAATTTACCTCTGCACCCAAAATAAAATCATGAGTCAAGATCAACTTTTAGGTACTACCATACCTTAAAATATGAAAGTAAAGTAAAAGGGTCAACATGTGCCAAGTGCCTGCAGCATACCAGAAACCAAGCTATAGGACAAAGGGAATTAATGTATGTGTTCCACACTATGAGAACTGAGATGCACTGGAAGTACTTTTAACAATGAACAATTCACAGGATGATGAATATAAAAAGATAGTACCTGCCATATAAAATGGGAAAAATATTACCTACAATATAAAAGAATTCTTTGAGCAAAGATGCAATTAAAAGTACAGTTGTAAGGGACAAATGATTATTTGTAACAATGACACAAGGAAGAGTGACTCTGAAGTACAAAAAAGTCGAGACTTCAAAATGACAGTACGGGATATTGGGGAGAGCTCTACAGGCTAAAACTCATTTACTTTTACATTTGAATGCTAAAACAGGTTTAAAATATATTGTTAACGCTCACGTTAATGTCAATCTCCTTCCAACCGGACAATCCAATACGTACGTGACAAAATGGAGAGTGAAGGCTTATATGGCATCATGTTACTTTAAAAAATTAGAAAAAAAAATCTTGAAATAGTAATAAATGGAGAACACAAAATATTATTAAAGTCTCTTACTTTTCCATTCATATCTTGGACAGCATCCTTTGCATCTGCAGGATTCTCAAAAGTAATAAAAGCAAAGCCTCTAGACTTGTTTTTTTTTCTGATCCTTCATCAACATAACTGTAATATACATAAATATTTTTAATTTAAATTGCACATAAAATTGAACGTTTCATATTTTCAAAATAATCCATCCTTTGACACTTTCTCATAAGGCCTCCTTAATTTCATGTTATGGACACAGTGCAGTAACAGCCTCCCGGAAGTTACTTAAAAACAAAACAAACACCAAAAACAAATAAAGCAAAAAAACCCTTTCCATTTTATATCATTTCTAGTAGTTTAAAAAGAGAGTCAGTAATTTCAACCATTCTACAGCTAGCATATCTCATCCCATTTCATGTCCTATGACCCCAGTATGTTTAAAAAGCCCTGGGACTTCCCTGGTGGTCCAGTGGATAAGACTCCACGTTCCCAATGAAGGGGACACGGGTCTGATCCCTCGTCAGGCAACTAAGATCCACATGCCGCATGCCACTGTGCGTGGGCTTGATCCCTGGTCAGGTAAGTAAAACCCAGCATGCTGCAAAGCGTGGCTGGGGTGAAGAAAGAAACGCTGCTTTTTTCCCTTCTCAGTAGTAGGAGCCCCTAAGTTGTACAATTTCCCTCATTGCCCAGTGCTTTCCTAATAAAAAACAGAAACTTTAAAAAAAACTGCTCGTGTGTTACAAATAGAAAAAGCACTTTAACTTAGCTGTTCAATGGTGTATGTTTAATACACATTTGCTTCGAACATATATGTGTGTGTGTGTGTGTGTGTGTGTGTGTGTGTGTGTGTATGTATATATATAGGTTCTAAAAATTACCTTCCATAATGTGACCATATTTCCCAAATACCACTTCAAGAGAATTTTCATTGGTGTCAGCATGGAGGCCTCCTATGAACAGTTTCCCAGCCTGGTCTGCTTCCGCCATTTTTCTGTAAGTAATTAAAAATATATCTTTATACATATAGCAAAAAGTAAATTATAAGCAAAAACTATTACACCTGTTTATAACTCAACTGAAGTACCCTATATCAGTGAAAATATTTGCCGTTTCTTACTTAAAAGAGAGGAAACTTGTAACACAAAGCAAAACAAGCACTGGCGTAACAAATGCTCCATTCTTTATAGATATCTTACAAAAACCTGTATGTAAAAACTAGATTAGAAGGCAACTGTAAATTAGTTTACCTGCAGGGTTCAAGGCTTCTTTTCCAAAACACAACAAAAAAATAAGCAATAATAAATGGTCCTGGATTCTACACATCTAACAGTTAATATGTTTTATGAACTGTGCAGAATATACCTTAAACATATTTTTAAATTTTTCACATCTACTCACATTTTTCTTGTCTATGCATCAAATAATGCTTAAAATAATGTTTTCCCACAAACTTTAAAAGTGGTAAGTCATAAAAGCAAAGGAGGGAGTTACTTCCTTTATTGAGGAAAATGTAAACTGTGTTTACTTAGATCGAGAGACTTTAAGAAACACTGGTCAAAAGAGAGTACCATTCTTTATATGCCAAATTAAATCAGACGCTTTTTGTCAAGTGAATCAACATTTTGACATTTGATAACTAAAATTACAAGTTTTAAATCATTTAAGTTAAAATAGCTATCTTGCTTGTATTGCTCAGTACCTCTGCTTTCACAAAGAAAACCCGAGGAAACAAAAAAGAAAAAAGAAAAACTGCACGAGAGGGTCTCCCTGGTGGCGCAGTGGTTGACAGTCCGCCTGCCTACTCAGGGGACACGGGTTCGGCACCGCTCCGGGAGGAGCCCACCAGCCGCGGAGCGGCTGGGCCCGTGAGCCATGGCCGCTGGGCCTGCGCGTCTGGAGCCTCTGGGTACCGAGCCCGTGCTCCGCGGTGGGAGGGGCCACAGCAGTGAGAGGCCCGCATACCGCAAAAAACAAAAGTGCAAGCGGAACAAACTGGCGCCCGGCATACGCTCCACTACCCGCATGTGAGAGTAAACAGCAAAGAGGGTACGCCGCTAATCACACTTAAGTTATCTACTCAATATTCCCTCCCGCAGCATTTCAAACCTAGCTCCACCCCCACCCCCAACTTCGCAATTCAAGGACCAACTCCAGGAACTTCACTGGCTTTTCATCGCTGCCTTGGCAACTGATTCTCCAGGAGAACAAACAGTAAACGTACTGTTCAAGAACAACTGATAGACTTCCCGAGACACTGTCTATTCAGACATAGTTATACAAACACCACTTACTCGGCTCTTATCTCTTACAGAAAAAGCCTGAGAGAAAAATCAAAATCTGAATTACCATGCTTTCTCTGGTAACAGGAGAACATATAGGTCTCAACTCTTTCTCCTGAGGTATAAATTATTCTCTCCTCCCTAAAATGCCGAATTTCTTACCTTATTTTGTCCTCCTCTTCAGAAGTCCTCCTTCCGCGTCTCTTCAGACAACCGTTAACTAAACTAAGGCTCGAGAGCAAGCGCTCTACTTCTAGAAAGAGGCTAAGGAACCAGATGTAGCGGTAGGTGGGGGAAGGGATGAGCCGCAGGGGAGGTAGGGAAGATGGAAGATGTGGAGGTAGGGGAGGGGTGAACAGAGAAACTCGCGGGAGAACTCGCGGGAGAAACTCTAAAGAAAACTGCAACAGCAGAATGTGTTCTCTACTTTTTACTGCATACTTTTCCCAGTTGCTTTAATTTAATCAATATAAAGGAGAAGGGCTTCCCAGGTGGCGCAGTGGTTGAGAGTCCGCCTGCCCATGCAGGGGATGCGGGTTCGTGCCCCGGTCCGGGAGGATCCCACATGCCCCTGAGCTGCTGGGCCCCTGAGCCATGGCCGCTGAGCCTGCTCGTCTGAAGCTTGTGCTCCACAACGGGAGAGGCCACAACGGTGAGATGCCCGCGTACCGTAAAAAAAAAAAAAAAGGAAAACGCATTTTGGGCTAATAACGTGAAGCTCCAGGTAATCAGTAGGGAGAGTTCAGGGATTTCTTGATAGATGTAAAATGGGGAGGACCAGATCATGAAGCATTTTGCTTGCTATGCAGATAGGCTACTTACTTAATTTTTTTAGTGGAACTGTTAGAATAATCTGAAACAGAAATATGAATGTCTAGAAGATATAATGCGTATAGTGATTTAATATGATACGAAGTCAGGCAGACAGAAAATAATCTAAACTTCAAAATTTAGTAGTTATATGAAACTGGGTAAGCTACCTAAAATATTAAATTTACCCAGTCTACGAAAACAAGATGATAAAGAATTATCAGATAGGGTTATTGTGAGGTTAAATGATGTACTGAGCACATTGAGCACAACGCCGAAAACATAATTCAGGGTTCAAAACAAAAGTGTGAAAATATTGTCATTACTTTTATATTAAGTGGGAGCCTGAGGTTAATTTGTAATCCTGCCTTTTTTAGAGACTGGTCCAAATCATGAAACTGTTTTGGTTTTTGGTTTTTTCTTTTTGCGGTATGCCGGCCTCTCACCGTTGTGGCCCCTCCCATTGCAAAGCACAGGCTCCAGAAGCCAGTCTCAGCGGCCATGGCTCACGGGCCCAACCGCTCCGCGGCATGTGGGATCCTCCCGGACCGGGGCACGAACCTGTGTCCCCTGCATCGGCAGCCGGACTCTCAACCACTGGGCCACTAGGGAAGCCCAGATCTGTGGTGTTAATGCTTTGCATTGGTAGTGTCTTAATCGTATATTAACCATTATTGAGCACTTGAGAAAACTATGCAATGAAATGTGTTCATGTAAACACCAGTTGATCAGTTGATGGTGATCAGTTAGTATTTCTTGGGACACTTTCCATAGTCTAGATAGAAAACAGCTGTATGCATTATACAAAAGCTGATCTTTAAATCAGGCAAAGTTATAACTGTTCCCTAATTCAGGGGTTTTATGGTTTCTACCTAATATGTAGGCCAACCGGCAGCTTCCAAGCAAGTCTACTGGAAGGGACAAGTTCAGTATATAGTAGGAAATCAAAGAATTGTTAGTATTTCAATAATGATTGTTTAATATTTTAATCCTCTGCCTGACAGGAAAGAAACACGAGAGGAAAAACAATTGATATTAAATCTCAGATGGTGTCTGAGAAAATCCTCTTAGAGAGGTTTGGATATCACTCATTCATGAACAAAATTCAATCTGGATGTTAAGCATGTTTTTCAGTGACTGCAATGCAATTAAAGGACTGTGAGGTTAAGATGACTGTAATTGCTACAGCAGGCGAGTAGCTAGATATGAGCAGAGTAATGGAAGAGGGGCCAGGTGGCAGGAAATCAAGCACCTGGTAAAGAGCAGAGGTCCATGGGCCGACAAAGAAAAACAGGAACCTCCAGACTGACAGGAAACTGCACATTTTCGGTGGTAAGTGTCCTGAAGGCAGACAAAGAGAGATGAGGAAAGACAGGAATCTCCTACTTCCAAATGTAACCTGTTGCTCATTATGCTCTCCTTACAATAAAATTAGCCTTGCAGACAAGCAGCACACACCGTGCAGTGAGGCCATGACACTTCTGATTAAGCTAAATAAGGACAAAAATCCCTTCTGGAGCTGCAAAGAAACAGGGAATTTGACCCCCAAACTCCTGCTTCCCCAAAGAGTATGCCACCCCTTCCTTTGTATGCCCCTCATAACTGGCTTGCCAATGGAACCCAGGGCAGCAGCTCCTCACCTAACTGCCTGCTCTCCCTGAGGGCATATTCTTGCTTAAATAAATCCTCACTTTACTTGCTTAACCGCCTGTCTCATGCCCAACTCTTGGCATGAAGAGCAAGAAGCTTCAATTCACTGGGAACACAATGAGTATTTTTACACACGAGGAACAAACGAACAAACACATTTCTCTTAAAAACTAGTGGAGAAATACATGTTTTCTGTTAATAGCAAAGACTGGGTTACATAAGAAGCCGTGAAATTGAGAAAAACCATGACTTGCTTTACTGTTCTGGAACCAAACCCACAGTATCCCTGTATTTTGAAGATCACCCAACTGTTAAACACTTAAGAGTTTTATGGGTTTTTCATGAACAGGTACTCAGGAAAAAGTAAACGGTTCAGTTTTGGGTTCGAAACTTCGTTTGCTTTATCCTTCCTTTTAAGGATTTGACTCATCAATCTGATATGTTAGATACTAAAAGCAAACCTTTCATGCCCCGTAGGATTTTATGAAATACAGTACTTTAAGGCCAGCCAAGAAAAATTAAACATAAAATTCTGTGGTCATTGAGACATCCTCCCTCCCTCCCTAATATCTGCATTACACATTAACCAGAGTTCCTCAAAGACAAGATTGCCTTCCTGATCATAAAGGTCAATTATTTTACCTTCCTCTGACACTTAGGCTGTAACTTCTTAAAAAGAATACTGTTCTTTCCCAGCTCTGTACTGGGATCATGTTGACTTGCTGCTCACTTTGTACCTGCTTACCCAGACTACGTATCCCTGCTGATCTTCATGTAAAATATCTGTATGTCACTTTGATGTGATATACTGTCCTTTCTCTTCAAAATGAATGTAACCATGCCTTTGACTTCTAACAGGTAGAACAGTCCTCAGAACTTTCTGAGTCTGTCTCCTGAGTTATAATCCTCAGTTTGGCTCAAATAATACTCTCCTTCCCCTGAACTTCATGTTTGCTGTTCCTTTAAAAGGAAATTGCAGATTTCTGTACTAGTTTTGCAGATTCCAATTTGGCTTAAAGTTTTTACACTCCAGTTTCTTCCCAAATTGTAAGCATTACTCATTAAATGTCACCTGAAGTCACTGACAAAAAACCCTTAACCCTCCAGATAACTCTATACTTATGAGTATATTACGAAACCCTTTGTGTTACATCAAGCACACCAACATAAAGTTAAAATCAGTATTACTTAAAATGTTTCCCAATGTCTTAAAATCTAGGGGTACTAACTTTCACTAAGATATATATACTCAGAAAAGTTAACTGGTTCCATTTACATTGAGTGGAAAATTGGTTTTATAACCATTATTCCCACGTTGGTCATCTGCCACTTGAATATGGATCAGAAAATAGATACTTAACCTCAAGATTTCTTAAACTCTTTACAGTCAGTCACCTGTCTCAATTTTCCTTTCATCTATACTATGGCTTTAAAGGGATAAAGACACATCGACTTTCACTAATAATGCAAGCATTGTTTCTCAGCCTTTTTGGAGACTTCTCAAACCTTTTACATGTTTACAAGCTTTCAAAAAGGAACATGTAATTTCTTTAGCCTAACTGGAAAACAGTCACAGCTTGCGATGGAGAAATAACACATTGCTTAATTTTGAATACATTCACGTACAAAGGAAAAGTTTAGGCAAACAGCACAATTCACCCTCCAAACAAAAGTTTTATGCTTGTTTAACTCAGCAGTATCATCAACAAAACATATTTCACGAAATTTTTTTACTCTGAAAATTTTGAACATTTGAAACACGACTTCTACTTTTCAATTAACATTAACAACATGAAAGTCCTCTGAATAATTCCATGTTTCCCCTTTGTCTGAAAATTCCTAGAGGAAAAGTTAATATATGCCTCTTCCCCCCAAACCAACATTTTTCTTTTAGTAGTGTTCAAGCATCAATTAAGGAAAACAACTTAAACTTTTCCTTTGTAACGAACATTTGGTGCATGACTCAGTGTTAATTTTTAATATCTGCTTCGGCCCTCTCTTTCAGATTGGCTTCCCGCATAACCTCGTCTGGAAGCCCCACAAACTGAGCTACTGTATGAGTCACGGGGAGCAAGGTACTCCCTATTCACAGAGGGTGGAAACCCTCATTGTTCCTGTCTTCTACGCTTTCGACCCCTTGAATAAGTATTACTTTGCCTGCTGGAGTAACCTTCCGGACCTCCTCCATATCCATCTCTCATATTGCTATCACAGCGACTGCTTCCACCGTAAGTCACAGGGGCCCTTCGTGCTGCTGGTGCACCACGGGAGTCACATGGGAAGTTACTGATTGATAAACAAACGCTAAACATTACAAATTTTTCTGGGATCATATAACATGACTTACAGTGCTAAATATTTGAAAAGATAAGCTTCAGCTCTCTCTGCTATGAAAATATAAACTAGGTAGCAACGGTGAAGGGCTTCTACATTTCTTTAAAAGAGCGAGCAATATTTTTCAGCCTAAGTAGTTTCTTTGAAAGTAAAAGCCCCTATTTTAGCATTTTTAAATAATCAGTCGAGTGGCAACTTTTAACAAGATTCAGTGGGGCTTCCCTGGTGGCGCAGTGGTTGACAGTCCGACTGCCGATGCAGGGGACACGGGTTCGTGCCCCGGTCCAGGAGGATCCCACATGCCGGGGAGCGGTTGGGACCGTGGGCCATGCATGGCCTCTGGGACTCCGCGTCAGGAGCCTGTGCTCCGCAACGGGAGGGGCCACGATGGTGAGAGGCCCGTGTCCCGCACACAAAATAAAAATAAAAAATCATAATAATGTTAAAATTGGTTTTCTGTAATGAGAAAAAAAGATGAGACTGCCCATTTACCCTTCATAGCCTTTTATTTTAAGTGAGCTATTAACAAAACCATTCAAAGGTCTTTAACTTATCTAAAAGGACATGCTAAACATACTTTTACCTTTGAGGAACTGAAGTAAAAGTAGAGTAAACAACGATCTGGTTAAGTCTAATTCTATGATTTACAAGTTGTAACTGGACTCTTACCGTAACTCCCATATGAATCCCTGTAAAAGCTTCCACTTCAATATTCAGAATAATCTCTATCACGATTTCCACCATAGCCATCACGGTCACTGAATTTAAAAGAATGTCATAAATTATGTCATCAATTTAAATTATGTGTCACAATAACATAATTGAAACGAAGGTTTTTATTTGATATAAACACAACATTTTATATTACCTATGTCCTCTAGAGGGATGATCATTCCGAGAATTTGAATGTCCGTAATAACTGTGTGCATAGCGTCTACGTGGTGGAGTATAATCCTTGCTGGCTCAGGAGTGTGGATAGTCTCTCCTTGAATAACTGAAATAAAGCAGCTAAAATTTTAAATGCAAGTTATCACATCCAGAATATTTAAGAACTCAAGACAGCAAAAAGACAAAAACTTTTAAATGGGCAAAGGACTTGAATATACTTTTGTTTAAAGGAGATATACAATGAGCAACAAGGACATGAAAACCTGCTCAACATATTTATTAGGGAAATGAAATTCAAACCCCAAATGAAATATCTACTTTGCACGTATCACACTGGCTATAATGAAAAATAGACCCATAGAATATATCAAGTGTTGGTGCAGATGCAGAGAAACAAACCAAGTATATGTGCATGGCAGAAATGGAAAATAGTACAGGCTCTGTGGCAAAGATTAGCAGTTTCTTAAAAAATGTAAAGAATTCCTCTATGTCCCAGGAATTCCACTCCTTAAGTATACATACACTCAAAAAGAATTGAAAACAGGTACCCAAATGCTTGTACAGGAGTATTCATGACAGCACCATGATGGGAATAACTCACACAGATGGATAAACAAACCATGTTAACCACACATATAATGGAATATTTAGTCAGCCAAAAAAAAGAAGGTCTGAAGTACTGATTCACGCTACAGCATGAATGATCCTTGAAAATATTTATGCTAAGGGAAAGCTGGATAATAAAGGTCACATATTGTTTGCTTCCATTAGTATGATATATTCAGGAGTAGATACATTCATAGATAAGGACACAGGTGGGTACCTACCGGGGACAAGGGGGGACAAATTGGGTGTGACTGCTGATTAATGTTATTCTGGGGTAATGAAATGTTTTGGAACTGAACAGAGCTGGTGGTTGCATAACACTGTTAAGTGTGCTAAATGTTACTGAACTGTTCACTTTTAAATGTTCAATTTTGTGTTAGGTAAATTTCAACAAGAACAACAAAACTAACCATGACTTAATTCATATACTGTGCTTCCTATTACCTATCTTTAGTAGCATAACCACCATCTCTGTGACATATAGCCAACTCTCCGAAAAGAGACTGGCTCTCTACGAGGAGGACCTCCACAATTTTCTCTTCCATGTGATCCTGAACCTTGAATTTAAAAATGCTTATGTAAGTATCTCAGAATTGACAGTAATGTTTCAAAGAAAAATCCCAAAGTCTGATAGCCTTCCACTCTCCAAAATCATTTAAAAAAACTACCCCTTCTAAAATTCCATTTACGCACATTTTCGTTTCCCTTTCAATGGTACCACTGAACATTGTATTTTCTGACATCTCCCGTTCCCCATACAGTTGGCATAACCTTTAGATTACCAGCAGTAGGGAACACTTCTCAGACTTTGAGCAAAACATTGATTTTTGGTAACTACTGTCACATATTCAACCACCAAGTGGTCGGCTCTCTCCTTTAAGTGTACAACCTTAATTATGGACCTTGTATGAGGATAGCAATAGTGACTTCTCTTGTTTATTAGCAATAAAGGGCTCATTTGAAAAACACTGTACCGCTCCCAAAATATGAAACTATCTCCCATAAATAACGTTCTCTTCCTGTGTTAATTCTTATTCCTCATTCCTGGAGGTCACTAGGACCTTGTTTGTTCTCTTCTCTTGTTTGTTCACTAGGCTAACCATCTACTAATGGAAAGGGTAGGCTTCTTAGCTTCTGTTGTGTTTTGAAGTCAATATCGTGCTACATTTGGCTTCATTCATATTCTACACGTAAAAGGGCAATTTGATAATGGCTGTTTCAAGTCTCTACCATATTACGGATCAGAAAACAGTGCTAGAAAAGTTAAGAGCACAAACTACAGTTCATATGGCAAGTTTCAATTATTGTTTATAATAATTAATAAAACCAGCTAGCCAATATACATAGCTAAACTAGTCTACAGACCAGAACGTTCTCTCACAGGACATAGTTTTCATGAAAATTCTGATATTGAAACTATGTGATAAAGAAGCCTACTAACCAAAAAGTGTTAGCAGCAACTTAAATTAAGAGGAATTCTATAGCCAACATGGACTTACAAGCAATGTTTTCCCCACTGCAGTGCTAATCACCTACTACATCTATAATCAAAAACTGACAAGTTATTTCCCAACCACAAATCAATCAATAAATTAGTGATTGGTTAACATGTCCATATACTTCTCACTTTCCATTTTGCTTAAACATTCTGTTTAAAATAGCTCCCTTTCATTAATTAGAAACAACTGTCTCTGCATTATATAGCATTTACCTTGTCTTCCCACCCCCCTACTGCTTCGCCCTTGGCAACATCTCTTAGGAGGAGGACCTCCACTTCTGGAACATGGTCCTCTTTTAACTGGAAAGGCTCCCCGGGAAGAACTCGCGTTGGGACTAGGAGTGTGTCCACCAAGACCTGTGTTTAAATGAAATCTTTTTAGTTAAGCAGAATCAACATTTTTTCATTGGGCAAGTTTCACTTATTGTTATAAATTTTCACTAAACCATTACTCCAGTCTTCAGCTTTCCTATCTGTCTAAACCAATATGATTGTTTCCTCATATGACACAGAAGTCAGTAGAGTTCAAAGACTTACCGTAAAAGTCAGTTTGGAAAATCTAGGAAAAAAACTGAAGAACCACTGGTATGAAAGTGCTCTGGGGAGAAGAGAGAGAGTACAGAAAAACCTGGATAAATTAAATGTAAAACTGAATTTTTCATCATTTTAGGAGGAAGATGATAAGTTATTAGTTATATAACTCTGGTGTCAAGGAAGCTTTTGAAAAACACAACATCCTAGGTATAAATCAAAGCATTAAAAATAAAAAAGATGAATAAAAAATGCATTACCTAAAAGTTAAGTACATACATACAAATAACTCCCTTTGCCGGAGAATATCTGCTTATAACTTTACACTTGGTCCAGTATCCCTAGTTCTGCATCCATGGATTCAACCAACCTTGGATCACGTAGTGATCTTATATGTATTTATTGAAAAACAAAATCTGCTTGTAAGTTGATCAACAGTTCAGGCCTGTGTTATTCACAGATCAACTCTTAATGTTAATTTCTCAGTCAAAAGGGCTATGTTCTGTTCAATTTTAATAGTATTTAAGAAATGCACACTAAATACTGAAAACTGATGTGTTACCTTTCGAACCAGAAAGGTGTTTAGATGTATTCCAATTCCCCGGTAGTGCCACAGGCAAGAAAATATGAGTACTCTTACACATGGCAGAATATGAACTGGTCAACTTTTCTCAAGCTCAAGATAGTGGGAAAAGAACAAAACTGTGTTATCTTAAAATGGGCACACCCTCTAACTGAACTTTCAAAAAACATTTCCTAAAATTCACACATGGAATTAGCACAAAAAGAAACTAAACGTTTTATTTCTGAAGACTGGTTCTGGTTAATAGATGAAGCAGAGGTTGTTAAATATATGGAAGTTTTTGAAATGCAAAGTGCTTTTCCTCCTTTTCTTACTAAGTAGAAAACTTCTCTGAAAAAAATCCAAAAAAAGGCATTTTCAACGACTCCCTCCTCTAATACACACACAAAGAAAACATACATATTTCTGAAGCAGAGCTTTTTACTCTTTTTCCTGGGTCAAAGACACCTTTTAGAATCTAAAGGTCTATTTATTTCCCTAAGGTATTTTCCCAAATGCAAACCACAGACCCAGGTAGAAAAGCCTCATATCAAAATGACAATGGAGATTTGCTTAGATGTCTGAACACATATACTTAAGACAAATACTGCAAGGTGAAACCTAAAATATGAAGTGTTTCGCCCTGAATTGTGGATATTCTGAGTGACTTTTATTTTCTGTTGTGGAGTTTTCAAGATTCTCTAGTATTTTTATGATGCAATAAGGCTACTCTCAGAATAAAATTAACCAATGTATTTTTAAGAGATTATGAATGAATCATTGATTTAAACTCATATCAAGTTATCGGTCCTAAAGTGAAAAATTCTAATGTATGATCAACAGTAGGAAACTCGGTAGAAAAATTCTCGAAGAAAAGAGGCAATTAGTAATAATGGTAAAAGAGACTGAATTTAGTTTAAAATTTATGCTATTCCCCTGTAAGGTGATTAACGTTTTGCACATTACCTAGTTAAGTCATTTTATAACTACAATAATTCTTCATCACTTAGAAATACTTCTGACTATCAATGTGAGTCATCATCTGATAGTTCTTACACACTACTTTGCTCATAAAGGATGGAATAAAAACTGAGAGGTTTCTATACCGTTAAACCTACTATTTTTTGGTCCTCTGGTTGCAGCCTTGTATCTGAAAACATTACCCAGGTGTCCTCCAGGTGAGGGATGCTCTCTTGTGCTCCCACTTCCTCCTCTTCCATTTCCACCTCTTCGATTTCTTCCTCTTCCATGTCTCGGATTTCTCAGATGGCCCCTGTTTCTTGCAGGAGGTTGTGGTCTCTGTGTACCACCGCTTTCAAAAGATGGTTTGTTGGTTTGCTCTACCTTAATTGCCTTTCCATCCAAAGACTAAACAGATTAAGTATAACATTAATAACATCACATCAAATTTATTTACTACTGCTCTAGTTCAAGATCAGTCTTTTTTCCCCAAAGCAAACATTTTCTTCTGAAATGATTGTGTCCTTCACCATGCCAGATAAATGAGACTTAATGAGTAACTGCCTTTCATTAAGTCATCCAACATAAAGTGTACGTATTGGCAATTAGAGCTCCCTGAAATGTCCTCTGGTATTAAAAGAAGATTAATACCTCTCACTTATCATGAGAGAATATACCCTTTTATTTTCTATAATGGAGAACTAAACTCACTTCCTTTCTCTACTTCTACCATTCAAAGTTTTCAGTGTCCCTAGGGTATATAAAAGTATACGTGTCATTTAAAAAATAAAATGATTCAGTTGTTCATTCAAAATGGTTATTCCTACTCTAATCTTTTTTAGCATTTATTAAATATTAAGAGAAAGAACATTTTCCAACATGATTGTCCTTCTGTATTTACTTCTAATAATTTCCTTGATTTTTTTAAATAGAGCACTTATTTGGTCCTTAACATTTCTTGCCTTATTCAATTGTTTAAACATGTCCCCCAAGAGTACCTTCTTATAATAGTACTTCATATTCTTATGTTTAAGACATGCTTACACTTCTTAATCTTCCAACAGCTTCCTACATTAACCTTCTATAGATGCCAATGTGATTTTTGAAAACATAATTCAAATCATCATATAATTGCTCTAAGTAAAACACTCTAGCTGTTTCATGTTATCCTTGGAAAACAATTTTAAATGCTGAATTCCTACTAAGACTTCTGGTGGATATGGATGGGCCCTGGCCCAATACAAACAGCCTCAACAGCCATGTGCTCCCATGTTAGGGCCTCCTTTTCTGTTTCTGGGTCCAAAATATTTCCCATACACTTATGAATGGCTGCCTCCCTCCCAACATTCAGGATTTAACATTCTTAGATGTATATGTATAGAAATCCACTCCCCTTAAGCTCTAATGAAATTACCTACTTTATTTTCCTTAATATTTTTGCATATGAAATTGTATTTAGTTTTACTTGTACGTTTCTCATCTTTCACCCTAGAACACAAGTGTCCAAGAAAATAGGTATTTTGTAGTACCCACAACCATTAATCAATTGCTAAAGCAATGCCTGGCAATAAAATATCTGTTGAATAAAGAATTGAAGAATAATGTCTACACAGACTACACCTTCTTGTGCCTGAAAACAAACCAAAAATGGGGGTCAACTATCCTTCATGACACAAATTTACCTCTGCACCCAAAATATAATCATGAGTGAAGATCAACTTTTAGGTACTACCATACCTTAAAATATGAAAGTAAAGTAAAAGGGTCAACATGTGCCAAGTGCCTGCAGCATACCAGAAACCAAGCTATAGGAAAAAGGGAATTAATGTATGTGTTCCCCACTATGAGAACTGAGATGCACTGAAGGTACTTTTAACAATGAACAATTCACAGGATGATGCATGTAAAAAGATATTACCTGCAACATAAAATGGGAAAAATATTACCTACAATATAAAAAAATTCTTTGAGCAAAGATGCAATTAAAAGTACAGTTTTAAGGGTGAAATGATTATTTGTAACATTGACACAAGAAAGAGTGACTCTGAAGTACAAAAAAGTCGAGACTTAAAAATAACAGTATGGGATATTGGGGAGAGCTCTACAGGCTAAAACTTATTTACTTTTACATTTGAATGCTAAAACAGGTTTAAAATATATTGTTAAAGCTAATGTTAATGTCAATCTCTTTCCAACCAGACAATCCAGTACTTATGTGACAAAAAGGAGAGTGAAGGCTTATATGGCATCATGTTACTTTAAAAAACTAGAAAAAAAATCTAGACATAGTAACAAATGGAGGACACAAAATATTATTAAAAGGCTCTTACTTTTCCATTCATATCTTGGATAGCATCCTTTGCATCTGCAGGATTCTCAAAAGTAATAAAAGCAAAGCCTCTAGACTTGTTTTTTTTCTGATCCTTTATCAACATAACTGTAATATACATAAATATTTTTAATTTAAATTTCACATAAAATTGAACGTTTCATATTTTCAAAATAATCAATCCTTTGACACTTTCTCATAAGGCCTCCTTAATTTCATGTTATGGACACAGTGCAGTAACAGCCTCCCGGAAGTTACTTAAAAACAAAACAAAAACCAAAAACAAATAAAGCAAAAAAACCCTTTCCATTTTATATCATTTCTAGTAGTTTAAAAAGAGAGTCAATAATTTCAACCATTCTACAACTAGCATATCTCATCCCATTTCATGTCCTATGACCCCAGTATGTTTAAAAAGCCCTGGGACTTCCCTGGTGGTCCAGTGGATAAGACTCCACGTTCCCAATGAAGGGGACACGGGCCTGATCCGTCGTCAGGCAACTAAGATCCACATGCCGCATGCCACTGTGCGTGGGCTTGATCCCTGGTCAGGTAAGTAAAACCCAGCATGCTGCAAAGCGTGGCTGGGGTGAAGAAAGAAACGCTGCTTTTTTCCCTTCTCAGTAGTAGGAGCCCCTAAGTTGTACAATTTCCCTCATTGCCCAGTGCTTTCCTAATAAAAAACAGAAACTTAAAAAAAAAGTGCTCGTGTGTTACAAATAGAAAAAGCACTTTAACTTAGCTGTTCAATGGTGTATGTTTAATACACATTTGCTTCGAACATATATGTGTGTGTGTGTGTGTGTGTGTGTGTGTCTATATGTATATATATAGGTTCTAAAAATTACCTTCCATAATGTGACCATATTTCCCAAATACCACTTCAAGAGAATTTTCATTGGTGTCAGCATGGAGGCCTCCTATGAACAGTTTCCCAGCCTGGTCTGCTTCCGCCATTTTTCTGTAAGTAATTAAAAATATATCTTTATACATATAGCAAAAAGTAAATTATAAGCAAAAACTATTACACCTGTTTATAACTCAACTGAAGTACCCTATATCAGTGAAAATATTTGCCGTTTCTTACTTAAAAGAGAGGAAACTTGTAACACAAAGCAAAACAAGCACTGGCGTAACAAATGCTCCATTCTTTATAGATATCTTACAAAAACCTGTATGTAAAAACTAGATTAGAAGGCAACTGTAAATTAGTTTACCTGCAGGGTTCAAGGCTTCTTTTCCAAAACACAACAAAAAAATAAGCAATAATAAATGGCCCTGGATTCTACACATCTAACAGTTAATATGTTTTATGAACTGTGCACAATATACCTTAAACATATTTTTAAATTTTTCACATCTACTCACATTTTTCTTGTCTATGCATCAAATAATGCTTAAAATATTTTTTTTCCACAAACTTTAAAAGTGGTAAGTCATAAAAGCAAAGGAGGGAGTTACTTCCTTTATTGAGGAAAATGCAAACTGTGTTTACTTAGATCGAGCGACTTTAAGAAACACTGGTCAAAAGAGAGTACCATTCTTTATATGCCAAATTAAATCAGACGCTTTTTGTCAAGTGAATCAACAATTTGACATTTGATAACTAAAATTACAAGTTTTAAATCATTTAAGTTAAAATAGCTATCTTGCTTGTATTGCTCAGTACCTCTGCTTTCACAAAGAAAACCCGAGGAAACAAAAAAGAAAAAAGAAAAACTGCACGAGAGGGCTTCCCTGGTGGCGCAGTGGTTGACAGTCCGCCTACCTACCCAGGGGACACGGGTTCGGCACCGCTCCGGGAGGATCCCACCAGCCCCGGAGCGGCTGGGCCCGTGAGCCATGGCCGCAGGGCCTGCGCGTCTGGAGCCTCTGGGTACCGAGCCCGTGCTCCGCGGTGGGGGGTGGGGTGGGGCGGGCACAGCAGTGAGAGGCCCGCATACCGCAAAAAACAAAAGTGCAAGCGGAACAAACTGGCGCCCGGCATACGCTCCACTACCCGCATGTGAGAGTAAACAGCAAAGAGGGTACGCCGCTAATCACACTTAAGTTATCTACTCAATATTCCCTCCCGCAGCATTTCAAACCTAGCTCCACCCCCACCCCCAACTTCGCAATTCACGGACCAACTCCAGGAACTTCACTGGCTTTTCATCGCTGCCTTGGCAACTGATTCTCCAGGAGAACAAACAGTAAACGTACTATTCAAGAACAACTGATAGACTTCTCGAGACACTGTCTATTCAGACATAGTTATACAAACACCACTTACTCGGCTCTTATCTCTTACAGAAAAAGCCTGAGAGAAAAATCAAAATCTGTATTACCATGCTTTCTCTGGTAACAGGAGAACATATAGGTCTCAACTCTTTCTCCTGAGGTATAAGTTATTCTCTCCTCCCTAAAATGCCGAATTTCTTACCTTATTTTGTCCTCCTCTTCAGAAGTCCTCCTTCCGCGTCTCTTCAGAGGACCGTTAACTAAACTAAGGCTCGAGAGCAAGCGCTCTACTTCTAGAAAGAGGCTAAGGAACCAGATGTAGCGGTAGGTGGGGGAAGGGATGAGCCGCAGGGGAGGTAGGGAAGATGGAAGATGTGGAGGTAGGGGAGGGGTGAACAGAGAAACTCGCGGGAGAACTCGCGGGAGAAACTCTAAAGAAAACTGCAACAGCAGAATGTGTTCTCTACTTTTTACTGCATACTTTTCCCAGTTGCTTTAATTTAATCAATATAAAGGAGAAGGGCTTCCCAGGTGGCGCAGTGGTTGAGAGTCCGCCTGCCCATGCAGGGGATGCGGGTTCGTGCCCCGGTCCGGGAGGATCCCACATGCCCCTGAGCTGCTGGGCCCCTGAGCCATGGCCGCTGAGCCTGCTCGTCTGAAGCTTGTGCTCCACAACGGGAGAGGCCACAATGGTGAGATGCCCGCGTACCGTAAAAAAAAAAAAAAAGGAAAACGCATTTTGGGCTAATAACGTGAAGCTCCAGGTAATCAGTAGGGAGAGTTCAGGGATTTCTTGATAGATGTAAAATGGGGAGGACCAGATCATGAAGCATTTTGCTTGCTATGCAGATATGCTACTTACTTAATTTTTTTAGTGGAACTGTTAGAATAATCTGAAACAGAAATATGAATGTCTAGAAGATATAATGCGTATAGTGATTTAATATGATATGAAGTCAGGCAGACAGAAAATAATCTAAACTTCAAAATTTAGTAGTTATATGAAACTGGGTAAGCTACCTAAACTCTTAAATTTACCCAGTCTACGAAAACAAGATGATAAAGAATTATCAGATAGGGTTATTGTGAGGTTAAATGATGTACTGAGCACATTGAGCACAACGCCGAAAACATAATTCAGGGTTCAAAACAAAAGTGTGAAAATATTGTCATTACTTTTATATTAAGTGGGAGCCTGAGGTTAATTTGTAATCCTGCCTTTTTTAGAGACTGGTCCAAATCATGAAACTGTTTTGGTTTTTGGTTTTTTCTTTTTGCGGTATGCCGGCCTCTCACCGTTGTGGCCCCTCCCATTGCAAAGCACAGGCTCCAGAAGCCAGTCTCAGCGGCCATGGCTCACGGGCCCAACCGCTCCGCGGCATGTGGGATCCTCCCGGACCGGGGTACGAACCCGTGTCCCCTGAATCGGCAGCCGGACTCTCAACCACTGGGCCACTAGGGAAGCCCAGATCTGTGGTGTAATGCTTTGCATTGGTAGTGTCTTAATCGTATATTAACCATTATTGAGCACTTGAGAAAACTATGCAATGAAATGTGTTCATGTAAACACCAGTTGATCAGTTGATGGTGATCAGTTAGTATTTCTTGGGACACTTTCCATAGTCTAGATAGAAAACAGCTGTATGCATTATACACAAGCTGATCTTTAAATCAGGCAAAGTTATAACTGTTCCCTAATTCAGGGGTTTTATGGTTTCTACCTAATATGTAGGCCAACCGGCAGCTTCCAAGCAAGTCTACTGGAAGGGACAAGTTCAGTATATAGTAGGAAATCAAAGAATTGTTAGTATTTCAATAATGATTGTTTAATATTTTAATCCTCTGCCTGACAGGAAAGAAACAAGAGAGGAAAAACAATTGATATTAAATCTCAGATGGTGTCTGAGAAAATCCTCTTAGAGAGGTTTGGATATCACTCATTCATGAACAAAACTCAATCTGGATGTTAAGCATGTTTTTCAGTGACTGCAATGCAATTAAAGGACTGTGAGGTTAAGATTACTGTAATTGCTACAGCAGGCGAGTAGCTAGATATGAGCTGAGTAATGGAAGAGGGGCCAGGTGGCAGGAAATCAAGCACCTGGTAAAGAGCAGAGGTCCATGGGCCGACAAAGAAAAACAGGAACCTCCAGACTGACAGGAAACTGCACATTTTCGGTGGTAAGTGTCCTGAAGGCAGACAAAGAGAGATGAGGAAAGACAGGAATCTCCTACTTCCAAATGTAACCTGTTGCTCATTATGCTCTCCTTACAATAAAATTAGCCTTGCAGACAAGCAGCACACACCGTGCAGTGAGGCCATGACACTTCTGATTAAGCTAAATAAGGACAAAAATCCCTTCTGGAGCTGCAAAGAAACAGGGAATTTGACCCCCAAACTCCTGCTTCCCCAAAGAGTATGCCACCCCTTCCTTTGTATGCCCCTCATAACTGGCTTGCCAATGGAACCCAGGGCAGCAGCTCCTCACCTAACTGCCTGCTCTCCCTGAGGGCATATTCTTGCTTAAATAAATCCTCACTTTACTTGCTTAACCGCCTGTCTCATGCCCAACTCTTGGCATGAAGAGCAAGAAGCTTCAATTCACTGGGAACACAATGAGTATTTTTACACACGAGGAACAAACGAACAAACACATTTCTCTTAAAAACTAGTGGAGAAATACATGTTTTCTGTTAATAGCAAAGACTGGGTTACATAAGAAGCCGTGAAATTGAGAAAAACCATGACTTGCTTTACTGTTCTGGAACCAAACCCACAGTATCCCTGTATTTTGAAGATCACCCAACTGTTAAACACTTAAGAGATTTATGGGTTTTTCATGAACAGGTACTCAGGAAAAAGTAAACGGTTCAGTTTTGGGTTCGAAACTTCGTTTGCTTTATCCTTCCTTTTAAGGATTTGACTCATCAATCTGATATGTTAGATACTAAAAGCAAACCTTTCATGCCCCGTAGGATTTTATGAAATACAGTACTTTAAGGCCAGCCAAGAAAAATTAAACATAAAATTCTGTGGTCATTGAGACATCCTCCCTCCCTCCCTAATATCTGCATTACACATTAACCAGAGTTCCTCAAAGACAAGATTGCCTTCCTGATCATAAAGGTCAATTATTTTACCTTCCTCTGACACTTAGGCTGTAACTTCTTAAAAAGAATACTGTTCTTTCCCAGCTCTGTACTGGGATCATGTTGACTTGCTGCTCACTTTGTACCTGCTTACCCAGACTACGTATCCCTGCTGATCTTCATGTAAAATATCTGTATGTCACTTTGATGTGATATACTGTCCTTTCTCTTCAAAATGAATGTAACCATGCCTTTGACTTCTAACAGGTAGAACAGTCCTCAGAACTTTCTGAGTCTGTCTCCTGAGTTATAATCCTCAGTTTGGCTCAAATAATACTCTCCTTCCCCTGAACTTCATTTTTGCTGTTCCTTTAAAAGGAAATTGCAGATTTCTGTACTAGTTTTGCAGATTCCAATTTGGCTTAAAGTTTTTACACTCCAGTTTCTTCCCAAATTGTAAGCATTACTCATTAAATGTCACCTGAAGTCACTGACAAAAAACCCTTAACCCTCCAGATAACTCTATACTTATGAGTATATTACGAAACCCTTTGTGTTACATCAAGCACACCAACATAAAGTTAAAATCAGTATTACTTAAAACGTTTCCCAATGTCTTAAAATCTAGGGGTACTAACTTTCACTAAGATATATATACTCAGAAAAGTTAACTGGTTCCATTTACATTGAGTGGAAAATTGGTTTTATAACCATTATTCCCACGTTGGTCATCTGCCACTTGAATATGGATCAGAAAATAGATACTTAACCTCAAGATTTCTTAAACTCTTTACAGTCACCTGTCTCAATTTTCCTTTCATCCATACTATGGCTTTAAAGGGATAAAGACACATCGACTTTCACTAATAATGCAAGCATTGTTTCTCAGCCTTTTTGGAGACTTCTCAAACCTTTTACATGTTTACAAGCTTTCAAAAAGGAACATGTAATTTCTTTAGCCTAACTGGAAAACAGTCACAGCTTGCGATGGAGAAATAACACATTGCTTAATTTTGAATACATTCACGTACAAAGGAAAAGTTTAGGCAAACAGCACAATTCACCCTCTGAACAAAAGTTTTATGCTTGTTTAACTCAGCAGTATCATCAACAAAACATATTTCACGAAATTTTTTTACTCTGAAAATTTTGAACATTTGAAACACGACTTCTACTTTTCAATTAACATTAACAACATGAATGTCCTCTGAATAATTCCATGTTTCCCCTTTGTCTGAAACTTCCTAGAGGAAAAGTTAATATATGCCTCTTCCCCCCAAACCAACATTTTTCTTTTAGTAGTGTTCAAGCATCAATTAAGGAAAACAACTTAAACTTTTCCTTTGTAACGAACATTCGGTGCATGACTGAGTGTTAATTTTTAATATCTGCTTCGGCCCTCTCTTTCAGATTGGCTTCCCGCATAACCTCGTCTGGAAGCCCCACAAACTGAGCTACTGTATGAGTCACGGGGAGCAAGGTACTCCCTATTCACAGAGGGTGGAAACCCTCATTGTTCCTGTCTTCTACGCTTTCGACCCCTTGGATAAGTATTACTTTGCCTGCTGGAGTAACCTTCCGGACCTCCTCCATATCCATCTCTCATATTGCTATCACAGCGACTGCTTCCACCGTAAGTCACAGGGGCCCTTCGTGCTGCTGGTGCACCACGGGAGTCACATGGGAAGTTACTGATTGATAAACAAACGCTAAACATTACAAATTTTTCTGGGATCATATAACATGACTTACAGTGCTAAATATTTGAAAAGATAAGCTTCAGCTCTCTCTGCTATGAAAATATAAACTAGGTAGCAACGGTGAAGGGCTTCTACATTTCTTTAAAAGAGCGAGCAATATTTTTCAGCCTAAGTAGTTTCTTTGAAAGTAAAAGCCCCTATTTTAGCATTTTTAAATAATCAGTCGAGTGGCAACTTTTAACAAGATTCAGTGGGGCTTCCCTGGTGGCGCAGTGGTTGACAGTCCGACTGCCGATGCAGGGGACACGGGTTCGTGCCCCGGTCCAGGAGGATCCCACATGCCGGGGAGCGGTTGGGACCGTGGGCCATGCATGGCCTCTGGGACTCCGCGTCAGGAGCCTGTGCTCCGCAACGGGAGGGGCCACGATGGTGAGAGGCCCGTGTCCCGCACACAAAATAAAAATAAAAAATCATAATAATGTTAAAATTGGTTTTCTGTAATGAGAAAAAAAGATGAGACTGCCCATTTACCCTTCATAGCCTTTTATTTTAAGTGAGCTATTAACAAAACCATTCAAAGGTCTTTAACTTATCTAAAAGGACATGCTAAACATACTTTTACCTTTGAGGAACTGAAGTAAAAGTAGAGTAAACAACGATCTGGTTAAGTCTAATTCTATGATTTACAAGTTGTAACTGGACTCTTACCGTAACTCCCATATGAATCCCTGTAAAAGCTTCCACTTCAATATTCAGAATAATCTCTATCACGATTTCCACCATAGCCATCACGGTCACTGAATTTAAAAGAATGTCATAAATTATGTCATCAATTTAAATTATGTGTCACAATAACATAATTGAAACGAAGGTTTTTATTTGATATAAACACAACATTTTATATTACCTATGTCCTCTAGAGGGATGATCATTCCGAGAATTTGAATGTCCGTAATAACTGTGTGCATAGCGTCTACGTGGTGGAGTATAATCCTTGCTGGCTCAGGAGTGTGGATAATCTCTCCTTGAATAACTGAAATAAAGCAGCTAAAATTTTAAATGCAACTTATCATATCCAGAATATTTAAGAACTCAAGACAGCAAAAAGACAAAAACTTTTAAATGGGCAAAGGACTTGAATATACTTTTGTTTACAGGAGATATACAATGAGCAACAAGGACATGAAAACCTGCTCAACATATTTATTAGGGAAATGAAATTCAAACCCAAAATGAAATATCTACTTTGCACGTATCATACTGGCTATAATGAAAAATAGACCCATAGAATATATCAAGTGTTGGTGCAGATGCAGAGAAACAAACCAAGTATATGTGCATGGCAGAAATGGAAAATAGTACAGGCTCTGTGGCAAAGATTAGCAGTTTCTTAAAAAATGTAAAGAATTCCTCTATGTCCCAGGAATTCCACTCCTTAAGTATACATACACTCAAAAAGAATTGAAAACAGGTACCCAAATGCTTGTACAGGAGTATTCATGACAGCACCATGATGGGAATAACTCACACAGATGGATAAACAAACCATGTTAACCACACATATAATGGAATATTTAGTCAGCCAAAAAAAAGAAGGTCTGAAGTACTGATTCACGCTACAGCATGAATGATCCTTGAAAATATTTATGCTAAGGGAAAGCTGGATAATAAAGGTCACATATTGTTTGCTTCCATTAGTATGATATATTCAGGAGTAGATACATTCATAGATAAGGACACAGGTGGGTACCTACCGGGGACAAGGGGGGACAAATTGGGTGTGACTGCTGATTAATGTTATTCTGGGGTAATGAAATGTTTTGGAACTGAACAGAGCTGGTGGTTGCATAACACTGTTAAGTGTGCTAAATGTTACTGAACTGTTCACTTTTAAATGTTCAATTTTGTGTTAGGTAAATTTCAACAAGAACAACAAAACTAACCATGACTTAATTCATATACTGTGCTTCCTATTACCTATCTTTAGTAGCATAACCACCATCTCTGTGACATATAGCCAACTCTCCGAAAAGAGACTGGCTCTCTACGAGGAGGACCTCCACAATTTTCTCTTCCATGTGATCCTGAACCTTTAATTTAAAAATGCTTATGTAAGTATCTCAGAATTGACAGTAATGTTTCAAAGAAAAATCCCAAAGTCTGATAGCCTTCCACTCTCCAAAATCATTTAAAAAAACTACCCCTTCTAAAATTCCATTTACGCACATTTTCGTTTCCCTTTCAATGGTACCACTGAACATTGTATTTTCTGACATCTCCCGTTCCCCATACAGTTGGCATAACCTTTAGATTACCAGCAGTAGGGAACACTTCTCAGACTTTGAGCAAAACATTGATTTTTGGTAACTACTGTCACATATTCAACCACCAAGTGGTCGGCTCTCTCCTTTAAGTGTACAACCTTAATTATGGGCCTTGTATGAGGATAGCAATAGTGACTTCTCTTGTTTATTAGCAATAAAGGGCTCATTTGAAAAACACTGTACCGCTCCCAAAATATGAAACTATCTCCCATAAATAACGTTCTCTTCCTGTGTTAATTCTTATTCCTCATTCCTGGAGGTCACTAGGACCTTGTTTGTTCTCTTCTCTTGTTTGTTCACTAGGCTAACCATCTACTAATGGAAAGGGTAGGCTTCTTAGCTTCTGTTGTGTTTTGAAGTCAATATCGTGCTACATTTGGCTTCATTCATATTCTACACGTAAAAGGGCAATTTGATAATGGCTGTTTCAAGTCTCTACCATATTACGGATCAGAAAACAGTGCTAGAAAAGTTAAGAGCACAAACTACAGTTCATATGGCAAGTTTCAATTATTGTTTATAATAATTAATAAAACCAGCTAGCCAATATACATAGCTAAACTAGTCTACAGACCAGAACATTCTCTCACAGGACATAGTTTCCATGAAAATTCTGATATTGAAACTATGTGATAAAGAAGCCTACTAACCAAAAAGTGTTAGCAGCAACTTAAATTAAGAGGAATTCTATAGCCAACATGGACTTACAAGCAATGTTTTCCCCACTGCAGTGCTAATCACCTACTACATCTATAATCAAAAACTGACAAGTTATTTCCCAACCACAAATCAATCAATAAATTAGTGATTGGTTAACATGTCCATATACTTCTCACTTTCCATTTTGCTTAAACATTCTGTTTAAAATAGCTCCCTTTCATTAATTAGAAACAACTGTCTCTGCATTATATAGCATTTACCTTGTCTTCCCACCCCCCTACTGCTTCGCCCTTGGCAACATCTCTTAGGAGGAGGACCTCCACTTCTGGAACATGGTCCTCTTTTAACTGGAAAGGCTCCCCTGGAAGAACTCGCCTTGGGACTAGGAGTGTGTCCACCACGACCTGTGTTTAAATGAAATCTTTTTAGTTAAGCAGAATCAACATTTTTTCATCGGGCAAGTTTCACTTATTGTTATAAATTTTCACTAAACAATTACTCCAGTCTTCAGCTTTCCTATCTGTCTAAGCCAATATGATTGTTTCCTCATATGACACATAAGTCAGTAGAGTTCAAAGTCTTACCGTAAATGTCAGTTTGGGAAACGTAAGAAAAAAACTGAAGAACCACTGGTATGAAAGTGCTCTGGGGAGAAGAGAGAGAGTACAGAAAAACCTGGATAAATTAAATCTAAAAGTGAATTTTTCATCATTTTAGGAGGAAGATGGTAAGTTATTAGTTATATAATTCTGGTGTCAAGGAAGCTTTTGAAAAACACAACATCCTAGGTATAAATCAAAACATTAAAAATAAAAAAGATGAATAAAAAATGCATTACCTAAAAGTTAAGTACATACATACAAATAACTCCCTTTGCCGGAGAATATCTGCTTATAACTTTACACTTGGTCCAGTATCCCTAGTTCTGCATCCATGGATTCAACCAACCTTGGATCACGTAGTGATCTTATATGTATTTATTGAAAAACAAAATCTGCTTGTAAGTTGATCAACAGTTCAGGCCTGTGTTATTCACAGATCAACTCTTAATGTTCATTTCTCAGTCAAAAGGGCTATGTTCAGTTCAATTTTAATAGTATTTAAGAAATGCACACTAAATACTGAAAATTGATGTTTTACCTTTCGAACCAGAAAGATGTTTAGATGTATTCCAATTCCCCGGTAGTGCCACAGGCAAGAAAAAATGAGTACTCTTACACATGGCAGAATATGAACTGGTCAACTTTTCTCAAGCTCAAGATAGTGGGAAAAGAACAAAACTGTGTTATCTTAAAATGGGCACACCCTCTAACTGAACTTTCAAAAAACATTTCCTAAAATTCACACATGGAATTAGCACAAAAAGAAACTAAACGTTTTATTTCTGAAGACTGGTTCTGGTTAATAGATGAAGCAGAGGTTGTTAAATATATGGAAGTTTTTGAAATGCAAAGTGCTTTTCCTCCTTTTCTTACTAAGTAGAAAACTTCTCTGAAAAAAATCCAAAAAAAGGCATTTTCAACGACTTCCTCCTCTAATACACACACAAAGAAAACATACATATTTCTGAAGCAGAGCTTTTTACTCTTTTCCTGGGTCAAAGACACCTTTTAGAATCTAAAGCTCTATTTATTTCCCTAAGGGATTTTCCCAAATGCAAACCACAGACCCAGGTAGAAAAGCCTCATATCAAAATGACAATGGAGATTTGCTTAGATGTCTGAACACATATACTTAAGACAAATACTGCAAGGTGAAACCTAAAATATGAAGTGTTTCGCCCTGAATTGTGGATATTCTGAGTGACTTTTATTTTCTGTTGTGGAGTTTTCAAGATTCTCTAGTATTTTTATGATGCAATAAGGCTACTCTCAGAATAAAATTAACCAATGTATTTTAATAGATTATGAATGGATCATTGATTTAAACTCATATCAAGTTATTGGTCCTAAAGTGAAAACTTCTAATGTATGATCGACAATAGGAAACTCGGTAGAAAAGTTCTCGAAGAAAAGAGGCAATTAGTAATAGTGGTAAAAGAGACTGAATTTAGTTTAAAATTTATGCTATTCCCCTGTAAGGTGATTAACGTTTTGCACATTATCTAGTTAAGTCATTTTATAACCAGAATAATTCTTCACCACTTTGAAATACTTCTGACTATCAATGTGATTCATCATCTGATAGTTCTTACACACTACTTTGCTCATAAAGGATGGAATAAAAACTGAGAGGTTTCTATACCGTTAAACCTACTATTTTTTGGTCCTCTGGTTGCAGCCTTGTATCTGAAAACATTACCCAGGTGTCCTCCAGGTGAGGGATGCTCTCTTGTGCTCCCACTTCCTCCTCTTCCATTTCCACCTCTTCGATTTCTTCCTCTTCCATGTCTCGGATTTCTCAGATGGCCCCTGTTTCTTGCAGGAGGTTGTGGTCTCTGTGTACCACCGCTTTCAAAAGATGGTTTGTTGGTTTGCTCTACCTTAATTGCCTTTCCATCCAAAGACTAAACAGATTAAGTATAACATTAATAACATCACATCAAATTTACTTACTACTGCTCTAGTTCAAGATCAGTCTTTTTTCCCCAAAGCAAACATTTTCTTCTGAAATGATTGTGTCCTTCACCATGCCAGATAAATGAGACTTAATGAGTAACTGCCTTTCATTAAGTCATCCAACATAAAGTGTACGTATTGGCAATTAGAGCTCCCTGAAATGTCCTCTGGTATTAAAAGAAGATTAATACCTCTCACTTATCATGAGAGAATATACCCTTTTATTTTCTATAATGGAGAACTAAACTCACTTCCTTTCTCTACTTCTACCATTCAAAGTTTTCAGTGTCCCTAGGGTATATAAAAGTATACGTGTCATTTAAAAAATAAAATGATTCAGTTGTTCATTCAAAATGGTTATTCCTACTCTAATCTTTTTTAGCATTTATTAAATATTAAGAGAAAGAACATTTTCCAACATGATTGTCCTTCTGTATTTACTTCTAATAATTTCCTTGATTTTTTTTTAAATAGAGCACTTATTTGGTCCTTAACATTTCTTGCCTTATTCAATTGTTTAAACATGTCCCCCAAGAGTACCTTCTTATAATAGTACTTCATATTCTTATGTTTAAGACATGCTTACACTTCTTAATCTTCCAACAGCTTCCTACATTAACCTTCTATAGATGCCAATGTGATTTTTGAAAACATAATTCAAATCATCATATAATTGCTCTAAGTAAAACACTCTAGCTGTTTCATGTTATCCTTGGAAAACAATTTTAAATGCTGAATTCCTACTAAGACTTCTGGTGGATATGGATGGGCCCTGGCCCAATACAAACAGCCTCAACAGCCATGTGCTCCCATGTTAGGGCCTCCTTTTCTGTTTCTGGGTCCAAAATATTTCCCATACACTTATGAATGGCTGCCTCCCTCCCAACATTCAGGATTTAACATTCTTAGATGTATATGTATAGAAATCCACTCCCCTTAAGCTCTAATGAAATTACCTACTTTATTTTCCTTAATATTTTTGCATATGAAATTGTATTTAGTTTTACTTGTACGTTTCTCATCTTTCACCCTAGAACACAAGTGTCCAAGAAAATAGGTATTTTGTAGTACCCACAACCATTAATCAATTGCTAAAGCAATGCCTGGCAATAAAATATCTGTTGAATAAAGAATTGAAGAATAATGTCTACACAGACTACACCTTCTTGTGCCTGAAAACAAACCAAAAATGGGGGTCAACTATCCTTCATGACACAAATTTACCTCTGCACCCAAAATATAATCATGAGTGAAGATCAACTTTTAGGTACTACCATACCTTAAAATATGAAAGTAAAGTAAAAGGGTCAACATGTGCCAAGTGCCTGCAGCATACCAGAAACCAAGCTATAGGAAAAAGGGAATTAATGTATGTGTTCCCCACTATGAGAACTGAGATGCACTGAAGGTACTTTTAACAATGAACAATTCACAGGATGATGCATGTAAAAAGATATTACCTGCAACATAAAATGGGAAAAATATTACCTACAATATAAAAAAATTCTTTGAGCAAAGATGCAATTAAAAGTACAGTTTTAAGGGTGAAATGATTATTTGTAACATTGACACAAGAAAGAGTGACTCTGAAGTACAAAAAAGTCGAGACTTAAAAATAACAGTATGGGATATTGGGGAGAGCTCTACAGGCTAAAACTTATTTACTTTTACATTTGAATGCTAAAACAGGTTTAAAATATATTGTTAAAGCTAATGTTAATGTCAATCTCTTTCCAACCAGACAATCCAGTACTTATGTGACAAAAAGGAGAGTGAAGGCTTATATGGCATCATGTTACTTTAAAAAACTAGAAAAAAAATCTAGACATAGTAACAAATGGAGGACACAAAATATTATTAAAAGGCTCTTACTTTTCCATTCATATCTTGGATAGCATCCTTTGCATCTGCAGGATTCTCAAAAGTAATAAAAGCAAAGCCTCTAGACTTGTTTTTTTTCTGATACTTTATCAACATAACTGTAATATACATAAATATTTTTAATTTAAATTTCACATAAAATTGAACGTTTCATATTTTCAAAATAATCCATCCTTTGACACTTTCTCATAAGGCCTCCTTAATTTCATGTTATGGACACAGTGCAGTAACAGCCTCCCGGAAGTTACTTAAAAACAAAACAAAAACCAAAAACAAATAAAGCAAAAAAACCCTTTCCATTTTATATCATTTCTAGTAGTTTAAAAAGAGAGTCAATAATTTCAACCATTCTACAACTAGCATATCTCATCCCATTTCATGTCCTATGACCCCAGTATGTTTAAAAAGCCCTGGGACTTCCCTGGTGGTCCAGTGGATAAGACTCCACGTTCCCAATGAAGGGGACACGGGCCTGATCCGTCGTCAGGCAACTAAGATCCACATGCCGCATGCCACTGTGCATGGGCTTGATCCCTGGTCAGGTAAGTAAAACCCAGCATGCTGCAAAGCGTGGCTGGGGTGAAGAAAGAAACGCTGCTTTTTTCCCTTCTCAGTAGTAGGAGCCCCTAAGTTGTACAATTTCCCTCATTGCCCAGTGCTTTCCTAATAAAAAACAGAAACTTAAAAAAAAAGTGCTCATGTGTTACAAATAGAGAAAGCACTTTAACTTAGCTGTTCAATTGTGTGTGTTTAGTACACATTTGCCTCGAACATATATATATATATAAATATATGTGTGTGTGTGTGTGTGTGTGTGTGTGTGTGTGTGTGTATGTATATATATAGGTTCTAAAAATTACCTTCCATAATGTGACCATATTTCCCAAATACCACTTCAAGAGAATTTTCATTGGTGTCAGCAGGCCTCCTATGAACAGTTTCCCAGCCTGATCTGCTTCCGCCATTTTTCTGTAAGTAATTAAAAATATATCTTTATACATATAGCAAAAAGTAAATTATAAGCAAAAACTATTACACCTGTTTATAACTCAACTGAAGTACCCTATATCAGTGAAAATATTTGCTGTTTCTTACTTAAAAGAGAGGAAACTTGTAACACAAAGCAAAACAAGCACTGGCGTAACAAATGCTCCATTCTTTATAGATATCTTACAAAAACCTGTATGTAAAAACTAGATTAGAAGGCAACTGTAAATTAGTTTACCTGCAGGGTTCAAGGCTTCTTTTCCAAAACACAACAAAAAAAAATAAGCAATAATAAATGGTCCTGGATTCTACACATCTAACAGTTAATATGTTTTATGAACTGTGCAGAATATACCTTAAACATATTTTTAAATTTTTCACATCTACTCACATTTTTCTTGTCTATGCATCAAATAATGTTTAAAATAATGTTTTCCCACAAACTTTAAAAGTGGTAAGTCATAAAAGCAAAGGAGGGAGTTACTTCCTTTATTGAGGAAAATGCAAACTGTGTTTACTTAGATCGAGAGACTTTAAGAAACACTGGTCAAAAGAGAGTACCATTCTTTATATGCCAAATTAAATCAGACGCTTTTTGTCAAGTGAATCAACATTTTGACATTTGATAACTAAAATTACAAGTTTTAAATCATTTAAGTTAAAATAGCTATCTTGCTTGTATTGCTCAGTACCTCTGCTTTCACAAAGAAACCCCGAGGAAACAAAAAAGAAAAAAGAAAAACTGCACGAGAGGGCTTCCCTGGTGGCGCAGTGGTTGACAGTCCGCCTGCCTACCCAGGGGACACGGGTTCGGCACCGCTCCGGGAGGAGCCCACCAGCCGCGGAGCGGCTGGGCCCGTGAGCCATGGCCGCTGGGCCTGCGCGTCTGGAGCCTCTGGGTACCGAGCCCGTGCTCCGCGGTGGGAGGGGCCACAGCAGTGAGAGGCCCGCATACCGCAAAAAACAAAAGCGCAAGCGGAACAAACTGGCGCCCGGCATACGCTCCACTACCCGCATGTGAGAGTAAACAGCAAAGAGGGTACGCCGCTAATCACACTTAAGTTATCTACTCAATATTCCCTCCCGCAGCATTTCAAACCTAGCTCCACCCCCACCCCCAACTTCGCAATTCACGGACCAACTCCAGGAACTTCACTGGCTTTTCATCGCTGCCTTGGCAACTGATTCTCCAGGAGAACAAACAGTAAACGTACTGTTCAAGAACAACTGATAGACTTCTCCAGACACTGTCTATTCAGACATAGTTATACAAACACCACTTACTCGGCTCTTATCTCTTACAGAAAAAGCCTGAGAGAAAAATCAACATCTGAATTACCATGCTTTCTCTGGTAACAGGAGAACATATAGGTCTCAACTCTTTCTCCTGAGGTATAAATTATTCTCTCCTCCCTAAAATGCCGAATTTCTTACCTTATTTTGTCCTCCTCTTCAGAAGTCCTCCTTCCGCGTCTCTTCAGACGACCGTTAACTAAACTAAGGCTCGAGAGCAAGCGCTCTACTTCTAGAAAGAGGCTAAGGAACCAGATGTAGCGGTAGGTGGGGGAAGGGATGAGCCGCAGGGGAGGTAGGGAAGATGGAAGATGTGGAGGTAGGGGAGGGGTGAACAGAGAAACTCGCGGGAGAACTCGCGGGAGAAACTCTAAAGAAAACTGCAACAGCAGAATGTGTTCTCTACTTTTTACTGCATACTTTTCCCAGTTGCTTTAATTTAATCAATATAAAGGAGAAGGGCTTCCCAGGTGGCGCAGTGGTTGAGAGTCCGCCTGCCCATGCAGGGGATGCGGGTTCGTGCCCCGGTCCGGGAGGATCCCATATGCCCCTGAGCTTTGGGCCCCTGAGCCATGGCCGCTGAGCCTGCGCGTCTGAAGCTTGTGCTCCACAACGGGAGAGGCCACAACGGTGAGATGCCCGCGTACCGTAAAAAAAAAAAAAAAGGAAAACGCATTTTGGGCTAATAACGTGAAGCTCCAGGTAATCAGTAGGGAGAGTTCAGGGATTTCTTGATAGATGTAAAATGGGGAGGACCAGATCATGAAGCATTTTGCTTGCTATGCAGATATGCTACTTACTTAATTTTTTTAGTGGAACTGTTAGAATAATCTGAAACAGAAATATGAATGTCTAGAAGATATAATGTGTATAGTGATTTAATATGATACGAAGTCAGGCAGACAGAAAATAATCTAAACTTCAAAATTTAGTAGTTATATGAAACTGGGTAAGCTACCTAAACTCTTAAATTTACCCAGTCTACGAAAACAAGATGATAAAGAATTATCAGATAGGGTTATTGTGAGGTTAAATGATGTACTGAGCACATTGAGCACAACGCCGAAAACATAATTCAGGGTTCAAAACAAAAGTGTGAAAATATTGTCATTACTTTTATATTAAGTGGGAGCCTGAGGTTAATTTGTAATCCTGCCTTTTTAGAGACTGGTCCAAATCATGAAACTGTTTTGGTTTTTGGTTTTTATTTTTTTTTGCTGTATGCCGGCCTCTGACCGTTGTGGCCCCTCCCATTGCAAACCACAGGCTCCAGAAGCCAGTCTCAGCGGCCATGGCTCACGGGCCCAACCGCTCCGCGGCATGTGGGATCCTCCCGGAGCGGGGCACGATCCCGTGTCCCCTGCATCGGCAGCCGAACTCTCAACCACTGGGCCACTAGGGAAGCCCAGATCTGTGGTGTTAATGCTTTGCATTGGTAGTGTCTTAATCGTATATTAACCATTATTGAGCACTTGAGAAAACTATGCAATGAAATGCGTTCATGTAAACACCAGTTGATCAGTTGATGGTGATCAGTTAGTATTTCTTGGGACACTTTCCATAGTCTAGATAGAAAACAGCTGTATGCATTATACAAAAGCTGATCTTTAAATCAGGCAAAGTTATAACTGTTCCCTAATTCAGGGGTTTTATGGTTTCTACCTAATATGTAGGCCAACCGGCAGCTTCCAAGCAAGTCTACTGGAAGGGACAAGTTCAGTATATAGTAGGAAATCAAAGAATTGTTAGTATTTCAATAATGATTGTTTAATATTTTAATCCTCTGCCTGACAGGAAAGAAACACGAGAGGAAAAACAATTGATATTAAATCTCAGATGGTGTCTGAGAAAATCCTCTTAGAGAGGTTTGGATATCACTCATTCATGAACAAAATTCAATCTGGATGTTAAGCATGTTTTTCAGTGACTGCAATGCAATTAAAGGACTGTGAGGTTAAGATTACTGTAATTGCTACAGCAGGCGAGTAGCTAGATATGAGCAGAGTAATGGAAGAGGGGCCAGGTGGCAGGAAATCAAGCACCTGGTAAAGAGCAGAGGTCCATGGGCCAACAAAGAAAAACAGGAACCTCCAGACTGACAGGAAACTGCACATTTTCGGTGGTAAGTGTCCTGAAGGCAGACAAAGAGAGATGAGGAAAGACAGGAATCTCCTACTTCCAAATGTAACCTGTTGCTCATTATGCTCTCCTTACAATAAAATTAGCCTTGCAGACAAGCAGCACACACCATGCAGTGAGGCCATGACACTTCTGATTAAGCTAAATAAGGACAAAAATCCCTTCTGGAGCTGCAAAGAAACAGGGAATTTGACCCCCAAACTCCTGCTTCCCCAATGAGTATGCCACCCCTTCCTTTGTATGCCCCTCATAACTGGCTTGCCAATGGAACCCAGGGCAGCAGCTCCTCACCTAACTGCCTGCTCTCCCTGAGGGCATATTCTTGCTTAAATAAATCCTCACTTTACTTGCTTAACCGCCTGTCTCATGCCCAACTCTTGGCATGAAGAGCAAGAACCTTCAATTCACTGGGAACACAATGAGTATTTTTACACATGAGGAAGAAAGGAACAAACACGTTTCTCTTAAAAACTAGTGGAGAAATACATGTTTTCTGTTAATAGCAAAGACTGGGTTACATAAGAAGCCATGAAATTGAGAAAAACCATGACTTGCTTTACTGTTCTGGAACCAAACCCACAGTATCCCTGTATTTTGAAGATCACCCAACTGTTAAACACTTAAGAGTTTTATGGGTTTTTCATGAACAGGTACTCAGGAAAAAGTAATCGGTTCAGTTTTGGGTTCGAAACTTCGTTTGCTTTATCCTTCCTTTTAAGGATTTGACTCATCAATCTGATATGTTAGATACTAAAAGCAAACCTTTCATGCCCCGTAGGATTTTATGAAATGCAGTACTTTAAGGCCAGCCAAGAAAACTTAAACATAAAATTCTGTGGTCATTGAGACATCCTCGCTCCCTCCCTAATATCTGCATTACACATTAACCAGAGTTCCTCAAAGACAAGATTGCCTTCCTGATCATACAGGTCAATTATTTTACCTTCCTCTGACACTTAGGCTGTAACTTCTTAAAAAGAATACTGTTCTTTCCCAGCTCTGTACTGGGATCATGCTGACTTGCTGCTCACTTTGTACCTGCTTACCCAGACTACGTATCCCTGCTGATCTTCATGTAAAATATCTGTATGTCACTTTGATGTGATATACTGTCCTTTCTCTTCAAAATGAATGTAACCATGCCTTTGACTTCTAACAGGTAGAACAGTCCTCAGAACTTTCTGAGTCTGTCTCCTGAGTTATAATCCTCAGTTTGGCTCAAATAATACTCTCCTTCCCCTGAACTTCATGTTTGCTGTTCCTTTAAAAGGAAATTGCAGATTTCTGTACTAGTTTTGCAGATTCCAATTTGGCTTAAAGTTTTTACACTCCAGTTTCTTCCCAAATTGTAAGCATTACTCATTAAATGTCACCTGAAGTCACTGACAAAAAACCCTTAACCCTCCAGATAACTCTATACTTATGAGTATATTACGAAACCCTTTGTGTTACATCAAGCACACCAACATAAAGTTAAAATCAGTATTACTTAAAACGTTTCCCAATGTCTTAAAATCTAGGGGTACTAACTTTCACTAAGATATATATACTCAGAAAAGTTAACTGGTTCCATTTACATTGAGTGGAAAATTGGTTTTATAACCATTATTCCCACGTTGGTCATCTGCCACTTGAATATGGATCAGAAAATAGATACTTAACCTCAAGATTTCTTAAACTCTTTACAGTCACCTGTCTCAATTTTCCTTTCATCTATACTATGGCTTTAAAGGGATAAAGACACATCGACTTTCACTAATAATGCAAGCATTGTTTCTCAGCCTTTTTGGAGACTTCTCAAACCTTTTACATGTTTACAAGCTTTCAAAAAGGAACATGTAATTTCTTTAGCCTAACTGGAAAACAGTCACAGCTTGCGATGGAGAAATAACACATTGCTTAATTTTGAATACATTCACGTACAAAGGAAAAGTTTAGGCAAACAGCACAATTCACCCTCCAAACAAAAGTTTTATGCTTGTTTAACTCAGCAGTATCATCAACAAAACATATTTCACGAAATTTTTTTACTCTGAAAATTTTGAACATTTGAAACACGACTTCTACTTTTCAATTAACATTAACAACATGAAAGTCCTCTGAATAATTCCATGTTTCCCCTTTGTCTGAAACTTCCTAGAGGAAAAGTTAATATATGCCTCTTCCCCCCAAACCAACATTTTTCTTTTAGTAGTGTTCAAGCATCAATTAAGGAAAACAACTTAAACTTTTCCTTTGTAACGAACATTTGGTGCATGACTGAGTGTTAATTTTTAATATCTGCTTCGGCCCTCTCTTTCAGATTGGCTTCCCGCATAACCTCGTCTGGAAGCCCCACAAACTGAGCTACTGTATGAGTCACGGGGAGCAAGGTACTCCCTATTCACAGAGGGTGGGAACCCTCATTGTTCCTGTCTTCTACGCTTTCGACCCCTTGAATAAGTATTACTTTGCCTGCTGGAGTAACCTTCCGGACCTCCTCCATATCCATCTCTCATATTGCTATCACAGCGACTGCTTCCACCGTAAGTCACAGGGGCCCTTCGTGCTGCTGGTGCACCACGGGAGTCACATGGGAAGTTACTGATTGATAAACAAACGCTAAACATTACAAATTTTTCTGGGATCATATAACATGACTTACAGTGCTAAATATTTGAAAAGATAAGCTTCAGCTCTCTCTGCTATGAAAATATAAACTAGGTAGCAACGGTGAAGGGCTTCTACATTTCTTTAAAAGAGCGAGCAATATTTTTCAGCCTAAGTAGTTTCTTTGAAAGTAAAAGCCCCTATTTTAGCATTTTTAAATAATCAGTCGAGTGGCAACTTTTAACAAGATTCAGTGGGGCTTCCCTGGTGGCGCAGTGGTTGACAGTCCGACTGCCGATGCAGGGGACACGGGTTCGTGCCCCGGTCCAGGAGGATCCCACATGCCGGGGCGCGGTTGGGACCGTGGGCCGTGCATGGCCTCTGGGACTCCGCGTCAGGAGCCTGTGCTCCGCAACGGGAGGGGCCACGATGGTGAGAGGCCCGTGTCCCGCACACAAAATAAAAATAAAAATCATAATAATGTTAAAATTGGTTTTCTGTAATGAGAAAAAAAGATGAGACTGCCCATTTACCCTTCATAGCCTTTTATTTTAAGTGAGCTATTAACAAAACCATTCAAAGGTCTTTAACTTATCTAAAAGGACATGCTAAACATACTTTTACCTTTGAGGAACTGAAGTAAAAGTAGAGTAAACAACGATCTGGTTAAGTCTAATTCTATGATTTACAAGTTGTAACTGGACTCTTACCGTAACTCCCATATGAATCCCTGTAAAAGCTTCCACTTCAATATTCAGAATAATCTCTATCACGATTTCCACCATAGCCATCACGGTCACTGAATTTAAAAGAATGTCATAAATTATGTCATCAATTTAAATTATGTGTCACAATAACATAATTGAAACGAAGGTTTTTATTTGATATAAACACAACATTTTATATTACCTATGTCCTCTAGAGGGATGATCATTCCGAGAATTTGAATGTCCGTAATAACTGTGTGCATAGCGTCTACGTGGTGGAGTATAATCCTTGCTGGCTCAGGAGTGTGGATAATCTCTCCTTGAATAACTGAAATAAAGCAGCTAAAATTTTAAATGCAACTTATCATATCCAGAATATTTAAGAACTCAAGACAGCAAAAAGACAAAAACTTTTAAATGGGCAAAGGACTTGAATATACTTTTGTTTACAGGAGATATACAATGAGCAACAAGGACATGAAAACCTGCTCAACATATTTATTAGGGAAATGAAATTCAAACCCAAAATGAAATATCTACTTTGCACGTATCATACTGGCTATAATGAAAAATAGACCCATAGAATATATCAAGTGTTGGTGCAGATGCAGAGAAACAAACCAAGTATATGTGCATGGCAGAAATGGAAAATAGTACAGGCTCTGTGGCAAAGATTAGCAGTTTCTTAAAAAATGTAAAGAATTCCTCTATGTCCCAGGAATTCCACTCCTTAAGTATACATACACTCAAAAAGAATTGAAAACAGGTACCCAAATGCTTGTACAGGAGTATTCATGACAGCACCATGATGGGAATAACTCACACAGATGGATAAACAAACCATGTTAACCACACATATAATGGAATATTTAGTCAGCCAAAAAAAAGAAGGTCTGAAGTACTGATTCACGCTACAGCATGAATGATCCTTGAAAATATTTATGCTAAGGGAAAGCTGGATAATAAAGGTCACATATTGTTTGCTTCCATTAGTATGATATATTCAGGAGTAGATACATTCATAGATAAGGACACAGGTGGGTACCTACCGGGGACAAGGGGGGACAAATTGGGTGTGACTGCTGATTAATTTTATTCTGGGGTAATGAAATGTTTTGGAACTGAACAGAGCTGGTGGTTGCATAACACTGTTAAGTGTGCTAAATGTTACTGAACTGTTCACTTTTAAATGTTCAATTTTGTGTTAGGTAAATTTCAACAAGAACAACAAAACTAACCATGACTTAATTCATATACTGTGCTTCCTATTACCTATCTTTAGTAGCATAACCACCATCTCTGTGACATATAGCCAACTCTCCGAAAAGAGACTGGCTCTCTACGAGGAGGACCTCCACAATTTTCTCTTCCATGTGATCCTGAACCTTTAATTTAAAAATGCTTATGTAAGTATCTCAGAATTGACAGTAATGTTTCAAAGAAAAATCCCAAAGTCTGATAGCCTTCCACTCTCCAAAATCATTTAAAAAAACTACCCCTTCTAAAATTCCATTTACGCACATTTTCGTTTCCCTTTCAATGGTACCACTGAACATTGTATTTTCTGACATCTCCCGTTCCCCATACAGTTGGCATAACCTTTAGATTACCAGCAGTAGGGAACACTTCTCAGACTTTGAGCAAAACATTGATTTTTGGTAACTACTGTCACATATTCAACCACCAAGTGGTCGGCTCTCTCCTTTAAGTGTACAACCTTAATTATGGGCCTTGTATGAGGATAGCAATAGTGACTTCTCTTGTTTATTAGCAATAAAGGGCTCATTTGAAAAACACTGTACCGCTCCCAAAATATGAAACTATCTCCCATAAATAACGTTCTCTTCCTGTGTTAATTCTTATTCCTCATTCCTGGAGGTCACTAGGACCTTGTTTGTTCTCTTCTCTTGTTTGTTCACTAGGCTAACCATCTACTAATGGAAAGGGTAGGCTTCTTAGCTTCTGTTGTGTTTTGAAGTCAATATCGTGCTACATTTGGCTTCATTCATATTCTACACGTAAAAGGGCAATTTGATAATGGCTGTTTCAAGTCTCTACCATATTACGGATCAGAAAACAGTGCTAGAAAAGTTAAGAGCACAAACTACAGTTCATATGGCAAGTTTCAATTATTGTTTATAATAATTAATAAAACCAGCTAGCCAATATACATAGCTAAACTAGTCTACAGACCAGAACATTCTCTCACAGGACATAGTTTCCATGAAAATTCTGATATTGAAACTATGTGATAAAGAAGCCTACTAACCAAAAAGTGTTAGCAGCAACTTAAATTAAGAGGAATTCTATAGCCAACATGGACTTACAAGCAATGTTTTCCCCACTGCAGTGCTAATCACCTACTACATCTATAATCAAAAACTGACAAGTTATTTCCCAACCACAAATCAATCAATAAATTAGTGATTGGTTAACATGTCCATATACTTCTCACTTTCCATTTTGCTTAAACATTCTGTTTAAAATAGCTCCCTTTCATTAATTAGAAACAACTGTCTCTGCATTATATAGCATTTACCTTGTCTTCCCACCCCCCTACTGCTTCGCCCTTGGCAACATCTCTTAGGAGGAGGACCTCCACTTCTGGAACATGGTCCTCTTTTAACTGGAAAGGCTCCCCTGGAAGAACTCGCCTTGGGACTAGGAGTGTGTCCACCACGACCTGTGTTTAAATGAAATCTTTTTAGTTAAGCAGAATCAACATTTTTTCATCGGGCAAGTTTCACTTATTGTTATAAATTTTCACTAAACAATTACTCCAGTCTTCAGCTTTCCTATCTGTCTAAGCCAATATGATTGTTTCCTCATATGACACATAAGTCAGTAGAGTTCAAAGACTTACCGTAAATGTCAGTTTGGGAAACGTAAGAAAAAAACTGAAGAACCACTGGTATGAAAGTGCTCTGGGGAGAAGAGAGAGAGTACAGAAAAACCTGGATAAATTAAATCTAAAAGTGAATTTTTCATCATTTTAGGAGGAAGATGGTAAGTTATTAGTTATATAATTCTGGTGTCAAGGAAGCTTTTGAAAAACACAACATCCTAGGTATAAATCAAAACATTAAAAATAAAAAAGATGAATAAAAAATGCATTACCTAAAAGTTAAGTACATACATACAAATAACTCCCTTTGCCGGAGAATATCTGCTTATAACTTTACACTTGGTCCAGTATCCCTAGTTCTGCATCCATGGATTCAACCAACCTTGGATCACGTAGTGATCTTATATGTATTTATTGAAAAACAAAATCTGCTTGTAAGTTGATCAACAGTTCAGGCCTGTGTTATTCACAGATCAACTCTTAATGTTCATTTCTCAGTCAAAAGGGCTATGTTCAGTTCAATTTTAATAGTATTTAAGAAATGCACACTAAATACTGAAAATTGATGTTTTACCTTTCGAACCAGAAAGATGTTTAGATGTATTCCAATTCCCCGGTAGTGCCACAGGCAAGAAAAAATGAGTACTCTTACACATGGCAGAATATGAACTGGTCAACTTTTCTCAAGCTCAAGATAGTGGGAAAAGAACAAAACTGTGTTATCTTAAAATGGGCACACCCTCTAACTGAACTTTCAAAAAACATTTCCTAAAATTCACACATGGAATTAGCACAAAAAGAAACTAAACGTTTTATTTCTGAAGACTGGTTCTGGTTAATAGATGAAGCAGAGGTTGTTAAATATATGGAAGTTTTTGAAATGCAAAGTGCTTTTCCTCCTTTTCTTACTAAGTAGAAAACTTCTCTGAAAAAAATCCAAAAAAAGGCATTTTCAACGACTTCCTCCTCTAATACACACACAAAGAAAACATACATATTTCTGAAGCAGAGCTTTTTACTCTTTTCCTGGGTCAAAGACACCTTTTAGAATCTAAAGCTCTATTTATTTCCCTAAGGGATTTTCCCAAATGCAAACCACAGACCCAGGTAGAAAAGCCTCATATCAAAATGACAATGGAGATTTGCTTAGATGTCTGAACACATATACTTAAGACAAATACTGCAAGGTGAAACCTAAAATATGAAGTGTTTCGCCCTGAATTGTGGATATTCTGAGTGACTTTTATTTTCTGTTGTGGAGTTTTCAAGATTCTCTAGTATTTTTATGATGCAATAAGGCTACTCTCAGAATAAAATTAACCAATGTATTTTAATAGATTATGAATGGATCATTGATTTAAACTCATATCAAGTTATTGGTCCTAAAGTGAAAACTTCTAATGTATGATCGACAATAGGAAACTCGGTAGAAAAGTTCTCGAAGAAAAGAGGCAATTAGTAATAGTGGTAAAAGAGACTGAATTTAGTTTAAAATTTATGCTATTCCCCTGTAAGGTGATTAACGTTTTGCACATTATCTAGTTAAGTCATTTTATAACCAGAATAATTCTTCACCACTTTGAAATACTTCTGACTATCAATGTGATTCATCATCTGATAGTTCTTACACACTACTTTGCTCATAAAGGATGGAATAAAAACTGAGAGGTTTCTATACCGTTAAACCTACTATTTTTTGGTCCTCTGGTTGCAGCCTTGTATCTGAAAACATTACCCAGGTGTCCTCCAGGTGAGGGATGCTCTCTTGTGCTCCCACTTCCTCCTCTTCCATTTCCACCTCTTCGATTTCTTCCTCTTCCATGTCTCGGATTTCTCAGATGGCCCCTGTTTCTTGCAGGAGGTTGTGGTCTCTGTGTACCACCGCTTTCAAAAGATGGTTTGTTGGTTTGCTCTACCTTAATTGCCTTTCCATCCAAAGACTAAACAGATTAAGTATAACATTAATAACATCACATCAAATTTACTTACTACTGCTCTAGTTCAAGATCAGTCTTTTTTCCCCAAAGCAAACATTTTCTTCTGAAATGATTGTGTCCTTCACCATGCCAGATAAATGAGACTTAATGAGTAACTGCCTTTCATTAAGTCATCCAACATAAAGTGTACGTATTGGCAATTAGAGCTCCCTGAAATGTCCTCTGGTATTAAAAGAAGATTAATACCTCTCACTTATCATGAGAGAATATACCCTTTTATTTTCTATAATGGAGAACTAAACTCACTTCCTTTCTCTACTTCTACCATTCAAAGTTTTCAGTGTCCCTAGGGTATATAAAAGTATACGTGTCATTTAAAAAATAAAATGATTCAGTTGTTCATTCAAAATGGTTATTCCTACTCTAATCTTTTTTAGCATTTATTAAATATTAAGAGAAAGAACATTTTCCAACATGATTGTCCTTCTGTATTTACTTCTAATAATTTCCTTGATTTTTTTTTAAATAGAGCACTTATTTGGTCCTTAACATTTCTTGCCTTATTCAATTGTTTAAACATGTCCCCCAAGAGTACCTTCTTATAATAGTACTTCATATTCTTATGTTTAAGACATGCTTACACTTCTTAATCTTCCAACAGCTTCCTACATTAACCTTCTATAGATGCCAATGTGATTTTTGAAAACATAATTCAAATCATCATATAATTGCTCTAAGTAAAACACTCTAGCTGTTTCATGTTATCCTTGGAAAACAATTTTAAATGCTGAATTCCTACTAAGACTTCTGGTGGATATGGATGGGCCCTGGCCCAATACAAACAGCCTCAACAGCCATGTGCTCCCATGTTAGGGCCTCCTTTTCTGTTTCTGGGTCCAAAATATTTCCCATACACTTATGAATGGCTGCCTCCCTCCCAACATTCAGGATTTAACATTCTTAGATGTATATGTATAGAAATCCACTCCCCTTAAGCTCTAATGAAATTACCTACTTTATTTTCCTTAATATTTTTGCATATGAAATTGTATTTAGTTTTACTTGTACGTTTCTCATCTTTCACCCTAGAACACAAGTGTCCAAGAAAATAGGTATTTTGTAGTACCCACAACCATTAATCAATTGCTAAAGCAATGCCTGGCAATAAAATATCTGTTGAATAAAGAATTGAAGAATAATGTCTACACAGACTACACCTTCTTGTGCCTGAAAACAAACCAAAAATGGGGGTCAACTATCCTTCATGACACAAATTTACCTCTGCACCCAAAATATAATCATGAGTGAAGATCAACTTTTAGGTACTACCATACCTTAAAATATGAAAGTAAAGTAAAAGGGTCAACATGTGCCAAGTGCCTGCAGCATACCAGAAACCAAGCTATAGGAAAAAGGGAATTAATGTATGTGTTCCCCACTATGAGAACTGAGATGCACTGAAGGTACTTTTAACAATGAACAATTCACAGGATGATGCATGTAAAAAGATATTACCTGCAACATAAAATGGGAAAAATATTACCTACAATATAAAAAAATTCTTTGAGCAAAGATGCAATTAAAAGTACAGTTTTAAGGGTGAAATGATTATTTGTAACATTGACACAAGAAAGAGTGACTCTGAAGTACAAAAAAGTCGAGACTTAAAAATAACAGTATGGGATATTGGGGAGAGCTCTACAGGCTAAAACTTATTTACTTTTACATTTGAATGCTAAAACAGGTTTAAAATATATTGTTAAAGCTAATGTTAATGTCAATCTCTTTCCAACCAGACAATCCAGTACTTATGTGACAAAAAGGAGAGTGAAGGCTTATATGGCATCATGTTACTTTAAAAAACTAGAAAAAAAATCTAGACATAGTAACAAATGGAGGACACAAAATATTATTAAAAGGCTCTTACTTTTCCATTCATATCTTGGATAGCATCCTTTGCATCTGCAGGATTCTCAAAAGTAATAAAAGCAAAGCCTCTAGACTTGTTTTTTTTCTGATACTTTATCAACATAACTGTAATATACATAAATATTTTTAATTTAAATTTCACATAAAATTGAACGTTTCATATTTTCAAAATAATCCATCCTTTGACACTTTCTCATAAGGCCTCCTTAATTTCATGTTATGGACACAGTGCAGTAACAGCCTCCCGGAAGTTACTTAAAAACAAAACAAAAACCAAAAACAAATAAAGCAAAAAAACCCTTTCCATTTTATATCATTTCTAGTAGTTTAAAAAGAGAGTCAATAATTTCAACCATTCTACAACTAGCATATCTCATCCCATTTCATGTCCTATGACCCCAGTATGTTTAAAAAGCCCTGGGACTTCCCTGGTGGTCCAGTGGATAAGACTCCACGTTCCCAATGAAGGGGACACGGGCCTGATCCGTCGTCAGGCAACTAAGATCCACATGCCGCATGCCACTGTGCATGGGCTTGATCCCTGGTCAGGTAAGTAAAACCCAGCATGCTGCAAAGCGTGGCTGGGGTGAAGAAAGAAACGCTGCTTTTTTCCCTTCTCAGTAGTAGGAGCCCCTAAGTTGTACAATTTCCCTCATTGCCCAGTGCTTTCCTAATAAAAAACAGAAACTTAAAAAAAAAGTGCTCATGTGTTACAAATAGAGAAAGCACTTTAACTTAGCTGTTCAATTGTGTGTGTTTAGTACACATTTGCCTCGAACATATATATATATATAAATATATGTGTGTGTGTGTGTGTGTGTGTGTGTGTGTGTGTGTGTATGTATATATATAGGTTCTAAAAATTACCTTCCATAATGTGACCATATTTCCCAAATACCACTTCAAGAGAATTTTCATTGGTGTCAGCAGGCCTCCTATGAACAGTTTCCCAGCCTGATCTGCTTCCGCCATTTTTCTGTAAGTAATTAAAAATATATCTTTATACATATAGCAAAAAGTAAATTATAAGCAAAAACTATTACACCTGTTTATAACTCAACTGAAGTACCCTATATCAGTGAAAATATTTGCTGTTTCTTACTTAAAAGAGAGGAAACTTGTAACACAAAGCAAAACAAGCACTGGCGTAACAAATGCTCCATTCTTTATAGATATCTTACAAAAACCTGTATGTAAAAACTAGATTAGAAGGCAACTGTAAATTAGTTTACCTGCAGGGTTCAAGGCTTCTTTTCCAAAACACAACAAAATAAATAAGCAATAATAAATGGTCCTGGATTCTACACATCTAACAGTTAATATGTTTTATGAACTGTGCAGAATATACCTTAAACATATTTTTAAATTTTTCACATCTACTCACATTTTTCTTGTCTATGCATCAAATAATGTTTAAAATAATGTTTTCCCACAAACTTTAAAAGTGGTAAGTCATAAAAGCAAAGGAGGGAGTTACTTCCTTTATTGAGGAAAATGCAAACTGTGTTTACTTAGATCGAGAGACTTTAAGAAACACTGGTCAAAAGAGAGTACCATTCTTTATATGCCAAATTAAATCAGACGCTTTTTGTCAAGTGAATCAACATTTTGACATTTGATAACTAAAATTACAAGTTTTAAATCATTTAAGTTAAAATAGCTATCTTGCTTGTATTGCTCAGTACCTCTGCTTTCACAAAGAAACCCCGAGGAAACAGAAAAGAAAAAAGAAAAACTGCACGAGAGGGCTTCCCTGGTGGCGCAGTGGTTGACAGTCCGCCTGCCTACCCAGGGGACACGGGTTCGGCACCGCTCCGGGAGGAGCCCACCAGCCGCGGAGCGGCTGGGCCCGTGAGCCATGGCCGCTGGGCCTGCGCGTCTGGAGCCTCTGGGTACCGAGCCCGTGCTCCGCGGTGGGAGGGGCCACAGCAGTGAGAGGCCCGCATACCGCAAAAAACAAAAGCGCAAGCGGAACAAACTGGCGCCCGGCATACGCTCCACTACCCGCATGTGAGAGTAAACAGCAAAGAGGGTACGCCGCTAATCACACTTAAGTTATCTACTCAATATTCCCTCCCGCAGCATTTCAAACCTAGCTCCACCCCCACCCCCAACTTCGCAATTCACGGACCAACTCCAGGAACTTCACTGGCTTTTCATCGCTGCCTTGGCAACTGATTCTCCAGGAGAACAAACAGTAAACGTACTGTTCAAGAACAACTGATAGACTTCTCCAGACACTGTCTATTCAGACATAGTTATACAAACACCACTTACTCGGCTCTTATCTCTTACAGAAAAAGCCTGAGAGAAAAATCAACATCTGAATTACCATGCTTTCTCTGGTAACAGGAGAACATATAGGTCTCAACTCTTTCTCCTGAGGTATAAATTATTCTCTCCTCCCTAAAATGCCGAATTTCTTACCTTATTTTGTCCTCCTCTTCAGAAGTCCTCCTTCCGCGTCTCTTCAGACGACCGTTAACTAAACTAAGGCTCGAGAGCAAGCGCTCTACTTCTAGAAAGAGGCTAAGGAACCAGATGTAGCGGTAGGTGGGGGAAGGGATGAGCCGCAGGGGAGGTAGGGAAGATGGAAGATGTGGAGGTAGGGGAGGGGTGAACAGAGAAACTCGCGGGAGAACTCGCGGGAGAAACTCTAAAGAAAACTGCAACAGCAGAATGTGTTCTCTACTTTTTACTGCATACTTTTCCCAGTTGCTTTAATTTAATCAATATAAAGGAGAAGGGCTTCCCAGGTGGCGCAGTGGTTGAGAGTCCGCCTGCCCATGCAGGGGATGCGGGTTCGTGCCCCGGTCCGGGAGGATCCCATATGCCCCTGAGCTTTGGGCCCCTGAGCCATGGCCGCTGAGCCTGCGCGTCTGAAGCTTGTGCTCCACAACGGGAGAGGCCACAACGGTGAGATGCCCGCGTACCGTAAAAAAAAAAAAAAAGGAAAACGCATTTTGGGCTAATAACGTGAAGCTCCAGGTAATCAGTAGGGAGAGTTCAGGGATTTCTTGATAGATGTAAAATGGGGAGGACCAGATCATGAAGCATTTTGCTTGCTATGCAGATATGCTACTTACTTAATTTTTTTAGTGGAACTGTTAGAATAATCTGAAACAGAAATATGAATGTCTAGAAGATATAATGTGTATAGTGATTTAATATGATACGAAGTCAGGCAGACAGAAAATAATCTAAACTTCAAAATTTAGTAGTTATATGAAACTGGGTAAGCTACCTAAACTCTTAAATTTACCCAGTCTACGAAAACAAGATGATAAAGAATTATCAGATAGGGTTATTGTGAGGTTAAATGATGTACTGAGCACATTGAGCACAACGCCGAAAACATAATTCAGGGTTCAAAACAAAAGTGTGAAAATATTGTCATTACTTTTATATTAAGTGGGAGCCTGAGGTTAATTTGTAATCCTGCCTTTTTAGAGACTGGTCCAAATCATGAAACTGTTTTGGTTTTTGGTTTTTATTTTTTTTTGCTGTATGCCGGCCTCTGACCGTTGTGGCCCCTCCCATTGCAAACCACAGGCTCCAGAAGCCAGTCTCAGCGGCCATGGCTCACGGGCCCAACCGCTCCGCGGCATGTGGGATCCTCCCGGAGCGGGGCACGATCCCGTGTCCCCTGCATCGGCAGCCGAACTCTCAACCACTGGGCCACTAGGGAAGCCCAGATCTGTGGTGTTAATGCTTTGCATTGGTAGTGTCTTAATCGTATATTAACCATTATTGAGCACTTGAGAAAACTATGCAATGAAATGCGTTCATGTAAACACCAGTTGATCAGTTGATGGTGATCAGTTAGTATTTCTTGGGACACTTTCCATAGTCTAGATAGAAAACAGCTGTATGCATTATACAAAAGCTGATCTTTAAATCAGGCAAAGTTATAACTGTTCCCTAATTCAGGGGTTTTATGGTTTCTACCTAATATGTAGGCCAACCGGCAGCTTCCAAGCAAGTCTACTGGAAGGGACAAGTTCAGTATATAGTAGGAAATCAAAGAATTGTTAGTATTTCAATAATGATTGTTTAATATTTTAATCCTCTGCCTGACAGGAAAGAAACACGAGAGGAAAAACAATTGATATTAAATCTCAGATGGTGTCTGAGAAAATCCTCTTAGAGAGGTTTGGATATCACTCATTCATGAACAAAATTCAATCTGGATGTTAAGCATGTTTTTCAGTGACTGCAATGCAATTAAAGGACTGTGAGGTTAAGATTACTGTAATTGCTACAGCAGGCGAGTAGCTAGATATGAGCAGAGTAATGGAAGAGGGGCCAGGTGGCAGGAAATCAAGCACCTGGTAAAGAGCAGAGGTCCATGGGCCAACAAAGAAAAACAGGAACCTCCAGACTGACAGGAAACTGCACATTTTCGGTGGTAAGTGTCCTGAAGGCAGACAAAGAGAGATGAGGAAAGACAGGAATCTCCTACTTCCAAATGTAACCTGTTGCTCATTATGCTCTCCTTACAATAAAATTAGCCTTGCAGACAAGCAGCACACACCATGCAGTGAGGCCATGACACTTCTGATTAAGCTAAATAAGGACAAAAATCCCTTCTGGAGCTGCAAAGAAACAGGGAATTTGACCCCCAAACTCCTGCTTCCCCAATGAGTATGCCACCCCTTCCTTTGTATGCCCCTCATAACTGGCTTGCCAATGGAACCCAGGGCAGCAGCTCCTCACCTAACTGCCTGCTCTCCCTGAGGGCATATTCTTGCTTAAATAAATCCTCACTTTACTTGCTTAACCGCCTGTCTCATGCCCAACTCTTGGCATGAAGAGCAAGAACCTTCAATTCACTGGGAACACAATGAGTATTTTTACACATGAGGAAGAAAGGAACAAACACGTTTCTCTTAAAAACTAGTGGAGAAATACATGTTTTCTGTTAATAGCAAAGACTGGGTTACATAAGAAGCCGTGAAATTGAGAAAAACCATGACTTGCTTTACTGTTCTGGAACCAAACCCACAGTATCCCTGTATTTTGAAGATCACCCAACTGTTAAACACTTAAGAGTTTTATGGGTTTTTCATGAACAGGTACTCAGGAAAAAGTAATCGGTTCAGTTTTGGGTTCGAAACTTCGTTTGCTTTATCCTTCCTTTTAAGGATTTGACTCATCAATCTGATATGTTAGATACTAAAAGCAAACCTTTCATGCCCCGTAGGATTTTATGAAATGCAGTACTTTAAGGCCAGCCAAGAAAACTTAAACATAAAATTCTGTGGTCATTGAGACATCCTCGCTCCCTCCCTAATATCTGCATTACACATTAACCAGAGTTCCTCAAAGACAAGATTGCCTTCCTGATCATACAGGTCAATTATTTTACCTTCCTCTGACACTTAGGCTGTAACTTCTTAAAAAGAATACTGTTCTTTCCCAGCTCTGTACTGGGATCATGCTGACTTGCTGCTCACTTTGTACCTGCTTACCCAGACTACGTATCCCTGCTGATCTTCATGTAAAATATCTGTATGTCACTTTGATGTGATATACTGTCCTTTCTCTTCAAAATGAATGTAACCATGCCTTTGACTTCTAACAGGTAGAACAGTCCTCAGAACTTTCTGAGTCTGTCTCCTGAGTTATAATCCTCAGTTTGGCTCAAATAATACTCTCCTTCCCCTGAACTTCATGTTTGCTGTTCCTTTAAAAGGAAATTGCAGATTTCTGTACTAGTTTTGCAGATTCCAATTTGGCTTAAAGTTTTTACACTCCAGTTTCTTCCCAAATTGTAAGCATTACTCATTAAATGTCACCTGAAGTCACTGACAAAAAACCCTTAACCCTCCAGATAACTCTATACTTATGAGTATATTACGAAACCCTTTGTGTTACATCAAGCACACCAACATAAAGTTAAAATCAGTATTACTTAAAACGTTTCCCAATGTCTTAAAATCTAGGGGTACTAACTTTCACTAAGATATATATACTCAGAAAAGTTAACTGGTTCCATTTACATTGAGTGGAAAATTGGTTTTATAACCATTATTCCCACGTTGGTCATCTGCCACTTGAATATGGATCAGAAAATAGATACTTAACCTCAAGATTTCTTAAACTCTTTACAGTCACCTGTCTCAATTTTCCTTTCATCTATACTATGGCTTTAAAGGGATAAAGACACATCGACTTTCACTAATAATGCAAGCATTGTTTCTCAGCCTTTTTGGAGACTTCTCAAACCTTTTACATGTTTACAAGCTTTCAAAAAGGAACATGTAATTTCTTTAGCCTAACTGGAAAACAGTCACAGCTTGCGATGGAGAAATAACACATTGCTTAATTTTGAATACATTCACGTACAAAGGAAAAGTTTAGGCAAACAGCACAATTCACCCTCCAAACAAAAGTTTTATGCTTGTTTAACTCAGCAGTATCATCAACAAAACATATTTCACGAAATTTTTTTACTCTGAAAATTTTGAACATTTGAAACACGACTTCTACTTTTCAATTAACATTAACAACATGAAAGTCCTCTGAATAATTCCATGTTTCCCCTTTGTCTGAAACTTCCTAGAGGAAAAGTTAATATATGCCTCTTCCCCCCAAACCAACATTTTTCTTTTAGTAGTGTTCAAGCATCAATTAAGGAAAACAACTTAAACTTTTCCTTTGTAACGAACATTTGGTGCATGACTGAGTGTTAATTTTTAATATCTGCTTCGGCCCTCTCTTTCAGATTGGCTTCCCGCATAACCTCGTCTGGAAGCCCCACAAACTGAGCTACTGTATGAGTCACGGGGAGCAAGGTACTCCCTATTCACAGAGGGTGGGAACCCTCATTGTTCCTGTCTTCTACGCTTTCGACCCCTTGAATAAGTATTACTTTGCCTGCTGGAGTAACCTTCCGGACCTCCTCCATATCCATCTCTCATATTGCTATCACAGCGACTGCTTCCACCGTAAGTCACAGGGGCCCTTCGTGCTGCTGGTGCACCACGGGAGTCACATGGGAAGTTACTGATTGATAAACAAACGCTAAACATTACAAATTTTTCTGGGATCATATAACATGACTTACAGTGCTAAATATTTGAAAAGATAAGCTTCAGCTCTCTCTGCTATGAAAATATAAACTAGGTAGCAACGGTGAAGGGCTTCTACATTTCTTTAAAAGAGCGAGCAATATTTTTCAGCCTAAGTAGTTTCTTTGAAAGTAAAAGCCCCTATTTTAGCATTTTTAAATAATCAGTCGAGTGGCAACTTTTAACAAGATTCAGTGGGGCTTCCCTGGTGGCGCAGTGGTTGACAGTCCGACTGCCGATGCAGGGGACACGGGTTCGTGCCCCGGTCCAGGAGGATCCCACATGCCGGGGCGCGGTTGGGACCGTGGGCCGTGCATGGCCTCTGGGACTCCGCGTCAGGAGCCTGTGCTCCGCAACGGGAGGGGCCACGATGGTGAGAGGCCCGTGTCCCGCACACAAAATAAAAATAAAAATCATAATAATGTTAAAATTGGTTTTCTGTAATGAGAAAAAAAGATGAGACTGCCCATTTACCCTTCATAGCCTTTTATTTTAAGTGAGCTATTAACAAAACCATTCAAAGGTCTTTAACTTATCTAAAAGGACATGCTAAACATACTTTTACCTTTGAGGAACTGAAGTAAAAGTAGAGTAAACAACGATCTGGTTAAGTCTAATTCTATGATTTACAAGTTGTAACTGGACTCTTACCGTAACTCCCATATGAATCCCTGTAAAAGCTTCCACTTCAATATTCAGAATAATCTCTATCACGATTTCCACCATAGCCATCACGGTCACTGAATTTAAAAGAATGTCATAAATTATGTCATCAATTTAAATTATGTGTCACAATAACATAATTGAAACGAAGGTTTTTATTTGATATAAACACAACATTTTATATTACCTATGTCCTCTAGAGGGATGATCATTCCGAGAATTTGAATGTCCGTAATAACTGTGTGCATAGCGTCTACGTGGTGGAGTATAATCCTTGCTGGCTCAGGAGTGTGGATAATCTCTCCTTGAATAACTGAAATAAAGCAGCTAAAATTTTAAATGCAACTTATCATATCCAGAATATTTAAGAACTCAAGACAGCAAAAAGACAAAAACTTTTAAATGGGCAAAGGACTTGAATATACTTTTGTTTACAGGAGATATACAATGAGCAACAAGGACATGAAAACCTGCTCAACATATTTATTAGGGAAATGAAATTCAAACCCAAAATGAAATATCTACTTTGCACGTATCATACTGGCTATAATGAAAAATAGACCCATAGAATATATCAAGTGTTGGTGCAGATGCAGAGAAACAAACCAAGTATATGTGCATGGCAGAAATGGAAAATAGTACAGGCTCTGTGGCAAAGATTAGCAGTTTCTTAAAAAATGTAAAGAATTCCTCTATGTCCCAGGAATTCCACTCCTTAAGTATACATACACTCAAAAAGAATTGAAAACAGGTACCCAAATGCTTGTACAGGAGTATTCATGACAGCACCATGATGGGAATAACTCACACAGATGGATAAACAAACCATGTTAACCACACATATAATGGAATATTTAGTCAGCCAAAAAAAAGAAGGTCTGAAGTACTGATTCACGCTACAGCATGAATGATCCTTGAAAATATTTATGCTAAGGGAAAGCTGGATAATAAAGGTCACATATTGTTTGCTTCCATTAGTATGATATATTCAGGAGTAGATACATTCATAGATAAGGACACAGGTGGGTACCTACCGGGGACAAGGGGGGACAAATTGGGTGTGACTGCTGATTAATTTTATTCTGGGGTAATGAAATGTTTTGGAACTGAACAGAGCTGGTGGTTGCATAACACTGTTAAGTGTGCTAAATGTTACTGAACTGTTCACTTTTAAATGTTCAATTTTGTGTTAGGTAAATTTCAACAAGAACAACAAAACTAACCATGACTTAATTCATATACTGTGCTTCCTATTACCTATCTTTAGTAGCATAACCACCATCTCTGTGACATATAGCCAACTCTCCGAAAAGAGACTGGCTCTCTACGAGGAGGACCTCCACAATTTTCTCTTCCATGTGATCCTGAACCTTTAATTTAAAAATGCTTATGTAAGTATCTCAGAATTGACAGTAATGTTTCAAAGAAAAATCCCAAAGTCTGATAGCCTTCCACTCTCCAAAATCATTTAAAAAAACTACCCCTTCTAAAATTCCATTTACGCACATTTTCGTTTCCCTTTCAATGGTACCACTGAACATTGTATTTTCTGACATCTCCCGTTCCCCATACAGTTGGCATAACCTTTAGATTACCAGCAGTAGGGAACACTTCTCAGACTTTGAGCAAAACATTGATTTTTGGTAACTACTGTCACATATTCAACCACCAAGTGGTCGGCTCTCTCCTTTAAGTGTACAACCTTAATTATGGGCCTTGTATGAGGATAGCAATAGTGACTTCTCTTGTTTATTAGCAATAAAGGGCTCATTTGAAAAACACTGTACCGCTCCCAAAATATGAAACTATCTCCCATAAATAACGTTCTCTTCCTGTGTTAATTCTTATTCCTCATTCCTGGAGGTCACTAGGACCTTGTTTGTTCTCTTCTCTTGTTTGTTCACTAGGCTAACCATCTACTAATGGAAAGGGTAGGCTTCTTAGCTTCTGTTGTGTTTTGAAGTCAATATCGTGCTACATTTGGCTTCATTCATATTCTACACGTAAAAGGGCAATTTGATAATGGCTGTTTCAAGTCTCTACCATATTACGGATCAGAAAACAGTGCTAGAAAAGTTAAGAGCACAAACTACAGTTCATATGGCAAGTTTCAATTATTGTTTATAATAATTAATAAAACCAGCTAGCCAATATACATAGCTAAACTAGTCTACAGACCAGAACATTCTCTCACAGGACATAGTTTCCATGAAAATTCTGATATTGAAACTATGTGATAAAGAAGCCTACTAACCAAAAAGTGTTAGCAGCAACTTAAATTAAGAGGAATTCTATAGCCAACATGGACTTACAAGCAATGTTTTCCCCACTGCAGTGCTAATCACCTACTACATCTATAATCAAAAACTGACAAGTTATTTCCCAACCACAAATCAATCAATAAATTAGTGATTGGTTAACATGTCCATATACTTCTCACTTTCCATTTTGCTTAAACATTCTGTTTAAAATAGCTCCCTTTCATTAATTAGAAACAACTGTCTCTGCATTATATAGCATTTACCTTGTCTTCCCACCCCCCTACTGCTTCGCCCTTGGCAACATCTCTTAGGAGGAGGACCTCCACTTCTGGAACATGGTCCTCTTTTAACTGGAAAGGCTCCCCTGGAAGAACTCGCCTTGGGACTAGGAGTGTGTCCACCACGACCTGTGTTTAAATGAAATCTTTTTAGTTAAGCAGAATCAACATTTTTTCATCGGGCAAGTTTCACTTATTGTTATAAATTTTCACTAAACAATTACTCCAGTCTTCAGCTTTCCTATCTGTCTAAGCCAATATGATTGTTTCCTCATATGACACATAAGTCAGTAGAGTTCAAAGACTTACCGTAAATGTCAGTTTGGGAAACGTAAGAAAAAAACTGAAGAACCACTGGTATGAAAGTGCTCTGGGGAGAAGAGAGAGAGTACAGAAAAACCTGGATAAATTAAATCTAAAAGTGAATTTTTCATCATTTTAGGAGGAAGATGGTAAGTTATTAGTTATATAATTCTGGTGTCAAGGAAGCTTTTGAAAAACACAACATCCTAGGTATAAATCAAAACATTAAAAATAAAAAAGATGAATAAAAAATGCATTACCTAAAAGTTAAGTACATACATACAAATAACTCCCTTTGCCGGAGAATATCTGCTTATAACTTTACACTTGGTCCAGTATCCCTAGTTCTGCATCCATGGATTCAACCAACCTTGGATCACGTAGTGATCTTATATGTATTTATTGAAAAACAAAATCTGCTTGTAAGTTGATCAACAGTTCAGGCCTGTGTTATTCACAGATCAACTCTTAATGTTCATTTCTCAGTCAAAAGGGCTATGTTCAGTTCAATTTTAATAGTATTTAAGAAATGCACACTAAATACTGAAAATTGATGTTTTACCTTTCGAACCAGAAAGATGTTTAGATGTATTCCAATTCCCCGGTAGTGCCACAGGCAAGAAAAAATGAGTACTCTTACACATGGCAGAATATGAACTGGTCAACTTTTCTCAAGCTCAAGATAGTGGGAAAAGAACAAAACTGTGTTATCTTAAAATGGGCACACCCTCTAACTGAACTTTCAAAAAACATTTCCTAAAATTCACACATGGAATTAGCACAAAAAGAAACTAAACGTTTTATTTCTGAAGACTGGTTCTGGTTAATAGATGAAGCAGAGGTTGTTAAATATATGGAAGTTTTTGAAATGCAAAGTGCTTTTCCTCCTTTTCTTACTAAGTAGAAAACTTCTCTGAAAAAAATCCAAAAAAAGGCATTTTCAACGACTTCCTCCTCTAATACACACACAAAGAAAACATACATATTTCTGAAGCAGAGCTTTTTACTCTTTTCCTGGGTCAAAGACACCTTTTAGAATCTAAAGCTCTATTTATTTCCCTAAGGGATTTTCCCAAATGCAAACCACAGACCCAGGTAGAAAAGCCTCATATCAAAATGACAATGGAGATTTGCTTAGATGTCTGAACACATATACTTAAGACAAATACTGCAAGGTGAAACCTAAAATATGAAGTGTTTCGCCCTGAATTGTGGATATTCTGAGTGACTTTTATTTTCTGTTGTGGAGTTTTCAAGATTCTCTAGTATTTTTATGATGCAATAAGGCTACTCTCAGAATAAAATTAACCAATGTATTTTAATAGATTATGAATGGATCATTGATTTAAACTCATATCAAGTTATTGGTCCTAAAGTGAAAACTTCTAATGTATGATCGACAATAGGAAACTCGGTAGAAAAGTTCTCGAAGAAAAGAGGCAATTAGTAATAGTGGTAAAAGAGACTGAATTTAGTTTAAAATTTATGCTATTCCCCTGTAAGGTGATTAACGTTTTGCACATTATCTAGTTAAGTCATTTTATAACCAGAATAATTCTTCACCACTTTGAAATACTTCTGACTATCAATGTGATTCATCATCTGATAGTTCTTACACACTACTTTGCTCATAAAGGATGGAATAAAAACTGAGAGGTTTCTATACCGTTAAACCTACTATTTTTTGGTCCTCTGGTTGCAGCCTTGTATCTGAAAACATTACCCAGGTGTCCTCCAGGTGAGGGATGCTCTCTTGTGCTCCCACTTCCTCCTCTTCCATTTCCACCTCTTCGATTTCTTCCTCTTCCATGTCTCGGATTTCTCAGATGGCCCCTGTTTCTTGCAGGAGGTTGTGGTCTCTGTGTACCACCGCTTTCAAAAGATGGTTTGTTGGTTTGCTCTACCTTAATTGCCTTTCCATCCAAAGACTAAACAGATTAAGTATAACATTAATAACATCACATCAAATTTACTTACTACTGCTCTAGTTCAAGATCAGTCTTTTTTCCCCAAAGCAAACATTTTCTTCTGAAATGATTGTGTCCTTCACCATGCCAGATAAATGAGACTTAATGAGTAACTGCCTTTCATTAAGTCATCCAACATAAAGTGTACGTATTGGCAATTAGAGCTCCCTGAAATGTCCTCTGGTATTAAAAGAAGATTAATACCTCTCACTTATCATGAGAGAATATACCCTTTTATTTTCTATAATGGAGAACTAAACTCACTTCCTTTCTCTACTTCTACCATTCAAAGTTTTCAGTGTCCCTAGGGTATATAAAAGTATACGTGTCATTTAAAAAATAAAATGATTCAGTTGTTCATTCAAAATGGTTATTCCTACTCTAATCTTTTTTAGCATTTATTAAATATTAAGAGAAAGAACATTTTCCAACATGATTGTCCTTCTGTATTTACTTCTAATAATTTCCTTGATTTTTTTTTAAATAGAGCACTTATTTGGTCCTTAACATTTCTTGCCTTATTCAATTGTTTAAACATGTCCCCCAAGAGTACCTTCTTATAATAGTACTTCATATTCTTATGTTTAAGACATGCTTACACTTCTTAATCTTCCAACAGCTTCCTACATTAACCTTCTATAGATGCCAATGTGATTTTTGAAAACATAATTCAAATCATCATATAATTGCTCTAAGTAAAACACTCTAGCTGTTTCATGTTATCCTTGGAAAACAATTTTAAATGCTGAATTCCTACTAAGACTTCTGGTGGATATGGATGGGCCCTGGCCCAATACAAACAGCCTCAACAGCCATGTGCTCCCATGTTAGGGCCTCCTTTTCTGTTTCTGGGTCCAAAATATTTCCCATACACTTATGAATGGCTGCCTCCCTCCCAACATTCAGGATTTAACATTCTTAGATGTATATGTATAGAAATCCACTCCCCTTAAGCTCTAATGAAATTACCTACTTTATTTTCCTTAATATTTTTGCATATGAAATTGTATTTAGTTTTACTTGTACGTTTCTCATCTTTCACCCTAGAACACAAGTGTCCAAGAAAATAGGTATTTTGTAGTACCCACAACCATTAATCAATTGCTAAAGCAATGCCTGGCAATAAAATATCTGTTGAATAAAGAATTGAAGAATAATGTCTACACAGACTACACCTTCTTGTGCCTGAAAACAAACCAAAAATGGGGGTCAACTATCCTTCATGACACAAATTTACCTCTGCACCCAAAATATAATCATGAGTGAAGATCAACTTTTAGGTACTACCATACCTTAAAATATGAAAGTAAAGTAAAAGGGTCAACATGTGCCAAGTGCCTGCAGCATACCAGAAACCAAGCTATAGGAAAAAGGGAATTAATGTATGTGTTCCCCACTATGAGAACTGAGATGCACTGAAGGTACTTTTAACAATGAACAATTCACAGGATGATGCATGTAAAAAGATATTACCTGCAACATAAAATGGGAAAAATATTACCTACAATATAAAAAAATTCTTTGAGCAAAGATGCAATTAAAAGTACAGTTTTAAGGGTGAAATGATTATTTGTAACATTGACACAAGAAAGAGTGACTCTGAAGTACAAAAAAGTCGAGACTTAAAAATAACAGTATGGGATATTGGGGAGAGCTCTACAGGCTAAAACTTATTTACTTTTACATTTGAATGCTAAAACAGGTTTAAAATATATTGTTAAAGCTAATGTTAATGTCAATCTCTTTCCAACCAGACAATCCAGTACTTATGTGACAAAAAGGAGAGTGAAAGGGCTTCCCTGGTGGCGCAGTGGTTGGGAGTCCGCCTGCCGATGCGGGGGACACGGGTTCGTGCCCCTGTCCCGGAAGATCCCACGTGCCGCGCAGCGGCTGGGCCCGCGGGCCATGCCGCGGAGCCTGTGTGTCCGGAGCCTGTGCTCCGCAACGGGAGAGGCCACAGCGATGAGAGGCCCGCGTACAGCAAAAAAAAAAAAAAAAAAAAAAAAAAAAAAAAAAAGGAGAGTGAAGGCTTATATGGCATCATGTTACTTTAAAAAACTAGAAAAAAAATCTAGACATAGTAACAAATGGAGGACACAAAATATTATTAAAAGGCTCTTACTTTTCCATTCATATCTTGGATAGCATCCTTTGCATCTGCAGGATTCTCAAAAGTAATAAAAGCAAAGCCTCTAGACTTGTTTTTTTTCTGATCCTTTATCAACATAACTGTAATATACATAAATATTTTTAATTTAAATTTCACATAAAATTGAACGTTTCATATTTTCAAAATAATCAATCCTTTGACACTTTCTCATAAGGCCTCCTTAATTTCATGTTATGGACACAGTGCAGTAACAGCCTCCCGGAAGTTACTTAAAAACAAAACAAAAACCAAAAACAAATAAAGCAAAAAAACCCTTTCCATTTTATATCATTTCTAGTAGTTTAAAAAGAGAGTCAATAATTTCAACCATTCTACAACTAGCATATCTCATCCCATTTCATGTCCTATGACCCCAGTATGTTTAAAAAGCCCTGGGACTTCCCTGGTGGTCCAGTGGATAAGACTCCACGTTCCCAATGAAGGGGACACGGGCCTGATCCGTCGTCAGGCAACTAAGATCCACATGCCGCATGCCACTGTGCGTGGGCTTGATCCCTGGTCAGGTAAGTAAAACCCAGCATGCTGCAAAGCGTGGCTGGGGTGAAGAAAGAAACGCTGCTTTTTTCCCTTCTCAGTAGTAGGAGCCCCTAAGTTGTACAATTTCCCTCATTGCCCAGTGCTTTCCTAATAAAAAACAGAAACTTAAAAAAAAAGTGCTCGTGTGTTACAAATAGAAAAAGCACTTTAACTTAGCTGTTCAATGGTGTATGTTTAATACACATTTGCTTCGAACATATATGTGTGTGTGTGTGTGTGTGTGTGTGTGTGTCTATATGTATATATATAGGTTCTAAAAATTACCTTCCATAATGTGACCATATTTCCCAAATACCACTTCAAGAGAATTTTCATTGGTGTCAGCATGGAGGCCTCCTATGAACAGTTTCCCAGCCTGGTCTGCTTCCGCCATTTTTCTGTAAGTAATTAAAAATATATCTTTATACATATAGCAAAAAGTAAATTATAAGCAAAAACTATTACACCTGTTTATAACTCAACTGAAGTACCCTATATCAGTGAAAATATTTGCCGTTTCTTACTTAAAAGAGAGGAAACTTGTAACACAAAGCAAAACAAGCACTGGCGTAACAAATGCTCCATTCTTTATAGATATCTTACAAAAACCTGTATGTAAAAACTAGATTAGAAGGCAACTGTAAATTAGTTTACCTGCAGGGTTCAAGGCTTCTTTTCCAAAACACAACAAAAAAATAAGCAATAATAAATGGCCCTGGATTCTACACATCTAACAGTTAATATGTTTTATGAACTGTGCAGAATATACCTTAAACATATTTTTAAATTTTTCACATCTACTCACATTTTTCTTGTCTATGCATCAAATAATGTTTAAAATAATGTTTTCCCACAAACTTTAAAAGTGGTAAGTCATAAAAGCAAAGGAGGGAGTTACTTCCTTTATTGAGGAAAATGTAAACTGTGTTTACTTAGATCGAGAGACTTTAAGAAACACTGGTCAAAAGAGAGTACCATTCTTTATATGCCAAATTAAATCAGACGCTTTTTGTCAAGTGAATCAACATTTTGACATTTGATAACTAAAATTACAAGTTTTAAATCATTTAAGTTAAAATAGCTATCTTGCTTGTATTGCTCAGTACCTCTGCTTTCACAAAGAAAACCCGAGGAAACAAAAAAGAAAAAAGAAAAACTGCACGAGAGGGCTTCCCTGCTGGCGCAGTGGTTGACAGTCCGCCTGCCTACCCAGGGGACACGGGTTCGGCACCGCTCCGGGAGGATCCCACCAGCCGCGGAGCGGCTAGGCCCGTGAGCCATGGCCGCTGGGCCTGCGCGTCTGGAGCCTCTGGGTACCGAGCCCGTGCTCCGCGGTGGGAGGGGCCACAGCAGTGAGAGGCCCGCATACCGCAAAAAACAAAAGTGCAAGCGGAACAAACTGGCGCCCGGCATACGCTCCACTACCCGCATGTGAGAGTAAACAGCAAAGAGGGTACGCCGCTAATCACACTTAAGTTATCTACTCAATATTCCCTCCCGCAGCATTTCAAACCTAGCTCCACCCCCACCCCCAACTTCGCAATTCACGGACCAACTCCAGGAACTTCACTGGCTTTTCATCGCTGCCTTGGCAACTGATTCTCCAGGAGAACAAACAGTAAACGTACTTACTGTTCAAGAACAACTGATAGACTTCTCCAGACACTGTCTATTCAGACATAGTTATACAAACACCACTTACTCGGCTCTTATCTCTTACAGAAAAAGCCTGAGAGAAAAATCAACATCTGAATTACCATGCTTTCTCTGGTAACAGGAGAACATATAGGTCTCAACTCTTTCTCCTGAGGTATAAATTATTCTCTCCTCCCTAAAATGCCGAATTTCTTACCTTATTTTGTCCTCCTCTTCAGAAGTCCTCCTTCCGCGTCTCTTCAGACGACCGTTAACTAAACTAAGGCTCGAGAGCAAGCGCTCTACTTCTAGAAAGAGGCTAAGGAACCAGATGTAGCGGTAGGTGGGGGAAGGGATGAGCCGCAGGGGAGGTAGGGAAGATGGAAGATGTGGAGGTAGGGGAGGGGTGAACAGAGAAACTCGCGGGAGAACTCGCGGGAGAAACTCTAAAGAAAACTGCAACAGCAGAATGTGTTCTCTACTTTTTACTGCATACTTTTCCCAGTTGCTTTAATTTAATCAATATAAAGGAGAAGGGCTTCCCAGGTGGCGCAGTGGTTGAGAGTCCGCCTGCCCAAGCAGGGGACACGGGTTCGTGCCCCGGTCCGGGAGGATCCCACATGCCCCTGAGCTGCTGGGCCCCTGAGCCATGGCCGCTGAGCCTGCTCGTCTGAAGCTTGTGCTCCACAACGGGAGAGGCCACAACGGTGAGATGCCCGCGTACCGTAAAAAAAAAAAAAAGGAAAACGCATTTTGGGCTAATAACGTGAAGCTCCAGGTAATCAGTAGGGAGAGTTCAGGGATTTCTTGATAGATGTAAAATGGGGAGGACCAGATCATGAAGCATTTTGCTTGCTATGCAGATATGCTACTTACTTAATTTTTTTAGTGGAACTGTTAGAATAATCTGAAACAGAAATATGAATGTCTAGAAGATATAATGCGTATAGCGATTTAATATGATACGAAGTCAGGCAGACAGAAAATAATCTAAACTTCAAAATTTAGTAGTTATATGAAACTGGGTAAGCTACCTAAACTCTTAAATTTACCCAGTCTACGAAAACAAGATGATAAAGAATTATCAGATAGGGTTATTGTGAGGTTAAATGATGTACTGAGCACATTGAGCACAACGCCGAAAACATAATTCAGGGTTCAAAACAAAAGTGTGAAAATATTGTCATTACTTTTATATTAAGTGGGAGCCTGAGGTTAATTTGTAATCCTGCCTTTTTTAGAGACTGGTCCAAATCATGAAACTGTTTTGGTTTTTGGTTTTTTCTTTTTGCGGTATGCCGGCCTCTCACCGTTGTGGCCCCTCCCATTGCAAAGCACAGGCTCCAGAAGCCAGTCTCAGCGGCCATGGCTCACGGGCCCAACCGCTCCGCGGCATGTGGGATCCTCCCGGACCGGGGCACGAACCCGTGTCCCCTGCATCGGCAGCCGGACTCTCAACCACTGGGCCACTAGGGAAGCCCAGATCTGTGGTGTTAATGCTTTGCATTGGTAGTGTCTTAATCGTATATTAACCATTATTGAGCACTTGAGAAAACTATGCAATGAAATGTGTTCATGTAAACACCAGTTGATCAGTTGATGGTGATCAGTTAGTATTTCTTGGGACACTTTCCATAGTCTAGATAGAAAACAGCTGTATGCATTATACAAAAGCTGATCTTTAAATCAGGCAAAGTTATAACTGTTCCCTAATTCAGGGGTTTTATGGTTTCTACCTAATATGTAGACCAGCCGGCAGCTTCCAAGCAAGTCTACTGGAAGGGACAAGTTCAGTATATAGTAGGAAATCAAAGAATTGTTAGTATTTCAATAATGATTGTTTAATATTTTAATCCTCTGCCTGACAGGAAAGAAACACGAGAGGAAAAACAATTGATATTAAATCTCAGATGGTGTCTGAGAAAATCCTCTTAGAGAGGTTTGGATATCACTCATTCATGAACAAAATTCAATCTGGATGTTAAGCATGTTTTTCAGTGACTGCAATGCAATTAAAGGACTGTGAGGTTAAGATTACTGTAATTGCTACAGCAGGCGAGTAGCTAGATATGAGCTGAGTAATGGAAGAGGGGCCAGGTGGCAGGAAATCAAGCACCTGGTAAAGAGCAGAGGTCCATGGGCCGACAAAGAAAAACAGGAACCTCCAGACTGACAGGAAACTGCACATTTTCGGTGGTAAGTGTCCTGAAGGCAGACAAAGAGAGATGAGGAAAGACAGGAATCTCCTACTTCCAAATGTAACCTGTTGCTCATTATGCTCTCCTTACAATAAAATTAGCCTTGCAGACAAGCAGCACACACCATGCAGTGAGGCCATGACACTTCTGATTAAGCTAAATAAGGACAAAAATCCCTTCTGGAGCTGCAAAGAAACAGGGAATTTGACCCCCAAACTCCTGCTTCCCCAATGAGTATGCCACCCCTTCCTTTGTATGCCCCTCATAACTGGCTTGCCAATGGAACCCAGGGCAGCAGCTCCTCACCTAACTGCCTGCTCTCCCTGAGGGCATATTCTTGCTTAAATAAATCCTCACTTTACTTGCTTAACGGCATGTCTCATGCCCAACTCTTGGCATGAAGAGCAAGAAGCTTCAATTCACTGGGAACACAATGAGTATTTTTACACACGAGGAAGAAAGGAACAAACACATTTCTCTTAAAAACTAGTGGAGAAATACATGTTTTCTGTTAATAGCAAAGACTGGGTTACATAAGAAGCCGTGAAATTGAGAAAAACCATGACTTGCTTTACTGTTCTGGAACCAAACCCACAGTATCCCTGTATTTTGAAGACCACCCAACTGTTAAACACTTAAGAGTTTTATGGGTTTTTCATGAACAGGTACTCAGGAAAAAGTAATCGGTTCAGTTTTGGGTTCGAAACTTCGTTTGCTTTATCCTTCCTTTTAAGGATTTGACTCATCAATCTGATATGTTAGATACTAAAAGCAAACCTTTCATGCCCCGTAGGATTTTATGAAATGCAGTACTTTAAGGCCCGCCAAGAAAACTTAAACATAAAATTCTGTGGTCATTGAGACATCCTCGCTCCCTCCCTAATATCTGCATTACACATTAACCAGAGTTCCTCAAAGACAGATTGCCTTCCTGATCATAAAGGTCAATTATTTTACCTTCCTCTGACACTTAGGCTGTAACTTCTTAAAAAGAATACTGTTCTTTCCCAGCTCTGTACTGGGATCATGCTGACTTGCTGCTCACTTTGTACCTGCTTACCCAGACTACGTATCCCTGCTGATCTTCATGTAAAATATCTGTATGTCACTTTGATGTGATATACTGTCCTTTCTCTTCAAAATGAATGTAACCATGCCTTTGACTTCTAACAGGTAGAACAGTCCTCAGAACTTTCTGAGTCTGTCTCCTGAGTTATAATCCTCAGTTTGGCTCAAATAATACTCTCCTTCCCCTGAACTTCATGTTTGCTGTTCCTTTAAAAGGAAATTGCAGATTTCTGTACTAGTTTTGCAGATTCCAATTTGGCTTAAAGTTTTTACACTCCAGTTTCTTCCCAAATTGTAAGCATTACTCATTAAATGTCACCTGAAGTCACTGACAAAAAACCCTTAACCCTCCAGATAACTCTATACTTATGAGTATATTACGAAACCCTTTGTGTTACATCAAGCACACCAACATAAAGTTAAAATCAGTATTACTTAAAACGTTTCCCAATGTCTTAAAATCTAGGGGTACTAACTTTCACTAAGATATATATACTCAGAAAAGTTAACTGGTTCCATTTACATTGAGTGGAAAATTGGTTTTATAACCATTATTCCCACGTTGGTCATCTGCCACTTGAATATGGATCAGAAAATAGATACTTAACCTCAAGATTTCTTAAACTCTTTACAGTCACCTGTCTCAATTTTCCTTTCATCTATACTATGGCTTTAAAGGGATAAAGACACATCGACTTTCACTAATAATGCAAGCATTGTTTCTCAGCCTTTTTGGAGACTTCTCAAACCTTTTACATGTTTACAAGCTTTCAAAAAGGAACATGTAATTTCTTTAGCCTAACTGGAAAACAGTCACAGCTTGCGATGGAGAAATAACACATTGCTTAATTTTGAATACATTCACGTACAAAGGAAAAGTTTAGGCGAACAGCACAATTCACCCTCCAAACAAAAGTTTTATGCTTGTTTAACTCAGCAGTATCATCAACAAAACATATTTCACGAAATTTTTTTACTCTGAAAATTTTGAACATTTGAAACACGACTTCTACTTTTCAATTAACATTAACAACATGAAAGTCCTCTGAATAATTCCATGTTTCCCCTTTGTCTGAAAATTCCTAGAGGAAAAGTTAATATATGCCTCTTCCCCCCAAACCAACATTTTTCTTTTAGTAGTGTTCAAGCATCAATTAAGGAAAACAACTTAAACTTTTCCTTTGTAACGAACATTTGGTGCATGACTGAGTGTTAATTTTTAATATCTGCTTCGGCCCTCTCTTTCAGATTGGCTTCCCGCATAACCTCGTCTGGAAGCCCCACAAACTGAGCTACTGTATGAGTCACGGGGAGCAAGGTACTCCCTATTCACAGAGGGTGGAAACCCTCATTGTTCCTGTCTTCTACGCTTTCGACCCCTTGAATAAGTATTACTTTGCCTGCTGGAGTAACCTTCCGGACCTCCTCCATATCCATCTCTCATATTGCTATCACAGCGACTGCTTCCACCGTAAGTCACAGGGGCCCTTCGTGCTGCTGGTGCACCACGGGAGTCACATGGGAAGTTACTGATTGATAAACAAACGCTAAACATTACAAATTTTTCTGGGATCATATAACATGACTTACAGTGCTAAATATTTGAAAAGATAAGCTTCAGCTCTCTCTGCTATGAAAATATAAACTAGGTAGCAACGGTGAAGGGCTTCTACATTTCTTTAAAAGAGCGAGCAATATTTTTCAGCCTAAGTAGTTTCTTTGAAAGTAAAAGCCCCTATTTTAGCATTTTTAAATAATCAGTCGAGTGGCAACTTTTAACAAGATTCAGTGGGGCTTCCCTGGTGGCGCAGTGGTTGACAGTCCGACTGCCGATGCAGGGGACACGGGTTCGTGCCCCGGTCCAGGAGGATCCCACATGCCGGGGAGCGGTTGGGACCGTGGGCCATGCATGGCCTCTGGGACTCCGCGTCAGGAGCCTGTGCTCCGCAACGGGAGGGGCCACGATGGTGAGAGGCCCGTGTCCCGCACACAAAATAAAAATAAAAAATCATAATAATGTTAAAATTGGTTTTCTGTAATGAGAAAAAAAGATGAGACTGCCCATTTACCCTTCATAGCCTTTTATTTTAAGTGAGCTATTAACAAAACCATTCAAAGGTCTTTAACTTATCTAAAAGGACATGCTAAACATACTTTTACCTTTGAGGAACTGAAGTAAAAGTAGAGTAAACAACGATCTGGTTAAGTCTAATTCTATGATTTACAAGTTGTAACTGGACTCTTACCGTAACTCCCATATGAATCCCTGTAAAAGCTTCCACTTCAATATTCAGAATAATCTCTATCACGATTTCCACCATAGCCATCACGGTCACTGAATTTAAAAGAATGTCATAAATTATGTCATCAATTTAAATTATGTGTCACAATAACATAATTGAAACGAAGGTTTTTATTTGATATAAACACAACATTTTATATTACCTATGTCCTCTAGAGGGATGATCATTCCGAGAATTTGAATGTCCGTAATAACTGTGTGCATAGCGTCTACGTGGTGGAGTATAATCCTTGCTGGCTCAGGAGTGTGGATAATCTCTCCTTGAATAACTGAAATAAAGCAGCTAAAATTTTAAATGCAACTTATCATATCCAGAATATTTAAGAACTCAAGACAGCAAAAAGACAAAAACTTTTAAATGGGCAAAGGACTTGAATATACTTTTGTTTACAGGAGATATACAATGAGCAACAAGGACATGAAAACCTGCTCAACATATTTATTAGGGAAATGAAATTCAAACCCAAAATGAAATATCTACTTTGCACGTATCACACTGGCTATAATGAAAAATAGACCCATAGAATATATCAAGTGTTGGTGCAGATGCAGAGAAACAAACCAAGTATATGTGCATGGCAGAAATGGAAAATAGTACAGGCTCTGTGGCAAAGATTAGCAGTTTCTTAAAAAATGTAAAGAATTCCTCTATGTCCCAGGAATTCCACTCCTTAAGTATACATACACTCAAAAAGAATTGAAAACAGGTACCCAAATGCTTGTACAGGAGTATTCATGACAGCACCATGATGGGAATAACTCACACAGATGGATAAACAAACCATGTTAACCACACATATAATGGAATATTTAGTCAGCCAAAAAAAAGAAGGTCTGAAGTACTGATTCACGCTACAGCATGAATGATCCTTGAAAATATTTATGCTAAGGGAAAGCTGGATAATAAAGGTCACATATTGTTTGCTTCCATTAGTATGATATATTCAGGAGTAGATACATTCATAGATAAGGACACAGGTGGGTACCTACCGGGGACAAGGGGGGACAAATTGGGTGTGACTGCTGATTAATTTTATTCTGGGGTAATGAAATGTTTTGGAACTGAACAGAGCTGGTGGTTGCATAACACTGTTAAGTGTGCTAAATGTTACTGAACTGTTCACTTTTAAATGTTCAATTTTGTGTTAGGTAAATTTCAACAAGAACAACAAAACTAACCATGACTTAATTCATATACTGTGCTTCCTATTACCTATCTTTAGTAGCATAACCACCATCTCTGTGACATATAGCCAACTCTCCGAAAAGAGACTGGCTCTCTACGAGGAGGACCTCCACAATTTTCTCTTCCATGTGATCCTGAACCTTTAATTTAAAAATGCTTATGTAAGTATCTCAGAATTGACAGTAATGTTTCAAAGAAAAATCCCAAAGTCTGATAGCCTTCCACTCTCCAAAATCATTTAAAAAAACTACCCCTTCTAAAATTCCATTTACGCACATTTTCGTTTCCCTTTCAATGGTACCACTGAACATTGTATTTTCTGACATCTCCCGTTCCCCATACAGTTGGCATAACCTTTAGATTACCAGCAGTAGGGAACACTTCTCAGACTTTGAGCAAAACATTGATTTTTGGTAACTACTGTCACATATTCAACCACCAAGTGGTCGGCTCTCTCCTTTAAGTGTACAACCTTAATTATGGGCCTTGTATGAGGATAGCAATAGTGACTTCTCTTGTTTATTAGCAATAAAGGGCTCATTTGAAAAACACTGTACCGCTCCCAAAATATGAAACTATCTCCCATAAATAACGTTCTCTTCCTGTGTTAATTCTTATTCCTCATTCCTGGAGGTCACTAGGACCTTGTTTGTTCTCTTCTCTTGTTTGTTCACTAGGCTAACCATCTACTAATGGAAAGGGTAGGCTTCTTAGCTTCTGTTGTGTTTTGAAGTCAATATCGTGCTACATTTGGCTTCATTCATATTCTACACGTAAAAGGGCAATTTGATAATGGCTGTTTCAAGTCTCTACCATATTACGGATCAGAAAACAGTGCTAGAAAAGTTAAGAGCACAAACTACAGTTCATATGGCAAGTTTCAATTATTGTTTATAATAATTAATAAAACCAGCTAGCCAATATACATAGCTTAACTAGTCTACAGACCAGAACATTCTCTCACAGGACATAGTTTTCATGAAAATTCTGATATTGAAACTATGTGATAAAGAAGCCTACTAACCAAAAAGTGTTAGCAGCAACTTAAATTAAGAGGAATTCTATAGCCAACATGGACTTACAAGCAATGTTTTCCCCACTGCAGTGCTAATCACCTACTACATCTATAATCAAAAACTGACAAGTTATTTCCCAACCACAAATCAATCAATAAATTAGTGATTGGTTAACATGTCCATATACTTCTCACTTCCCATTTTGCTTAAACATTCTGTTTAAAATAGCTCCCTTTCATTAATTAGAAACAACTGTCTCTGCCTTATATAGCATTTACCTTGTCTTCCCACCCCCCTACTGCTTCGCCCTTGGCAACATCTCTTAGGAGGAAGACCTCCACTTCTGGAACATGGTCCTCTTTTAACTGGAAAGGCTCCCCTGGAAGAACTCGCCTTGGGACTAGGAGTGTGTCCACCACGACCTGTGTTTAAATGAAATCTTTTTAGTTAAGCAGAATCAACATTTTTTCATCGGGCAAGTTTCACTTATTGTTATAAATTTTCACTAAACCATTACTCCAGTCTTCAGCTTTCCTATCTGTCTAAACCAATATGATTGTTTCCTCATATGACACATAAGTCAGTAGAGTTCAAAGACTTACCGTAAAAGTCAGTTTGGGAAACGTAGGAACAAAACTGAAGAACCACTGGTATGAAAGTGCTCTGGGGAGAAGAGAGAGAGTACAGAAAAACCTGGATAAATTAAATGTAAAACTGAATTTTTCATCATTTTAGGAGGAAGATGGTAAGTTATTAGTTATATAATTCTGGTGTCAAGGAAGCTTTTGAAAAACACAACATCCTAGGTATAAATCAAAGCATTAAAAATAAAAAGGATGAATAAAAAATGCATTACCTAAAAGTTAAGTACATACATACAAATAACTCCCTTTGCCGGAGAATATCTGCTTATAACTTTACACTTGGTCCAGTATCCCTAGTTCTGCATCCATGGATTCAACCAACCTTGGATCACGTAGTGATCTTATATGTATTTATTGAAAAACAAAATCTGCTTGTAAGTTGATCAACAGTTCAGGCCTGTGTTATTCACAGATCAACTCTTAATGTTCATTTCTCAGTCAAAAGGGCTATGTTCTGTTCAATTTTAATAGTATTTAAGAAATGCACACTAAATACTGAAAATTGATGTGTTACCTTTCGAACCAGAAAGGTGTTTAGATGTATTCCAATTCCCCGGTTGTGCCACAGGCAAGAAAAAATGAGTACTCTTACACATGGCAGAATATGAACTGGTCAACTTTTCTCAAGCTCAAGATAGTGGGAAAAGAACAAAACTGTGTTATCTTAAAATGGGCACACCCTCTAACTGAACTTTCAAAAAACATTTCCTAAAATTCACACATGGAATTAGCACAAAAAGAAACTAAACGTTTTATTTCTGAAGACTGGTTCTGGTTAATAGATGAAGCAGAGGTTGTTAAATATATGGAAGTTTTTGAAATGCAAAGTGCTTTTCCTCCTTTTCTTACTAAGTAGAAAACTTCTCTGAAAAAAATCCAAAAAAAGGCATTTTCAACGACTTCCTCCTCTAATACACACACAAAGAAAACATACATATTTCTGAAGCAGAGCTTTTTACTCTTTTCCTGGGTCAAAGACACCTTTTAGAATCTAAAGCTCTATTTATTTCCCTAAGGGATTTTCCCAAATGCAAACCACAGACCCAGGTAGAAAAGCCTCATATCAAAATGACAATGGAGATTTGCTTAGATGTCTGAACACATATACTTAAGACAAATACTGCAAGGTGAAACCTAAAATATGAAGTGTTTCGCCCTGAATTGTGGATATTCTGAGTGACTTTTATTTTCTGTTGTGGAGTTTTCAAGATTCTCTAGTATTTTTATGATGCAATAAGGCTACTCTCAGAATAAAATTAACCAATGTATTTTTAAGAGATTATGAATGAATCATTGATTTAAACTCATATCAAGTTATCGGTCCTAAAGTGAAAAATTCTAATGTATGATCAACAGTAGGAAACTCGGTAGAAAAATTCTCGAAGAAAAGAGGCAATTAGTAATAATGGTAAAAGAGACTGAATTTAGTTTAAAATTTATGCTATTCCCCTGTAAGGTGATTAACATTTTGCACATTACCTAGTTAAGTCATTTTATAACTACAATAATTCTTCACCACTTAGAAATACTTCTGACTATCAATGTGATTCATCATCTGATAGTTCTTACACACTACTTTGCTCATAAAGGATGGAATAAAAACTGAGAGGTTTCTATACAGTTAAACCTACTATTTTTCGGTCCTCTGGTTGCAGCCTTGTATTTCAAAACATTACCCAGGTGTCCTCCAGGTGAGGGATGCTCTCTTGCGCTCCCACTTCCTCCTCTTCCATTTCCACCTCTTCTATTTCCTCCTCTTCGATTTCTTCCTCTTCCATGTCTCGGATTTCTCAGATGGCCCCTGTTTCTTGCAGGAGGTTGTGGTCTCTGTGTACCACCGCTTTCCAAAGATCGTTTGTTGGCTTGCTCTACCTTAATTGCCTTTCCATCCAAAGACTAAACAGATTAAGTATAACATTAATAACATCACATCAAATTTATTTACAACTGCTCTAGTTCAAGATCAGTCTTTTTTCCCCAAAGCAAACATTTTCTTCTGAAATGATTGTGTCCTTCACCATGCCAGATAAATGAGACTTAATGAGTAACTGCCTTTCATTAAGTCATCCAACATAAAGTGTATGTATTGGCAATTAGAGCTCCCTGAAATGTCCTCTGGTATTAAAAGAAGATTAATACCTCTCACTTATCATGAGAGAATATACCCTTTTATTTTCTATAATGGAGAACTAAACTCACTTCCTTTCTCTACTTCTACCATTCAAAGTTTTCAGTGTCCCAAGGGTATATAAAAGTATACGTGTCATTTAAAAAATAAAATGATTCAGTTGTTTATTCAAAATGGTTATTCCTACTCTAATCTTTTTTAGCATTTATTATATATTAAGAGAAAGAACATTTTCCAACATGATTGTCCTTCTGTATTTACTTCTAATAATTTCCTTGATTTTTTTTTAAATAGAGCACTTATTTGGTCCTTAACATTTCTTGCCTTATTCAATTGTTTAAACATGTCCCCCAAGAGTACCTTCTTATAATAGTACTTCATATTCTTATGTTTAAGACATGCTTACACTTCTTAATCTTCCAACAGCTTCCTACATTAACCTTCTATAGATGCCAATGTGATTTTTGAAAACATAATTCAAATCATCATATAATTGCTCTAAGTAAAACACTCTAGCTGTTTCATGTTATCCTTGGAAAACAATTTTAAATGCTGAATTCCTACTAAGACTTCTGGTGGATATGGATGGGCCCTGGCCCAATACAAACAGCCTCAACAGCCATGTGCTCCCACGTTAGGGCCTCCTTTTCTGTTTCTGGGTCCAAAATATTTCCCATACACTTATGAATGGCTGCCTCCCTCCCAACATTCAGGATTTAACATTCTTAGATGTATATGTATAGAAATCCACTCCCCTTAAGCTCTAATGAAATTACCTACTTTATTTTCCTTAATATTTTTGCATATGAAATTGTATTTAGTTTTACTTGTACGTTTCTCATCTTTCACCCTAGAACACAAGTGTCCAAGAAAATAGGTAATTTGTAGTACCCACAACCATTAATCAATTGCTAAAGCAATGCCTGGCAATAAAATATCTGTTGAATAAAGAATTGAAGAATAATGTCTACACAGACTACACGTTCTTGTGCCTGAAAACAAACCAAAAATGGGGGTCAACTATCCTTCATGACACAAATTTACCTCTGCACCCAAAATATAATCATGAGTGAAGATCAACTTTTAGGTACTACCATACCTTAAAATATGAAAGTAAAGTAAAAGGGTCAACATGTGCCAAGTGCCTGCAGCATACCAGAAACCAAGCTATAGGACAAAGGGAATTAATGTATGTGTTCCCCACTATGAGAACTGAGATGCACTGGAGGTACTTTTAACAATGAACAATTCACAGGATGATGAATATAAAAAGATATTACCTGCAATATAAAATGGGAAAAATATTACCTACAATATAAAAGAATTCTTTGAGCAAATATGCAATTAAAAGTACAGTTGTAAGGGACAAATGATTATTTGTAACATTGACACAAGAAAGAGTGACTCTTAAGTACAAAAAAGTCGAGACTTAAAAATAACAGTATGGGATATTGGGGAGAGCTCTACAGGCTAAAACTTATTTACTTTTACATTTGAATGCTAAAACAGGTTTAAAATATATTGTTAAAGCTAATGTTAATGTCAATCTCTTTCCAACCAGACAATCCAGTACTTATGTGACAAAAAGGAGAGTGAAGGCTTATATGGCATCATGTTACTTTAAAAAACTAGAAAAAAAATCTAGACATACTAATAAATGGAGAACACAAAATATTATTAAAAGGCTCTTACTTTTCCATTCATATCTTGGATAGCATCCTTTGCATCTGCAGGATTCTCAATTGTAATAAAAGCAAAGCCTCTAGACTTGTTTTTTTTCTGATCCTTTATCAACATAACTGTAATATACATAAATATTTTTAATTTAAATTTCACATAAAATTGAACGTTTCATATTTTCAAAATAATCCATCCTTTGACACTTTCTCATAAGCCCTCCTTAATTTCATGTTATGGACACAGTGCAGTAACAGCCTCCCGGAAGTTACTTAAAAACAAAACAAACACCAAAAACAAATAAAGCAAAAAAACCTTTCCATTTTATATCATTTCTAGTAGTTTAAAAAGAGAGTCAATAATTTCAACCATTCTACAACTAGCATATCTCATCCCATTTCATGTCCTATGACCCCAGTATGTTTAAAAAGCCCTGGGACTTCCCTGGTGGTCCAGTGGATAAGACTCCACGTTCCCAATGAAGGGGACACGGGTCTGATCCCTCGTCAGGCAACTAAGATCCACATGCCGCATGCCACTGTGCGTGGGCTTGATCCCTGGTCAGGTAAGTAAAACCCAGCATGCTGCAAAGCGTGGCTGGGGTGAAGAAAGAAACGCTGCTTTTTTCCCTTCTCAGTAGTAGGAGCCCCTAAGTTGTACAATTTCCCTCATTGCCCAGTGCTTTCCTAATAAAAAACAGAAACTTAAAAAAAAAGTGCTCGTGTGTTACAAATAGAAAAAGCACTTTAACTTAGCTGTTCAATGGTGTATGTTTAATACACATTTGCTTCGAACATATATGTGTGTGTGTGTGTGTGTGTGTGTCTATATGTATATATATAGGTTCTAAAAATTACCTTCCATAATGTGACCATATTTCCCAAATACCACTTCAAGAGAATTTTCATTGGTGTCAGCATGGAGGCCTCCTATGAACAGTTTCCCAGCCTGGTCTGCTTCCGCCATTTTTCTGTAAGTAATTAAAAATATATCTTTATACATATAGCAAAAAGTAAATTATAAGCAAAAACTATTACACCTGTTTATAACTCAACTGAAGTACCCTATATCAGTGAAAATATTTGCCGTTTCTTACTTAAAAGAGAGGAAACTTGTAACACAAAGCAAAACAAGCACTGGCGTAACAAATGCTCCATTCTTTATAGATATCTTACAAAAACCTGTATGTAAAAACTAGATTAGAAGGCAGCTGTAAATTAGTTTACCTGCAGGGTTCAAGGCTTCTTTTCCAAAACACAACAAAAAAATAAGCAATAATAAATAGTCCTGGATTCTACACATCTAACAGTTAATATGTTTTATGAACTGTGCAGAATATACCTTAAACATATTTTTAAATTTTTCACATCTACTCACATTTTTCTTGTCTATGCATCAAATAATGCTTAAAATATTTTTTTTCCACAAACTTTAAAAGTGGTAAGTCATAAAAGCAAAGGAGGGAGTTACTTCCTTTATTGAGGAAAATGTAAACTGTGTTTACTTAGATCGATAGACTTTAAGAAACACTGGTCAAAAGAGAGTACCATTCTTTATATGCCAAATTAAATCAGACGCTTTTTGTCAAGTGAATCAACATTTTGACATTTGATAACTAAAATTACAAGTTTTAAATCATTTAAGTTAAAATAGCTATCTTGCTTGTATTGCTCAGTACCTCTGCTTTCACAAAGAAAACCCGAGGAAACAAAAAAGAAAAAAGAAAAACTGCACGAGAGGGCTTCCCTGCTGGCGCAGTGGTTGACAGTCCGCCTGCCTACCCAGGGGACACGGGTTCGGCACCGCTCCGGGAGGAGCCCACCAGCCGCGGAGCGGCTGGGCCCGTGAGCCATGGCCGCTGGGCCTGCGCGTCTGGAGCCTCTGGGTACCGAGCCCGTGCTCCGCGGTGGGGGGGGCCACAGCAGTGAGAGGCCCGCATACCGCAAAAAACAAAAGCGCAAGCGGAACAAAACTGGCGCCCGGCATACGCTCCACTACCCGCAAGTGAGAGTAAACAGCAAAGAGGGTACGCCGCTAATCACACTTAAGTTATCTACTCAATATTCCCTCCCGCAGCATTTCAAACCTAGCTCCACCCCCACCCCCAACTTCGCAATTCACGGACCAACTCCAGGAACTTCACTGGCTTTTCATCGCTGCCTTGGCAACTGATTCTCCAGGAGAACAAACAGTAAACGTACTGTTCAAGAACAACTGATAGACTTCTCCAGACACTGTCTATTCAGACATAGTTATACAAACACCACTTACTCGGCTCTTATCTCTTACAGAAAAAGCCTGAGAGAAAAATCAAAATCTGAATTACCATGCTTTCTCTGGTAACAGGAGAACATATAGGTGTCAACTCTTTCTCCTGAGGTATAAGTTATTCTCTCCTCCCTAAAATGCCGAATTTCTTACCTTATTTTGTCCTCCTCTTCAGAAGTCCTCCTTCCGCGTCTCTTCAGACGACCGTTAACTAAACTAAGGCTCGAGAGCAAGCGCTCTACTTCTAGAAAGAGGCTAAGGAACCAGATGTAGCGGTGGGTGGGGGAAGGGATGAGCCGCAGGGGAGGTAGGGAAGATGGAAGATGTGGAGGTAGGGGAGGGGTGAACAGAGAAACTCGCGGGAGAACTCGCGGGAGAAACTCTAAAGAAAACTGCAACAGCAGAATGTGTTCTCTACTTTTTACTGCATACTTTTCCCAGTTGCTTTAATTTAATCAATATAAAGGAGAAGGGCTTCCCAGGTGGCGCAGTGGTTGAGAGTCCGCCTGCCCATGCAGGGGATGCGGGTTCGTGCCCGGGTCCGGGAGGATCCCACATGCCCCTGAGCTGCTGGGCCCCTGAGCCATGGCCGCTGAGCCTGCTCGTCTGAAGCTTGTGCTCCACAACGGGAGAGGCCACAACGGTGAGATGCCCGCGTACCGTAAAAAAAAAAAAAAGGAAAACGCATTTTGGGCTAATAACGTGAAGCTCCAGGTAATCAGTAGGGAGAGTTCAGGGATTTCTTGATAGATGTAAAATGGGGAGGACCAGATCATGAAGCATTTTGCTTGCTATGCAGATATGCTACTTACTTAATTTTTTTAGTGGAACTGTTAGAATAATCTGAAACAGAAATATGAATGTCTAGAAGATATAATGCGTATAGCGATTTAATATGATACGAAGTCAGGCAGACAGAAAATAATCTAAACTTCAAAATTTAGTAGTTATATGAAACTGGGTAAGCTACCTAAACTCTTAAATTTACCCAGTCTACGAAAACAAGATGATAAAGAATTATCAGATAGGGTTATTGTGAGGTTAAATGATGTACTGAGCACATTGAGCACAACGCCGAAAACATAATTCAGGGTTCAAAACAAAAGTGTGAAAATATTGTCATTACTTTTATATTAAGTGGGAGCCTGAGGTTAATTTGTAATCCTGCCTTTTTTAGAGACTGGTCCAAATCATGAAACTGTTTTGGTTTTTGGTATTTTCTTTTTGCGGTATGCCGGCCTCTCACCGTTGTGGCCCCTCCCATTGCAAAGCACAGGCTCCAGAAGCCAGTCTCAGCGGCCATGGCTCACGGGCCCAACCGCTCCGCGGCATGTGGGATCCTCCCGGACCGGGGCACGAACCCGTGTCCCCTGCATCGGCAGCCGGACTCTCAACCACTGGGCCACTAGGGAAGCCCAGATCTGTGGTGTTAATGCTTTGCATTGGTAGTGTCTTAATCGTATATTAACCATTATTGAGCACTTGAGAAAACTATGCAATGAAATGTGTTCATGTAAACACCAGTTGATCAGTTGATGGTGATCAGTTAGTATTTCTTGGGACACTTTCCATAGTCTAGATAGAAAACAGCTGTATGCATTATACAAAAGCTGATCTTTAAATCAGGCAAAGTTATAACTGTTCCCTAATTCAGGGGTTTTATGGTTTCTACCTAATATGTAGACCAGCCGGCAGCTTCCAAGCAAGTCTACTGGAAGGGACAAGTTCAGTATATAGTAGGAAATCAAAGAATTGTTAGTATTTCAATAATGATTGTTTAATATTTTAATCCTCTGCCTGACAGGAAAGAAACACGAGAGGAAAAACAATTGATATTAAATCTCAGATGGTGTCTGAGAAAATCCTCTTAGAGAGGTTTGGATATCACTCATTCATGAACAAAATTCAATCTGGATGTTAAGCATGTTTTTCAGTGACTGCAATGCAATTAAAGGACTGTGAGGTTAAGATTACTGTAATTGCTACAGCAGGCGAGTAGCTAGATATGAGCTGAGTAATGGAAGAGGGGCCAGGTGGCAGGAAATCAAGCACCTGGTAAAGAGCAGAGGTCCATGGGCCGACAAAGAAAAACAGGAACCTCCAGACTGACAGGAAACTGCACATTTTCGGTGGTAAGTGTCCTGAAGGCAGACAAAGAGAGATGAGGAAAGACAGGAATCTCCTACTTCCAAATGTAACCTGTTGCTCATTATGCTCTCCTTACAATAAAATTAGCCTTGCAGACAAGCAGCACACACCATGCAGTGAGGCCATGACACTTCTGATTAAGCTAAATAAGGACAAAAATCCCTTCTGGAGCTGCAAAGAAACAGGGAATTTGACCCCCAAACTCCTGCTTCCCCAATGAGTATGCCACCCCTTCCTTTGTATGCCCCTCATAACTGGCTTGCCAATGGAACCCAGGGCAGCAGCTCCTCACCTAACTGCCTGCTCTCCCTGAGGGCATATTCTTGCTTAAATAAATCCTCACTTTACTTGCTTAACGGCATGTCTCATGCCCAACTCTTGGCATGAAGAGCAAGAAGCTTCAATTCACTGGGAACACAATGAGTATTTTTACACACGAGGAAGAAAGGAACAAACACATTTCTCTTAAAAACTAGTGGAGAAATACATGTTATCTGTTAATAGCAAAGACTGGGTTACATAAGAAGCCGTGAAATTGAGAAAAACCATGACTTGCTTTACTGTTCTGGAACCAAACCCACAGTATCCCTGTATTTTGAAGATCACCCAACTGTTAAACACTTAAGAGTTTTATGGGTTTTTCATGAACAGGTACTCAGGAAAAAGTAATCGGTTCAGTTTTGGGTTCGAAACTTCGTTTGCTTTATCCTTCCTTTTAAGGATTTGACTCATCAATCTGATATGTTAGATACTAAAAGCAAACCTTTCATGCCCCGTAGGATTTTATGAAATGCAGTACTTTAAGGCCCGCCAAGAAAAATTAAACATAAAATTCTGTGGTCATTGAGACATCCTCCCTCCCTCCCTAATATCTGCATTACACATTAACCAGAGTTCCTCAAAGACAGATTGCCTTCCTGATCATAAAGGTCAATTATTTTACCTTCCTCTGACACTTAGGCTGTAACTTCTTAAAAAGAATACTGTTCTTTCCCAGCTCTGTACTGGGATCATGCTGACTTGCTGCTCACTTTGTACCTGCTTACCCAGACTACGTATCCCTGCTGATCTTCATGTAAAATATCTGTATGTCACTTTGATGTGATATACTGTCCTTTCTCTTCAAAATGAATGTAACCATGCCTTTGACTTCTAACAGGTAGAACAGTCCTCAGAACTTTCTGAGTCTGTCTCCTGAGTTATAATCCTCAGTTTGGCTCAAATAATACTCTCCTTCCCCTGAACTTCATGTTTGCTGTTCCTTTAAAAGGAAATTGCAGATTTCTGTACTAGTTTTGCAGATTCCAATTTGGCTTAAAGTTTTTACACTCCAGTTTCTTCCCAAATTGTAAGCATTACTCATTAAATGTCACCTGAAGTCACTGACAAAAAACCCTTAACCCTCCAGATAACTCTATACTTATGAGTATATTACGAAACCCTTTGTGTTACATCAAGCACACCAACATAAAGTTAAAATCAGTATTACTTAAAACGTTTCCCAATGTCTTAAAATCTAGGGGTACTAACTTTCACTAAGATATATATACTCAGAAAAGTTAACTGGTTCCATTTACATTGAGTGGAAAATTGGTTTTATAACCATTATTCCCACGTTGGTCATCTGCCACTTGAATATGGATCAGAAAATAGATACTTAACCTCAAGATTTCTTAAACTCTTTACAGTCACCTGTCTCAATTTTCCTTTCATCTATACTATGGCTTTAAAGGGATAAAGACACATCGACTTTCACTAATAATGCAAGCATTGTTTCTCAGCCTTTTTGGAGACTTCTCAAACCTTTTACATGTTTATAAGCTTTCAAAAAGGAACATGTAATTTCTTTAGCCTAACTGGAAAACAGTCACAGCTTGCGATGGAGAAATAACACATTGCTTAATTTTGAATACATTCACGTACAAAGGAAAAGTTTAGGCAAACAGCACAATTCACCCTCCAAACAAAAGTTTTATGCTTGTTTAACTCAGCAGTATCATCAACAAAACATATTTCACGAAATTTTTTTACTCTGAAAATTTTGAACATTTGAAACACGACTTCTACTTTTCAATTAACATTAACAACATGAAAGTCCTCTGAATAATTCCATGTTTCCCCTTTGTCTGAAAATTCCTAGAGGAAAAGTTAATATATGCCTCTTCCCCCCAAACCAACATTTTTCTTTTAGTAGTGTTCAAGCATCAATTAAGGAAAACAACTTAAACTTTTCCTTTGTAACGAACATTTGGTGCATGACTGAGTGTTAATTTTTAATATCTGCTTCGGCCCTCTCTTTCAGATTGGCTTCCCGCATAACCTCGTCTGGAAGCCCCACAAACTGAGCTACTGTATGAGTCACGGGGAGCAAGGTACTCCCTATTCACAGAGGGTGGAAACCCTCATTGTTCCTGTCTTCTACGCTTTCGACCCCTTGAATAAGTATTACTTTGCCTGCTGGAGTAACCTTCCGGACCTCCTCCATATCCATCTCTCATATTGCTATCACAGCGACTGCTTCCACCGTAAGTCACAGGGGCCCTTCGTGCTGCTGGTGCACCACGGGAGTCACATGGGAAGTTACTGATTGATAAACAAACGCTAAACATTACAAATTTTTCTGGGATCATATAACATGACTTACAGTGCTAAATATTTGAAAAGATAAGCTTCAGCTCTCTCTGCTATGAAAATATAAACTAGGTAGCAACGGTGAAGGGCTTCTACATTTCTTTAAAAGAGCGAGCAATATTTTTCAGCCTAAGTAGTTTCTTTGAAAGTAAAAGCCCCTATTTTAGCATTTTTAAATAATCAGTCGAGTGGCAACTTTTAACAAGATTCAGTGGGGCTTCCCTGGTGGCGCAGTGGTTGACAGTCCGACTGCCGATGCAGGGGACACGGGTTCGTGCCCCGGTCCAGGAGGATCCCACATGCCGGGGAGCGGTTGGGACCTTGGGCCGTGCATGGCCTCTGGGACTCCGCGTCAGGAGCCTGTGCTCCGCAACGGGAGGGGCCACGATGGTGAGAGGCCCGTGTCCCGCACACAAAATAAAAATAAAAATCATAATAATGTTAAAATTGGTTTTCTGTAATGAGAAAAAAAGATGAGACTGCCCATTTACCCTTCATAGCCTTTTATTTTAAGTGAGCTATTAACAAAACCATTCAAAGGTCTTTAACTTATCTAAAAGGACATGCTAAACATACTTTTACCTTTGAGGAACTGAAGTAAAAGTAGAGTAAACAACGATCTGGTTAAGTCTAATTCTATGATTTACAAGTTGTAACTGGACTCTTACCGTAACTCCCATATGAATCCCTGTAAAAGCTTCCACTTCAATATTCAGAATAATCTCTATCACGATTTCCACCATAGCCATCACGGTCACTGAATTTAAAAGAATGTCATAAATTATGTCATCAATTTAAATTATGTGTCACAATAACATAATTGAAACGAATGTTTTTATTTGATATAAACACAACATTTTATATTACCTATGTCCTCTAGAGGGATGATCATTCCGAGAATTTGAATGTCCGTAATAACTGTGTGCATAGCGTCTACGTGGTGGAGTATAATCCTTGCTGGCTCAGGAGTGTGGATAATCTCTCCTTGAATAACTGAAATAAAGCAGCTAAAATTTTAAATGCAACTTATCATATCCAGAATATTTAAGAACTCAAGACAGCAAAAAGACAAAAACTTTTAAATGGGCAAAGGACTTGAATATACTTTTGTTTACAGGAGATATACAATGAGCAACAAGGACATGAAAACCTGCTCAACATATTTATTAGGGAAATGAAATTCAAACCCAAAATGAAATATCTACTTTGCACGTATCATACTGGCTATAATGAAAAATAGACCCATAGAATATATCAAGTGTTGGTGCAGATGCAGAGAAACAAACCAAGTATATGTGCATGGCAGAAATGGAAAATAGTACAGGCTCTGTGGCAAAGATTAGCAGTTTCTTAAAAAATGTAAAGAATTCCTCTATGTCCCAGGAATTCCACTCCTTAAGTATACATACACTCAAAAAGAATTGAAAACAGGTACCCAAATGCTTGTACAGGAGTATTCATGACAGCACCATGATGGGAATAACTCACACAGATGGATAAACAAACCATGTTAACCACACATATAATGGAATATTTAGTCAGCCAAAAAAAAGAAGGTCTGAAGTACTGATTCACGCTACAGCATGAATGATCCTTGAAAATATTTATGCTAAGGGAAAGCTGGATAATAAAGGTCACATATTGTTTGCTTCCATTAGTATGATATATTCAGGAGTAGATACATTCATAGATAAGGACACAGGTGGGTACCTACCGGGGACAAGGGGGGACAAATTGGGTGTGACTGCTGATTAATTTTATTCTGGGGTAATGAAATGTTTTGGAACTGAACAGAGCTGGTGGTTGCATAACACTGTTAAGTGTGCTAAATGTTACTGAACTGTTCACTTTTAAATGTTCAATTTTGTGTTAGGTAAATTTCAACAAGAACAACAAAACGAACCATGACTTAATTCATATACTGTGCTTCCTATTACCTATCTTTAGTAGCATAACCACCATCTCTGTGACATATAGCCAACTCTCCGAAAAGAGACTGGCTCTCTACGAGGAGGACCTCCACAATTTTCTCTTCCATGTGATCCTGAACCTTTAATTTAAAAATGCTTATGTAAGTATCTCAGAATTGACAGTAATGTTTCAAAGAAAAATCCCAAAGTCTGATAGCCTTCCACTCTCCAAAATCATTTAAAAAAACTACCCCTTCTAAAATTCCATTTACGCACATTTTCGTTTCCCTTTCAATGGTACCACTGAACATTGTATTTTCTGACATCTCCCGTTCCCCATACAGTTGGCATAACCTTTAGATTACCAGCAGTAGGGAACACTTCTCAGACTTTGAGCAAAACATTGATTTTTGGTAACTACTGTCACATATTCAACCACCAAGTGGTCGGCTCTCTCCTTTAAGTGTACAACCTTAATTATGGGCCTTGTATGAGGATAGCAATAGTGACTTCTCTTGTTTATTAGCAATAAAGGGCTCATTTGAAAAACACTGTACCGCTCCCAAAATATGAAACTATCTCCCATAAATAACGTTCTCTTCCTGTGTTAATTCTTATTCCTCATTCCTGGAGGTCACTAGGACCTTGTTTGTTCTCTTCTCTTGTTTGTTCACTAGGCTAACCATCTACTAATGGAAAGGGTAGGCTTCTTAGCTTCTGTTGTGTTTTGAAGTCAATATCGTGCTACATTTGGCTTCATTCATATTCTACACGTAAAAGGGCAATTTGATAATGGCTGTTTCAAGTCTCTACCATATTACGGATCAGAAAACAGTGCTAGAAAAGTTAAGAGCACAAACTACAGTTCATATGGCAAGTTTCAATTATTGTTTATAATAATTAATAAAACCAGCTAGCCAATATACATAGCTTAACTAGTCTACAGACCAGAACATTCTCTCACAGGACATAGTTTTCATGAAAATTCTGATATTGAAACTATGTGATAAAGAAGCCTACTAACCAAAAAGTGTTAGCAGCAACTTAAATTAAGAGGAATTCTATAGCCAACATGGACTTACAAGCAATGTTTTCCCCACTGCAGTGCTAATCACCTACTACATCTATAATCAAAAACTGACAAGTTATTTCCCAACCACAAATCAATCAATAAATTAGTGATTGGTTAACATGTCCATATACTTCTCACTTCCCATTTTGCTTAAACATTCTGTTTAAAATAGCTCCCTTTCATTAATTAGAAACAACTGTCTCTGCCTTATATAGCATTTACCTTGTCTTCCCACCCCCCTACTGCTTCGCCCTTGGCAACATCTCTTAGGAGGAAGACCTCCACTTCTGGAACATGGTCCTCTTTTAACTGGAAAGGCTCCCCTGGAAGAACTCGCCTTGGGACTAGGAGTGTGTCCACCACGACCTGTGTTTAAATGAAATCTTTTTAGTTAAGCAGAATCAACATTTTTTCATCGGGCAAGTTTCACTTATTGTTATAAATTTTCACTAAACCATTACTCCAGTCTTCAGCTTTCCTATCTGTCTAAACCAATATGATTGTTTCCTCATATGACACATAAGTCAGTAGAGTTCAAAGACTTACCGTAAAAGTCAGTTTGGGAAACGTAGGAACAAAACTGAAGAACCACTGGTATGAAAGTGCTCTGGGGAGAAGAGAGAGAGTACAGAAAAACCTGGATAAATTAAATGTAAAACTGAATTTTTCATCATTTTAGGAGGAAGATGGTAAGTTATTAGTTATATAATTCTGGTGTCAAGGAAGCTTTTGAAAAACACAACATCCTAGGTATAAATCAAAGCATTAAAAATAAAAAGGATGAATAAAAAATGCATTACCTAAAAGTTAAGTACATACATACAAATAACTCCCTTTGCCGGAGAATATCTGCTTATAACTTTACACTTGGTCCAGTATCCCTAGTTCTGCATCCATGGATTCAACCAACCTTGGATCACGTAGTGATCTTATATGTATTTATTGAAAAACAAAATCTGCTTGTAAGTTGATCAACAGTTCAGGCCTGTGTTATTCACAGATCAACTCTTAATGTTCATTTCTCAGTCAAAAGGGCTATGTTCTGTTCAATTTTAATAGTATTTAAGAAATGCACACTAAATACTGAAAATTGATGTGTTACCTTTCGAACCAGAAAGGTGTTTAGATGTATTCCAATTCCCCGGTTGTGCCACAGGCAAGAAAAAATGAGTACTCTTACACATGGCAGAATATGAACTGGTCAACTTTTCTCAAGCTCAAGATAGTGGGAAAAGAACAAAACTGTGTTATCTTAAAATGGGCACACCCTCTAACTGAACTTTCAAAAAACATTTCCTAAAATTCACACATGGAATTAGCACAAAAAGAAACTAAACGTTTTATTTCTGAAGACTGGTTCTGGTTAATAGATGAAGCAGAGGTTGTTAAATATATGGAAGTTTTTGAAATGCAAAGTGCTTTTCCTCCTTTTCTTACTAAGTAGAAAACTTCTCTGAAAAAAATCCAAAAAAAGGCATTTTCAACGACTTCCTCCTCTAATACACACACAAAGAAAACATACATATTTCTGAAGCAGAGCTTTTTACTCTTTTCCTGGGTCAAAGACACCTTTTAGAATCTAAAGCTCTATTTATTTCCCTAAGGGATTTTCCCAAATGCAAACCACAGACCCAGGTAGAAAAGCCTCATATCAAAATGACAATGGAGATTTGCTTAGATGTCTGAACACATATACTTAAGACAAATACTGCAAGGTGAAACCTAAAATATGAAGTGTTTCGCCCTGAATTGTGGATATTCTGAGTGACTTTTATTTTCTGTTGTGGAGTTTTCAAGATTCTCTAGTATTTTTATGATGCAATAAGGCTACTCTCAGAATAAAATTAACCAATGTATTTTTAAGAGATTATGAATGAATCATTGATTTAAACTCATATCAAGTTATTGGTCCTAAAGTGAAAAATTCTAATGTATGATCAACAGTAGGAAACTCGGTAGAAAAATTCTCGAAGAAAAGAGGCAATTAGTAATAATGGTAAAAGAGACTGAATTTAGTTTAAAATTTATGCTATTCCCCTGTAAGGTGATTAACATTTTGCACATTACCTAGTTAAGTCATTTTATAACTACAATAATTCTTCACCACTTAGAAATACTTCTGACTATCAATGTGATTCATCATCTGATAGTTCTTACACACTACTTTGCTCATAAAGGATGGAATAAAAACTGAGAGGTTTCTATACAGTTAAACCTACTATTTTTCGGTCCTCTGGTTGCAGCCTTGTATTTCAAAACATTACCCAGGTGTCCTCCAGGTGAGGGATGCTCTCTTGCGCTCCCACTTCCTCCTCTTCCATTTCCACCTCTTCTATTTCCTCCTCTTCGATTTCTTCCTCTTCCATGTCTCGGATTTCTCAGATGGCCCCTGTTTCTTGCAGGAGGTTGTGGTCTCTGTGTACCACCGCTTTCCAAAGATCGTTTGTTGGCTTGCTCTACCTTAATTGCCTTTCCATCCAAAGACTAAACAGATTAAGTATAACATTAATAACATCACATCAAATTTATTTACAACTGCTCTAGTTCAAGATCAGTCTTTTTTCCCCAAAGCAAACATTTTCTTCTGAAATGATTGTGTCCTTCACCATGCCAGATAAATGAGACTTAATGAGTAACTGCCTTTCATTAAGTCATCCAACATAAAGTGTATGTATTGGCAATTAGAGCTCCCTGAAATGTCCTCTGGTATTAAAAGAAGATTAATACCTCTCACTTATCATGAGAGAATATACCCTTTTATTTTCTATAATGGAGAACTAAACTCACTTCCTTTCTCTACTTCTACCATTCAAAGTTTTCAGTGTCCCAAGGGTATATAAAAGTATACGTGTCATTTAAAAAATAAAATGATTCAGTTGTTTATTCAAAATGGTTATTCCTACTCTAATCTTTTTTAGCATTTATTATATATTAAGAGAAAGAACATTTTCCAACATGATTGTCCTTCTGTATTTACTTCTAATAATTTCCTTGATTTTTTTTTAAATAGAGCACTTATTTGGTCCTTAACATTTCTTGCCTTATTCAATTGTTTAAACATGTCCCCCAAGAGTACCTTCTTATAATAGTACTTCATATTCTTATGTTTAAGACATGCTTACACTTCTTAATCTTCCAACAGCTTCCTACATTAACCTTCTATAGATGCCAATGTGATTTTTGAAAACATAATTCAAATCATCATATAATTGCTCTAAGTAAAACACTCTAGCTGTTTCATGTTATCCTTGGAAAACAATTTTAAATGCTGAATTCCTACTAAGACTTCTGGTGGATATGGATGGGCCCTGGCCCAATACAAACAGCCTCAACAGCCATGTGCTCCCACGTTAGGGCCTCCTTTTCTGTTTCTGGGTCCAAAATATTTCCCATACACTTATGAATGGCTGCCTCCCTCCCAACATTCAGGATTTAACATTCTTAGATGTATATGTATAGAAATCCACTCCCCTTAAGCTCTAATGAAATTACCTACTTTATTTTCCTTAATATTTTTGCATATGAAATTGTATTTAGTTTTACTTGTACGTTTCTCATCTTTCACCCTAGAACACAAGTGTCCAAGAAAATAGGTAATTTGTAGTACCCACAACCATTAATCAATTGCTAAAGCAATGCCTGGCAATAAAATATCTGTTGAATAAAGAATTGAAGAATAATGTCTACACAGACTACACGTTCTTGTGCCTGAAAACAAACCAAAAATGGGGGTCAACTATCCTTCATGACACAAATTTACCTCTGCACCCAAAATATAATCATGAGTGAAGATCAACTTTTAGGTACTACCATACCTTAAAATATGAAAGTAAAGTAAAAGGGTCAACATGTGCCAAGTGCCTGCAGCATACCAGAAACCAAGCTATAGGACAAAGGGAATTAATGTATGTGTTCCCCACTATGAGAACTGAGATGCACTGGAGGTACTTTTAACAATGAACAATTCACAGGATGATGAATATAAAAAGATATTACCTGCAATATAAAATGGGAAAAATATTACCTACAATATAAAAGAATTCTTTGAGCAAATATGCAATTAAAAGTACAGTTGTAAGGGACAAATGATTATTTGTAACATTGACACAAGAAAGAGTGACTCTTAAGTACAAAAAAGTCGAGACTTAAAAATAACAGTATGGGATATTGGGGAGAGCTCTACAGGCTAAAACTTATTTACTTTTACATTTGAATGCTAAAACAGGTTTAAAATATATTGTTAAAGCTAATGTTAATGTCAATCTCTTTCCAACCAGACAATCCAGTACTTATGTGACAAAAAGGAGAGTGAAGGCTTATATGGCATCATGTTACTTTAAAAAACTAGAAAAAAAATCTAGACATACTAATAAATGGAGAACACAAAATATTATTAAAAGGCTCTTACTTTTCCATTCATATCTTGGATAGCATCCTTTGCATCTGCAGGATTCTCAAAAGTAATAAAAGCAAAGCCTCTAGACTTGTTTTTTTTCTGATCCTTTATCAACATAACTGTAATATACATAAATATTTTTAATTTAAATTTCACATAAAATTGAACATTTCATATTTTCAAAATAATCCATCCTTTGACACTTTCTCATAAGCCCTCCTTAATTTCATGTTATGGACACAGTGCAGTAACAGCCTCCCGGAAGTTACTTAAAAACAAAACAAACACCAAAAACAAATAAAGCAAAAAAACCTTTCCATTTTATATCATTTCTAGTAGTTTAAAAAGAGAGTCAATAATTTCAACCATTCTACAACTAGCATATCTCATCCCATTTCATGTCCTATGACCCCAGTATGTTTAAAAAGCCCTGGGACTTCCCTGGTGGTCCAGTGGATAAGACTCCACGTTCCCAATGAAGGGGACACGGGTCTGATCCCTCGTCAGGCAACTAAGATCCACATGCCGCATGCCACTGTGCGTGGGCTTGATCCCTGGTCAGGTAAGTAAAACCCAGCATGCTGCAAAGCGTGGCTGGGGTGAAGAAAGAAACGCTGCTTTTTTCCCTTCTCAGTAGTAGGAGCCCCTAAGTTGTACAATTTCCCTCATTGCCCAGTGCTTTCCTAATAAAAAACAGAAACTTAAAAAAAAAGTGCTCGTGTGTTACAAATAGAAAAAGCACTTTAACTTAGCTGTTCAATGGTGTATGTTTAATACACATTTGCTTCGAACATATATGTGTGTGTGTGTGTGTGTGTGTGTGTCTATATGTATATATATAGGTTCTAAAAATTACCTTCCATAATGTGACCATATTTCCCAAATACCACTTCAAGAGAATTTTCATTGGTGTCAGCATGGAGGCCTCCTATGAACAGTTTCCCAGCCTGGTCTGCTTCCGCCATTTTTCTGTAAGTAATTAAAAATATATCTTTATACATATAGCAAAAAGTAAATTATAAGCAAAAACTATTACACCTGTTTATAACTCAACTGAAGTACCCTATATCAGTGAAAATATTTGCCGTTTCTTACTTAAAAGAGAGGAAACTTGTAACACAAAGCAAAACAAGCACTGGCGTAACAAATGCTCCATTCTTTATAGATATCTTACAAAAACCTGTATGTAAAAACTAGATTAGAAGGCAGCTGTAAATTAGTTTACCTGCAGGGTTCAAGGCTTCTTTTCCAAAACACAACAAAAAAATAAGCAATAATAAATAGTCCTGGATTCTACACATCTAACAGTTAATATGTTTTATGAACTGTGCAGAATATACCTTAAACATATTTTTAAATTTTTCACATCTACTCACATTTTTCTTGTCTATGCATCAAATAATGCTTAAAATATTTTTTTTCCACAAACTTTAAAAGTGGTAAGTCATAAAAGCAAAGGAGGGAGTTACTTCCTTTATTGAGGAAAATGTAAACTGTGTTTACTTAGATCGATAGACTTTAAGAAACACTGGTCAAAAGAGAGTACCATTCTTTATATGCCAAATTAAATCAGACGCTTTTTGTCAAGTGAATCAACATTTTGACATTTGATAACTAAAATTACAAGTTTTAAATCATTTAAGTTAAAATAGCTATCTTGCTTGTATTGCCCAGTACCTCTGCTTTCACAAAGAAAACCCGAGGAAACAAAAAAGAAAAAAGAAAAACTGCACGAGAGGGCTTCCCTGCTGGCGCAGTGGTTGACAGTCCGCCTGCCTACCCAGGGGACACGGGTTCGGCACCGCTCCGGGAGGAGCCCACCAGCCGCGGAGCGGCTGGGCCCGTGAGCCATGGCCGCTGGGCCTGCGCGTCTGGAGCCTCTGGGTACCAAGCCCGTGCTCCGCGGTGGGGGGGGCCACAGCAGTGAGAGGCCCGCATACCGCAAAAAACAAAAGCACAAGCGGAACAAAACTGGCGCCCGGCATACGCTCCACTACCCGCAAGTGAGAGTAAACAGCAAAGAGGGTACGCCGCTAATCACACTTAAGTTATCTACTCAATATTCCCTCCCGCAGCATTTCAAACCTAGCTCCACCCCCACCCCCAACTTCGCAATTCACGGACCAACTCCAGGAACTTCACTGGCTTTTCATCGCTGCCTTGGCAACTGATTCTCCAGGAGAACAAACAGTAAACGTACTGTTCAAGAACAACTGATAGACTTCTCGAGACACTGTCTATTCAGACATAGTTATACAAACACCACTTACTCGGCTCTTATCTCTTACAGAAAAAGCCTGAGAGAAAAATCAAAATCTGAATTACCATGCTTTCTCTGGTAACAGGAGAACATATAGGTGTCAACTCTTTCTCCTGAGGTATAAGTTATTCTCTCCTCCCTAAAATGCCGAATTTCTTACCTTATTTTGTCCTCCTCTTCAGAAGTCCTCCTTCCGCGTCTCTTCAGACGACCGTTAACTAAACTAAGGCTCGAGAGCAAGCGCTCTACTTCTAGAAAGAGGCTAAGGAACCAGATGTAGCGGTGGGTGGGGGAAGGGATGAGCCGCAGGGGAGGTAGGGAAGATGGAAGATGTGGAGGTAGGGGAGGGGTGAACAGAGAAACTCGCGAGAGAAACTCGCGAGAGAACTCGCGGGAGAAACTCTAAAGAAAACTGCAACAGCAGAATGTGTTCTCTACCTTTCACTGCATACTTTTCCCAGTTGCTTTAATTTAATCAATATAAAGGAGAAGGGCTTCCCAGGTGGCGCAGTGGTTGAGAGTCCGCCTGCCGATACAGGGGACACGGGTTCGTGCCCCGGTCCGGGAGGATCCCACATGCCCCTGAGCCATGGCCGCTGAGCCTGCCCGTCCGGAGCTTGTGCTCCACAAAGGGAGAGGCCACAACGGTGAGATGCCCGCGTACCGTTAAAAAAAAAAAAAAAAAAAAAAGGAAAAGGCATTTTGGGGTAATAACGTGAAGCTCCAGGTAATCAGTAGGGAGAGTTCAGGGATTTCTTGATAGATGAAAAATGGGGAGGACCAGATCATGAAGCATTTTGCTTGCTATTCAGATATGCTACTTAATTTTTTTAGTGGAACTGTTAGAATAATCTGAAACAGAAATATGAATGTCTAGAAGATATAATGCGTATAGTGATTTAATATGATACGAAGTCAGGCAGACAGAAAATAATCTAAACTTCAAAATTTAGTAGTTATATGAAACTGGGTAAGCTACCTAAACTCTTAAATTTACCCAGTCTACGAAAACAAGATGATAAAGAATTATCAGATAGGGTTATTGTGAGGTTAAATGACGTACTGAGCACATTGAGCCGAAAACATAATTCAGGGTTCAAAACAAAAGTGTGAAAATATTGTAATTACTTTTATATTAAGTGGGAGCCCGAGGTTAACTTGTAACCCTGCCATTTTCAGAGACTGGTCAAAATCATGAAACTGTTCTGTTTTTGATTTTGTTTTTGCGGTATGCCGGCCTCTCACCGTTGTGGCCCCTCCCGTCGCGAAGCACAGGCTCCGGACGCGCAGGCTCAGCGGCTATGGCTCACGGGGCCAACCGCTCCACGGCATGTGGGATCCTCCCGGACCGGGGCACGAACCCGTGTCCCCTGCATCGGCAGCCGGACTCTCAACCACTGGGCCACTAGGGAAGCCCAGATCTGTGGTGTTAATGCTTTCTTTGTGTTGGTAGTGTCTTAATCGTATATTAACCATTATTGAGCACTTGAGAAAACGATGCAATGAAATGTGTTCATGTAAACACCAGTTGATCAGTTGATGGTGATCAGTTAGTATTTCTTGGGACACTTTCCATAGTCTAGATAGATAACAGCTGTATGCATTATACAAAAGCTGATCTTTAAGTCAGGCAAAGTTATAATTGTTCCCTAATTTAGGGGTTTTATGGTTTCTACCTAATATGTAGACCAGCCGGCAGCTTCCAAGCAAGTCTACTGGAAGGGACAAGTTCAGTATATAGCAGGAAATCAAAGAACTGTTAGTATTTCAACAATGATTGTTTAATATTTTAATCCTCTGCTTGACAGGAAAGAAACACGAGAGGAAAAACTATTGATATTAATCTCAGATGGTGTCTGAGAAAATCATCTTATAGAGGTTTGGATATCACTCATTCATGAACAAAATTAAATCTGGATGTTAAGCATGTTTTTCAGTGACTGCAATGCAATTGAAGGACTGTGAGGTTAAGATTACTGTAATTGCTACAGCAGGCGAGTAGCTAGATATGAGCAGAATAATGGAAGAGGGGCCAGGTGGCAGGAAATCAAGCACCTGGTAAAGAGCAGAGGTCCATGGGCAGACAAAGAAAAACAGGAGCCTCCAGACTGACAGGAAACTACACATTTTCGGTGGTAAGTGTCCTGAAGGCAGACAAAGAGAGATGAGGAAAGACAGGAATCTCCTACTTCCAAATGTAACCTGTTGCTCATTATGCTCTCCTTACAATAAAATTAGCCTTGCAGACAAGCAGCACACACCATGCAGTGAGGCCATGACACTTCTGATTAAGCTAAATAAGGACAAAAATCCCTTCTGGAGCTGCAAAGAAACAGGGAATTTGACCCCCAAACTCCTGCTTCCCCAATGAGTATGCCACCCCTTCCTTTGTATGCCCCTCATAACTGGCTTGCCAATGGAACCCAGGGCAGCAGCTCCTCACCTAACTGCCTGCTCTCCCTGAGGGCATATTCTTGCTTAAATAAATCCTCACTTTACTTGCTTAACCGCCTGTCTCATGCCCAACTCTTGGCATGAAGAGCAAGAAGCTTCAATTCACTGGGAACACAATGAGTATTTTTACACACGAGGAACAAACGAACAAACACATTTCTCTTAAAAACTAGTGGAGAAATACATGTTTTCTGTTAATAGCAAAGACTGGGTTACATAAGAAGCCGTGAAATTGAGAAAAACCATGACTTGCTTTACTGTTCTGGAACCAAACCCACAGTATCCCTGTAATTTGAAGATCACCCAACTGTTAAACACTTAAGAGTTTTACGGGTTTTTCATGAACATGTACTCAGGAAAAAGTAATCGGTTCAGTTTTGGGTTCGAAACTTCGTTTGCTTTACCCTTCCTTTTAAGGATTTGACTCATCAATCTGATTTTTAGAAACTAAAAGCAAACCTTTCATGTCCAGTAGGATTTTATGAAATGCAGTACTTTAAGGCCAGCCAAGAAAAATTAAACATAAAATTCTGTGGTCATTGAGACACCCTCGCTCCCTCCCTAATATCTGCATTACACATTAACCAGAGTTCCTCAAAGACAAGATTGCCTTCCTGATCATACAGGTCAATTATTTTACCTTCCTCTGACACTTAGGCTGTAACTTCTTAAAAAGAATACTGTTCTTTCCCAGCTCTGTACTGGGATCATGTTGACTTGCTGCTCACTTTGTACCTGCTTACCCAGACTACGTATCCCTGCTGATCTTCATGTAAAATATCTGTATGTCACTTTGATGTGATATACTGTCCTTTCTCTTCAAAATGGATGTAACCATGCCTTTGACTTCTAACAGGTAGAACAGTCCTCAGAACTTTCTGAGTCTGTCTCCTGAGTTATAATCCTCAGTTTGGCTCAAATAATACTCTCCTTCCCCTGAACTTCATGTTTGCTGTTCCCTTAAAAGGATATTGCAGATTTCTGTACTAGTTTTGCAGATTCCAATTTGGCTTAAAGTTTTTACACTCCAGTTTCTTCCCAAATTGTAAGCATTACTCATTAAATGTCACCTGAAGTCACTGACAAAAAACCCTTAACCCTCCAGATAACTCTATACTAATGAGTATATTACGAAACCCTTTGTGTTACATCAAGCACACCAACATAAAGTTAAAATCAGTATTACTTAAAACGTTTCCCAATGTCTTAAAATCTAGGGGTACTAACTTTCACTAAGATATATATACTCAGAAAAGTTAACTGGTTCCATTTACATTGAGTGGAAAATTGGTTTTATAACCATTATTCCCACGTTGGTCATCGGCCACTTGAATATGGATCAGAAAATAGATACTTAACCTCAAGATTTCTTAAACTCTTTACAGCCACATGTCTAGATTTTCCTTTCATCCATACTATTGCTTTAAAGGGGTAAAGACACATTGAATTGCACTAATAATGCAAGCATTGTTTCTCAGCCTTTTTGGAGGCTTCTCAAACCTTTTATATGTTTCAGCTTTCAAAGAGGAACATATAATTTCTTTAGCTTAACTGGAAAGCAGTCACAGCTTGCGATGGAGAAATAACAGATAGCTTAATTTTGAATACATACATGTACAAAGGAAAAGTTTAGGCAAACAGCACAATTCAGCCTCCAAACAAACGTTTTATGCTTGTTTAACTCAGCAGTATAATTAACAAGAAATAGTTCATGAAACTTTTTTACTCTGAAAATTTTGAACATTTTAAACACAAAGTCTACATTTCAATTAATACGAACAAATATGCAAGTACCTTTAATAATTCCATGTTTTCATTTTGCCTGAAAATTCATAGAGGAATACTTAATATATGCCTCTTCCCCCCAAACCAACATTTTTCTTTTAGTAGTATTCAAGCATCAATTAAAGAAAACAACTTAAACTTTTCCATTGTAAAGAATATCTGGTACATAACTAAGTGTTATTTTTAATATCTGCTTCGGCCCTCTCTTTCAGATTGGCTTCCCGCATAACCTCGTCTGGAAGCCCCACAGCCTGAGCCACTGTATGAGAGTCACAGGGAGCAAGGTACTCCCTATTCACAGAGGGTGGAAACCCTCGTTGTTCCTGTCTTCCACGCTCACGACCACTTGAATAAGTATTACTTTGGCTGCTTGAGTAACCTTCCGGACCTCCTCCACATCCATCTCTCGTATTGCTCTCACAGCAACTGCTTCCACCGTATGTCAGCGGGACCCTTCGTCCTGCTGGTGTAACACGGGAGTCAACTGGGAAGTTGATGATTGATAAACAAACTTTAAACATTACAATTTTTCTGGTATCATATAACATGACTTAAAGTGCTAAATATTTGAAAAGATAAGCTTTATCTGTCTCTGCTATGAAAATATAAAGTATGTAGCAACGGTGCGGGGCTTTCACATTTATTTAAAAGAGCGAGCCATATTTCTCAGCCTAAGTAGTTTCTTTGAAAGTAAAAGCCCCTATTTTAGCATTTTTAAGTAATCAGTAGAGTGGCAACTTTTAACAAGATTTAGTGGGGCTTCCCTGGTGGCGCAGTGGTTGACAGTCCGCCTGCCGATGCAGGGGACACGGGTTCGTGACCCGGTCCGGGAGGATCCCACATGCCAGAGAGCGGTTGGGACCATAGGCCACGGCCTCTGGGCCTGCGCGTCAGGAGCTTGTGCTCCACAATGGGAGAGGGCACAACGGTGAGAGGCCCTTGTGCTGCAAATAAATAAATAAATAAAATAATACTACTAATGTTAAAATAGTTTTTCGGTAGTGAGAAAAAAAGATGAGACTGCCCATTTACCCTTCATAGCATTTTATTAACAAAACAATTCAAAGGTCTTTAACTTATAAAAAAGGCTATGCTAATCATAGTTTTACCTTTAAGGAACTGAAGTAAAAGTAGAGTAAACAACGATCTGGTTAAGTCTAATTCTATGATTTACATGTTGTAACTGGACTCTTACCATAACTCCCATATGAATCCCTGTTAGAGCTTCCATTTCGATATTCAGAATAATCTGTATCAGGATTTCCACCATAGCCATCACGATCACTAAATTTAAAAGAATGATATAAATTATGTCATCAATTTAAATTATGTGTCACGATCACATAATTTAAAAGAATGTTTTTATTTGATATAAACACAAACTTTTATATTACCTATATCCTCTAGAGGGATGATCAATCCGAGAACTTGAATGTCCATAATAACCGTGTGCATAGACTCTAGGTGGCGGAGTGTAATCCTTGCTGGCTCGGAAGCTTGGATAATTTCTCCGTGAATAACTTAAATAAAGCAGATAAAGTCTGAAAGGCAACTTATCATATCCAGAATATATAAAGGATTCAGACAGCTAAAAGACAAAAAATTTTAAACAGGAAAAGAACTTGAATATACTTTTGTTCAAAGAAGATATACAATGACCAACAAGGACATGAAAAGATGCTCAACATATTTATTAGGGAAATGAAATTCAAAACCAAAATGGAATATCTACTTTGCACCTCTCACACTGGCTATAATTAAAAATAAACAAACTGAATATATCAAGTGTTGGTGCAGATGCAGAGAAACAAATCAAGTATATGTGCGTGGCAGAAATGTAAAAGAGTACCGGCTCTGTGGAATAGATCAGCAGTTCCTTAAAAAATTAAAGAATTACTATATGTCCCAGGAATTCCACTCCTAAGTATATATACACTCAAAAAGAATTGAAAACAGGTACCCAAATGCTTGTACAGCAGTATTCATGACAGCACAATGATGGGAATAACTCACACAGATGGATAAACAAACCATGTTAATCGCACATAAAATGGAATATTCAGTCAGCCAAAAAAAAAAAAAAAAAAAGTCTGAAGTACTGATTCATGCTAGAGCATGAATGACCTTTGAAAACATTTATGCTAAGGGAAAGCTGGATAATAAAGGTCACATATTGTTTGCTTCCATTAGTATGATATATTCAGGATTACATAAATTCATAGATAAGGACACAGGTGGGTACCTACCAGGGACAGGGGGGAGAAAATGGGAGTGACTGCTTATTAATTTTATTCTGGGGTGATGAAATGTTTTGGAACTGAACAGAGCTGGTGGTTGCATAACACTGTTAAGGGTACTAAATGTTACTGAATTGTTCACTTTTAAATGTTCTATTTTGTGTTAGGTAAATTTCAACAAGAACAACAAAACTAACCATGACTTAATTCATATACTGTGTTTTCTCTTACCTGTCTCTAGTAGCATAACCACCATCTCTTTGTGACATATAGCCAACTCTCTGAAAAGAGACTGGCTCTCTACGAGGAGGACCTCCATAATTTTGTCTTCCATGTGCTACTGAGCCTTTAATTTAAAAATGCTTATGTAAGTATCTCAAAATTGACAGTAATGTTTCAAAGAAAAATCCCAAAGTCTGATAGCCTTCCACTCTCCAAAATCATTTAAAAAAACTACCCCTTCTAAAATTCCATTTACGCACATTTTCGTTTCCCTTTCAATGGTACCACTGAACATTGTATTTTCTGACATCTCCCGTTCCCCATACAGTTGGCATAACCTTTAGATTACCAGCAGTAGGGAACACTTCTCAGACTTTGAGCAAAACATTGATTTTTGGTAACTACTGTCACATATTCCACCACCAAGTGGTCGGCTCTCTCCTTTAAGTGTACAACCTTAATTATTGACCTTGTACGAGGATAGCAATAGTGACTTCTCTTGTTTATTAGCAATAAAGGGCTCTTTTGAAAAACACTGTACCGCTTCCAAAATATGAAACTATCTCCCATAAATAACGTTCTCTTCCTGTGTTAATTCTTATTCCTCATTCCTGGAGGTCACTAGGACCTTGTTTGTTCTCTTCTCTTGTTTGTTCACTAGGCTAACCATCTACTAATGGAAAGGGTAGGCTTCTTAGCTTCTGTTGTGTTTTGAAGTCAATATCGTGCTACATTTGGCTTCATTCATATTCTACACGTAAAAGGGCAATTTGATAATGGCTGTTTCAAGTCTGTACCATATTAAGGATCAGACAACAGTGCTACAAAAGTTAAGAGCACAAACTACAGTTCATATGGCAAGTTACAATTATTGTTTATAATAATTAAATAAAAAACCAGGTAGCCAATACACATAGCTAAACTAGTCTACAGACCAGAACATTCTCTCACAGGACATAGTTTTCAAGAAAATTCTGATTCATTTGTTCTGAAAATTTTGAACATTTTACACACAAATTCTATATTTCAATTAATATTAACAGCTATGCAAGTACTTTGAATAATTCCATGTTTTCACTTTGTCTGAAAATTCATAGAGGAAAAGGTAATATATGCCTCGTCCCCGCAAACCAATATTTTTCCTTTAGTAGTATTCAAGGATCAATTAAAGAAAACAACTTAAACTTTTCCTTTGTAAAGAACATTTGGTACATAACTGAGTGTTATTTTTAATATCTGCTTCGGCCCTCTCTTTCAGATTGGCTTCCTGCATAACCTCGTCTGGAAGCCCCACGACCTGAGCTACTGTATGAGTCACGGGGAGCAAGGTACTCCCTATTCACAGCGGGTGGAAACCCTCATTGTTCCTGTCTTCCACGCTCACAACCACTTGAATAAGTATTACTTTGGCTGCTTGAGTAACCTTCCGGACCTCCTCCATATACGTCTCTCATATTGCTATCACAGCAACTGATTCCACCATATGTCAGCGGGACCCTTCGTGCTGCTGGTGCAACACGGTAGTCAACTGGAAAGTTAATGATTGATAAACAAACTTTAAACATTACAAATTTTTCTGGTATCATATAACATGACTTAAAGTGCTAACTATTTGAAAAGATAAGCTTTATCTGTCTCTGCTATGAAAATATAAACTATGTAGCAAGGGTGAAGGGCTTTCATATTTATTTAAAAGAGAGAGCCATATTTTTCAGCCTAAGTAGTTTCTTTGACAGTAAAAGCCCCTATTTTAGCATTTTTAAATAATCAGTAGAGTGGCAACTTTTAATAAGATTTAGTAGGGCTTCCCTGGTGGCGCAGTGGTTGACAGTTCACCTGCCGATGCATGGGACACGGGTTCGTGCCCGGGTCTGGGAAGATCCCACATGCCGCGGAGCGGTTGGGACCGTGGGCCACGACCGCTGGGCCTGAGCGACAGGAGCCTGTGCTCCGCAACTGGAGAGGCCACTATGGTGAGAGGCACAAGTTCTGCAAAAAAATAAATAAATAATAATAATAATAATAATGATGTTAAAATAATTTTTCTGTAATGAGAAAAAAAGATGAGACTGCCCATTTACCCTTCACAGCACTTTATTTTAAGTGAGCTATTAAGAAAACAATTCAAAGGTCTTTAACTTATAAGAAAGTCTATGCTAAACATAGTTTTACCTTTAAGGAACTGAAATAAAATTAGAGTAAACAATGATCTGGTTAAGTCTAATTCTTTGATTTACAAGGTGTAACTGGGCTCTTACCGTTACTCCCATATGAATCCCTGTTAGAGCTTCCATTTCGATATGCAGAATAATCTCTATCACGACTTCCACCATGGCCATCACGATCACTAAATTTAAAAGAACGTCATAAATTATGTGATAAATTTAAATTATGTGTCACGATCACATAATTTAAAAGAATATTTTTATTTGATATCAACACAAAATTTTATATTACCTATGTCCTCTAGAGGGATGATCATTCCAAGAACTTAAATGTCCATAATAACCGTGTGCATAGATTCTATGTGGCGGAGTATACTCCATGCTGGCTCGGGAGCTTGGATAATTTCTCCATGAATAAATTAAATAAAGCAGATGAAAGTTTAAATGCAACTTATCATATCCAGAATATATAAAGAATTCAGACAGCAAAAAGACAAAAACTTTTAAACGGGCAAAGGACTTGAATATACTTTTGTTCAAAGAAGATATACAATGAGCAACAAGGACATGAAAAGCTGCTCAACATATTTATTAGGAAAATGAAATTCAAAACCAAAATGAAATATCCACTTTCCACTTATCAGACTGGCTATAATTAAAAATAAACAAACAGAATATATCAAGTGTTGGTGCAGATGCAGAGAAACAAATCAAGTATATGTGCGTGGCAGAAATGTAAGATAGTACCGGCTCTGTGGAAAAGATCAGCAGTTCCTTAAAAAACTAAAGAATTACTATATGTCCCAGGAATCCCACTCCTTAAGTATATATACACTCAAAAAGAATTGAAAACAGGTACCCAAGTGCTTGTACAGGAGTATTCATGACAGCACCATGATGGGAATAACTCACACAGATGGATAAACAAACCATGTTAATCGCACATAAAATGGAATATTTAGTCAGCGAAAAAAAAAAAGTCTGAAGTACTGATTCATGCTACAGCATGAATGACCTTTGAAAACATTTAAGCTAAGGGAAAGCTGGATAATAAAGGTCACATATTGTTTGCTTCCATTAGTATGATATATTCAGGATTACATAAATTCATAGATAAGGACACAGGTGGGTAACTACCAGGGACAAGGGGGGAGAAAATGGGAGTGACTGCTTATTAATTTTATTCTGGGGTGATGAAATGTTTTGGAACTGAACAGAGCTAGTGGTTGCATAACACTGTTAAGGGTACTAAATGTTACTGAATTGTTCACTTTTAAATGTTCTATTTTGTGTTAGGTAAATTTCAACAAGAACAACAAAACTAACCATGTATGTATACACTTAACTTTTAGGTAATGCATTTTTTATTCATCTTTTTTATTTTTAATGTTTTGATTTATACCTAGGATGTTGTGTTTTTCAAAAGCTTCCTTGACACCAGAGTTATATAACTAATAACTTATCATCTTCCTCCTAAAATGATGAAAAATTCAGTTTTACATTTAATTTATCCAGGTTTTTCTGTACTCTCTCTCTTCTCCCCAGAGCACTTTCATACCAGTGGTTCTTCATTTTTTTTCCTAGATTTTCCAAACTGACTTTTACGGTAAGTCTTTAACTCTACTGACTTATGTGTCATATGAGGAAACAATCATATTGGTTTAGACAGATAGGAAAGCTGAAGACTGGAGTAATGGTTTAGTGAAAATTTATAACAATAAGTGAAACTTGCCCAATGAAAAAATGTTGATTCTCCTTAACTAAAAAGATTTCATTTAAACACAGGTCTTGGTGGACACACTCCTAGTCCCAACGCGAGTTCTTCCCGGGGAGCCTTTCCAGTTAAAAGAGGACCATGTTCCAGAAGTGGAGGTCCTCCTCCTAAGAGATGTTGCCAAGGGCGAAGCAGTAGGGGGGTGGGAAGACAAGGTAAATGCTATATAATGCAGAGACAGTTGTTTCTAATTAATGAAAGGGAGCTATTTTAAACAGAATGTTTAAGCAAAATGGAAAGTGAGAAGTATATGGACATGTTAACCAATCACTAATTTATTGATTGATTTGTGGTTGGGAAATAATTTTGTCAGTTTTTGATTATAGATGTAGTAGGTGATTAGCACTGCAGTGGGGAAAACATTGCTTGTAAGTCCATGTTGCCTATGGAATTTCTCTTAATTTAAGTCGCTGCTAACACTTTTTGGTTAGTAGGCTTCTTTATCACATAGTTTCAATATCAAAATTTTCATGAAAACTATGTCCTGTGAGAGAATGTCCTGGTCTGTAGACTAGTTTAGCTATGTATATTGGCTAGCTGGTTTTATTAATTATTATAAACAATAATTGAAACTTGCCATATGAACTGTAGTTTGTGCTCTTAACTTTTCTAGCACTGTTTTCTGATCCGTAATATGGTAGAGACTTGAAACAGCCATTATCAAATTGCCCTTTTACGTGTAGAATATGAATGAAGCCAAATGTAGCACGATATTGACTTCAAAACACAACAGAAGCTAAGAAGCCTACCCTTTCCATTAGTAGATGGTTAGCCTAGTGAACAAACAAGAGAAGAGAACAAACAAGGTCCTAGTGACCTCCAGGAATGAGGAATAAGAATTAACACAGGAAGAGAACGTTATTTATGGGAGATAGTTTCATATTTTGGGAGCGGTACAGTGTTTTTCAAAAGAGCCCTTTATTGCTAATAAACAAGAGAAGTCACTATTGCTATCCTCATACAAGGTCCATAATTAAGGTTGTACACTTAAAGGAGAGAGCCGACCACTTGGTGGTTGAATATGTGACAGTAGTTACCAAAAATCAATGTTTTGCTCAAAGTCTGAGAAGTGTTCCCTACTGCTGGTAATCTAAAGGTTATGCCAACTGTATGGGGAATGGGAGATGTCAGAAAATACAATGTTAAGTGGTACCATTGAAAGGGAAACGAAAATGTGCGTAAATGGAATTTTAGAAGGGGTAGTTTTTTTAAATGATTTTGGAGAGTGGAAGGCTATCAGACTTTGGGATTTTTCTTTGAAACATTACTGTCAATTCTGAGATACTTACATAAGCATTTTTAAATTCAAGGTTCAGGATCACATGGAAGAGAAAATTGTGGAGGTCCTCCTCGTAGAGAGCCAGTCTCTTTTCGGAGAGTTGGCTATATGTCACAGAGATGGTGGTTATGCTACTAAAGATAGGTAATAGAAAGCACAGTATATGAATTAAGTCATGGTTAGTTTTGTTGTTCTTGTTGAAATTTACCTAACACAAAATTGAACATTTAAAAGTGAACAGTTCAGTAACATTTAGCACACTTAACAGTGTTATGCAACCACCAGCTCTGTTCAGTTCCAAAACATTTCATTACCCCAGAATAAAATTAATCAGCAGTCACACCCAATTTGTCCCCCCTTGTCCCCGGTAGGTACCCACCTGTGTCCTTATCTATGAATGTATCTACTCCTGAATATATCATACTAATGGAAGCAAACAATATGTGACCTTTATTATCCAGCTTTCCCTTAGCATAAATATTTTCAAGGATCATTCATGCTGTAGCGTGAATCAGTACTTCAGACCTTCTTTTTTTTGGCTGACTAAATATTCCATTATATGTGTGGTTAACATGGTTTGTTTATCCATCTGTGTGAGTTATTCCCATCATGGTGCTGTCATGAATACTCCTGTACAAGCATTTGGGTACCTGTTTTCAATTCTTCTTGAGTGTATGTATACTTAAGGAGTGGAATTCCTGGGACATATAGGAATTCTTTACATTTTTAAGAAACTGCTAATCTTTGCCACAGAGCCTGTACTATTTTACATTTCTGCCACGCACATATACTTGGTTTGTTTCTCTGCATCTGCACCAACACTTGATATATTCTATGGGTCTATTTTTCATTATAGCCAGTGTGATATGTGCAAAGTAGATATTTCATTTTGGGTTTGAATTTCATTTCCCTAATAAATATGTTGAGCAGGTTTTCATGTCCTTGTTGCTCATTGTATATCTCCTTTAAACAAAAGTATATTCAAGTCCTTTGCCCATTTAAAAGTTTTTGTCTTTTTGCTGTCTTGAGTTCTTAAATATTCTGGATGCGATAAGTTGCATTTAAAATTGTAGCTGCTTTATTTCAGTTATTCAAGGAGAGATTATCCACACTCCTGAGCCAGCAAGGATTATACTCCACCACGTAGACGCTATGCACACAGTTATTACGGACATTCAAATTCTCGGAATGATCATCCCTCTAGAGGACATAGGTAATATAAAATGTTGTGTTTATATCAAATAAAAACCTTCGTTTCAATTATGTTATTGTGACACATAATTTAAATTGATGACATAATTTATGACATTCTTTTCAATTCAGTGACCGTGATGGCTATGGTGGAAATCGTGATAGAGATTATTCTGAATATTGAAGTGGAAGCTTTTACAGGGATTCATATGGGAGTTACGGTAAGAGTCCAGTTACAACTTGTAAATCATAGAATTAGACTTAACCAGATCGTTGTTTACTCTACTTTTACTTCAGTTCCTCAAAGGTAAAAGTATGTTTAGCATGTCCTTTTAGATAAGTTAAAGACCTTTGAATGGTTTTGTTAATAGCTCACTTAAAATAAAAGGCTATGAAGGGTAAATGGGCAGTCTCATCTTTTTTTCTCATTACAGAAAACCAATTTTAACATTATTATGATTTTTTATTTTTATTTTGTGTGCGGGACACGGGCCTCTCACCATCGTGGCCCCTCCCGTTGCGGAGCACAGGCTCCTGACGCGGAGTCCCAGAGGCCATGCATGGCCCACGGTCCCAACCGCTCCCCGGCACGTGGGATCCTCCTGGACCGGGGCACGAACCCGTGTCCCCTGCATCGGCAGTCGGACTGTCAACCACTGCGCCACCAGGGAAGCCCCACTGAATCTTGTTAAAAGTTGCCACTCGACTGATTATTTAAAAATGCTAAAATAGGGGCTTTTACTTTCAAAGAAACTACTTAGGCTGAAAAATATTGCTCGCTCTTTTAAAGAAATGTAGAAGCCCTTCACCGTTGCTACCTAGTTTATATTTTCATAGCAGAGAGAGCTGAAGCTTATCTTTTCAAATATTTAGCACTGTAAGTCATGTTATATGATCCCAGAAAAATTTGTAATGTTTAGCGTTTGTTTATCAATCAGTAACTTCCCATGTGACTCCCGTGGTGCACCAGCAGCACGAAGGGCCCCTGTGACTTACGGTGGAAGCAGTCGCTGTGATAGCAATATGAGAGATGGATATGGAGGAGGTCCGGAAGGTTACTCCAGCAGGCAAAGTAATACTTATTCAAGGGGTCGAAAGCGTAGAAGACAGGAACAATGAGGGTTCCCACCCTCTGTGAATAGGGAGTACCTTGCTCCCCGTGACTCATACAGTAGCTCAGTTTGTGGGGCTTCCAGACGAGGTTATGCGGGAAGCCAATCTGAAAGAGAGGGCCGAAGCAGATATTAAAAATTAACACTCAGTCATGCACCAAATGTTCGTTACAAAGGAAAAGTTTAAGTTGTTTTCCTTAATTGATGCTTGAACACTACTAAAAGAAAAATGTTGGTTTGGGGGGAAGAGGCATATATTAACTTTTCCTCTAGGAAGTTTCAGACAAAGGGGAAACATGGAATTATTCAGAGGACTTTCATGTTGTTAATGTTAATTGAAAAGTAGAAGTCGTGTTTCAAATGTTCAAAATTTTCAGAGTAAAAAAATTTCGTGAAATATGTTTTGTTGATGATACTGCTGAGTTAAACAAGCATAAAACTTTTGTTTGGAGGGTGAATTGTGCTGTTTGCCTAAACTTTTCCTTTGTACGTGAATGTATTCAAAATTAAGCAATGTGTTATTTCTCCATCGCAAGCTGTGACTGTTTTCCAGTTAGGCTAAAGAAATTACATGTTCCTTTTTGAAAGCTTGTAAACATGTAAAAGGTTTGAGAAGTCTCCAAAAAGGCTGAGAAACAATGCTTGCATTATTAGTGAAAGTCGATGTGTCTTTATCCCTTTAAAGCCATAGTATAGATGAAAGGAAAATTGAGACAGGTGACTGTAAAGAGTTTAAGAAATCTTGAGGTTAAGTATCTATTTTCTGATCCATATTCAAGTGGCAGATGACCAACGTGGGAATAATGGTTATAAAACCAATTTTCCACTCAATGTAAATGGAACCAGTTAACTTTTCTGAGTATATATATCTTAGTGAAAGTTAGTACCCCTAGATTTTAAGACATTGGGAAACGTTTTAAGTAATACTGATTTTAACTTTATGTTGGTGTGCTTGATGTAACACAAAGGGTTTCGTAATATACTCATAAGTATAGAGTTATCTGGAGGGTTAAGGGTTTTTTGTCAGTGACTTCAGGTGACATTTAATGAGTAATGCTTACAATTTGGGAAGAAACTGGAGTGTAAAAACTTTAAGCCAAATTGGAATCTGCAAAACTAGTACAGAAATCTGCAATTTCCTTTTAAAGGAACAGCAAAAATGAAGTTCAGGGGAAGGAGAGTATTATTTGAGCCAAACTGAGGATTATAACTCAGGAGACAGACTCAGAAAGTTCTGAGGACTGTTCTACCTGTTAGAAGTCAAAGGCATGGTTACATTCATTTTGAAGAGAAAGGACAGTATATCACATCAAAGTGACATACAGATATTTTACATGAAGATCAGCAGGGATACGTAGTCTGGGTAAGCAGGTACAAAGTGAGCAGCAAGTCAACATGATCCCAGTACAGAGCTGGGAAAGAACAGTATTCTTTTTAAGAAGTTACAGCCTAAGTGTCAGAGGAAGGTAAAATAATTGACCTGTATGATCAGGAAGGCAATCTGTCTTTGAGGAACTCTGGTTAATGTGTAATGCAGATATTAGGGAGGGAGGGAGGATGTCTCAATGACCACAGAATTTTATGTTTAATTTTTCTTGGCTGGCCTTAAAGTACTGTATTTCATAAAATCCTACGGGGCATGAAAGGTTTGCTTTTAGTATCTAACATATCAGATTGATGAGTCAAATCCTTAAAAGGAAGGATAAAGCAAACGAAGTTTCGAACCCAAAACTGAACCGTTTACTTTTTCCTGAGTACCTGTTCATGAAAAACCCATAAAACTCTTAAGTGTTTAACAGTTGGATGATCTTCAAAATACAGGGATACTGTGTGTTTGGTTCCAAAACAGTAAAGCAAGTCATGTTTTTTCTCAATTTCACGGCTTCTTATGTAACCCAGTCTTTGCTATTAACAGAAAACATGTATTTCTCCACTAGTTTTTAAGAGAAAGGTGTTTCTTCGTTTGTTCCTCGTGTGTAAAAATACTCATTGTGTTCCCAGTGAATTGAAGCTTCTTGCTCTTCATGCCAAGAGTTGGGCATGAGACAGGCGGTTAAGCAAGTAAAGTGAGGATTTATTTAAGCAAGAATATGCCCTCAGGGAGAGCAGGCAGTTAGGTGAGGAGCTGCTGCCCTGGGTTCCATTGGCAAGCCAGTTATGAGGGGCATACAAAGGAAGGGGTGGCATACTCATTGGGGAAGCAGGAGTTTGGGGGTCAAATTCCCTGTTTCTTTGCAGCTCCAGAAGGGATTTTTGTCCTTATTTAGCTTAATCAGAAGTGTCATGGCCTCACTGCATGGTGTGTGCTGCTTGTCTGCAAGGCTAATTTTATTGTAAGGAGAGCATAATGAGCAACAGGTTACATTTGGAAGTAGGAGATTCCTGTCTTTCCTCATCTCTCTTTGTCTGCCTTCAGGACACTTACCACCGAAAATGTGTAGTTTCCTGTCAGTCTGGAGGCTCCTGTTTTTCTTTGTCTGCCCATGGACCTCTGCTCTTTACCAGGTGCTTGATTTCCTGCCACCTGGCCCCTCTTCCATTATTCTACTCATATCTAGCTACTGGCCTGCTGTAGCAATTACAGTAATCTTGACCTCACAGTCCTTCAATTGCATTGCAGTCACTGAAAAACATGCTTAACATCCAGATTTAATTTTGTTCATGAATGAGTGATATCCAAACCTCTATAAGATGATTTTCTCAGACACCATCTGAGATTAATATCAATAGTTTTTCCTCTCGTGTTTCTTTCCTATCAAGCAGAGGATTAAAATATTAAACAATCATTGTTGAAATACTAACAGTTCTTTGATTTCCTGCTATATACTGAACTTGTCCCTTCCAGTAGACTTGCTTGGAAGCTGCCGGCTGGTCTACATATTAGGTAGAAACCATAAAACCCCTAAATTAGGGAACAATTATAACTTTGCCTGACTTAAAGATCAGCTTTTGTATAATGCATACAGCTGTTATCTATCTAGACTATGGAAAGTGTCCCAAGAAATACTAACTGATCACCATCAACTGATCAACTGGTGTTTACATGAACACATTTCATTGCATCGTTTTCTCAAGTGCTCAATAATGGTTAATATACGATTAAGACACTACCAACACAAAGAAAGCATTAACACCACAGATCTGGGCTTCCCTGGTGGCCCAGTGGTTGAGAGTCCGGCTGCCGATGCAGGGGACACGGGTTCGTGCCCCGGTCCGGGAGGATCCCACATGCCGTGGAGCGGTTGGCCCCGTGAGCCATAGCCGCTGAGCCTGCGCGTCCGGAGCCTGTGCTTCGCGACGGGAGGGGCCACAACGGTGAGAGGCCGGCATACCGCAAAAACAAAATCAAAAACAGAACAGTTTCATGATTTTGACCAGTCTCTGAAAATGGCAGGGTTACAAGTTAACCTCGGGCTCCCACTTAATATAAAAGTAATAACAATATTTTCACACTTTTGTTTTGAACCCTGAATTATGTTTTCGGCTCAATGTGCTCAGTACGTCATTTAACCTCACAATAACCCTATCTGATAATTCTTTATCATCTTGTTTTCGTAGACTGGGTAAATTTAAGAGTTTAGGTAGCTTACCCAGTTTCATATAACTACTAAATTTTGAAGTTTAGATTATTTTCTGTCTGCCTGACTTCGTATCATATTAAATCACTATACGCATTATATCTTCTAGACATTCATATTTCTGTTTCAGATTATTCTAACAGTTCCACTAAAAAAATTAAGTAGCATATCTGAATAGCAAGCAAAATGCTTCATGATCTGGTCCTCCCCATTTTTCATCTATCAAGAAATCCCTGAACTCTCCCTACTGATTACCTGGAGCTTCACGTTATTACCCCAAAATGCCTTTTCCTTTTTTTTTTTTTTTTTTAACGGTACGCGGGCATCTCACCGTTGTGGCCTCTCCCGTTGTGGAGCACAAACTCCGGACGGGCAGGCTCAGCGGCCATGGCTCAGGGGCATGTGGGATCCTCCCGGACCGGGGCACGAACCCGTGTGCCCTGTATCGGCAGGCGGACTCTCAACCACTGCGCCACCTGGGAAGCCCTTCTCTTTTATATTGATTAAATTAAAGCAACTGGGAAAAGTATGCAGTGAAAGGTAGAGAACACATTCTGCTGTTGCAGTTTTCTTTAGAGTTTCTCCCGCGAGTTCTCCCGCGAGATTCTCTCGCGAGTTTCTCTCGCGAGTTTCTCTGTTCACCCCTCCCCCACCTCCACATCTTCCATCTTCCCTACCTCCCCTGCGGCTCATCCCTTCCCCCACCCACCGCTACATCTGGTTCCTTAGCCTCTTTCTAGAAGTAGAGCGCTTGCTCTCGAGCCTTAGTTTAGTTAACGGTCGTCTGAAGAGACGCGGAAGGAAGACTTCTGAAGAGAAGGACAAAATAAGGTAAGAAATTCGGCATTTTAGGGAGGAGAGAATAATTTATACCTCAGGAGAAAGAGTTGAGACCTATATGTTCTCCTGTTACCAGAGAAAGCATGGTAATTCAGATGTTGATTTTTCTCTCAGGCTTTTTCTGTAAGAGATAAGAGCCGAGTAAGTGGTGTTTGTATAACTATGTCTGAATAGACAGTGTCTGGAGAAGTCTATCAGTTGTTCTTGAACAGTACGTTTACTGTTTGTTCTCCTGGAGAATCAGTTGCCAAGGCAGCGATGAAAAGCCAGTGAAGTTCCTGGAGTTGGTCCGTGAATTGCGAAGTTGGGGGTGGGGGTGGAGCTAGGTTTGAAATGCTGCGGGAGGGAATATTGAGTAGATAACTTAACTGTGATTAGCGGCGTACCCTCTTTGCTGTTTACTCTCACATGCGGGTAGTGGAGCGTATGCCGGGCGCCAGTTTGTTCCGCTTGCGCTTTTGTTTTTTGCGGTATGCGGGCCTCTCACTGCTGTGCCCCCCCCCAACCGCCACCGCGGAGCACGGGCTCGGTACCCAGAGGCTCCAGACGCGCAGGCCCAGCGGCCATGGCTCACGGGCCCAGCCGCTCCGCGGCTGGTGGGATCCTCCCGGAGCGGTGCCGAACCCGTGTCCCCTGGGTAGGCAGGCGGACTGTCAACCACTGCGCCACCAGGGAAGCCCTCTCGTGCAGTTTTTCTTTTTTCTTTTTTGTTTCCTCGGGTTTTCTTTGTGAAAGCAGAGGTACTGAGCAATACAAGCAAGATAGCTATTTTAACTTAAATGATTTAAAACTTGTAATTTTAGTTATCAAATGTCAAAATGTTGATTCACTTGACAAAAAGCGTCTGATTTAATTTGGCATATAAAGAATGGTACTCTCTTTTGACCAGTGTTTCTTAAAGTCTCTCGATCTAAGTAAACACAGTTTGCATTTTCCTCAATAAAGGAAGTAACTCCCTCCTTTGCTTTTATGACTTACCACTTTTAAAGTTTGTGGAAAAAAATATTTTAAGCATTATTTGATGCATAGACAAGAAAAATGTGAGTAGATGTGAAAAATTTAAAAATATGTTTAAGGTATATTCTGCACAGTTCATAAAACATATTAACTGTTAGATGTGTAGAATCCAGGGCCATTTATTATTGCTTATTTTTTTGTTGTGTTTTGGAAAAGAAGCCTTGAACCCTGCAGGTAAACTAATTTACAGTTGCCTTCTAATCTAGTTTTTACATACAGGTTTTTGTAAGATATCTATAAAGAATGGAGCATTTGTTACGCCAGTGCTTGTTTTGCTTTGTGTTACAAGTTTCCTCTCTTTTAAGTAAGAAACGGCAAATATTTTCACTGATATAGGGTACTTCAGTTGAGTTATAAACAGGTGTAATAGTTTTTGCTTATAATTTACTTTTTGCTATATGTATAAAGATATATTTTTAATTACTTACAGAAAAATGGCGGAAGCAGACCAGGCTGGGAAACTGTTCATAGGAGGCCTCCATGCTGACACCAATGAAAATTCTCTTGAAGTGGTATTTGGGAAATATGGTCACATTATGGAAGGTAATTTTTAGAACCTATATATATACATATAGACACACACACACACACACACACACACACACATATATGTTCGAAGCAAATGTGTATTAAACATACACCATTGAACAGCTAAGTTAAAGTGCTTTTTCTATTTGTAACACATGAGCACTTTTTTTTTAAGTTTCTGTTTTTTATTAGGAAAGCACTGGGCAATGAGGGAAATTGTACAACTTAGGGGCTCCTACTACTGAGAAGGGAAAAAAGCAGCGTTTCTTTCTTCACCCCAGCCACGCTTTGCAGCATGCTGGGTTTTACTTACCTGACAAGGGATCAAGCCCACGCACAGTGGCATGCGGCATGTGGATCTTAGTTGCCTGACGAGGGATCAGACCCGTGTCCCCTTCATTGGGAACGTGGAGTCTTATCCACTGGACCACCAGGGAAGTCCCAGGGCTTTTTAAACATACTGGGGTCATAGGACATGAAATGGGATGAGATATGCTAGTTGTAGAATGGTTGAAATTATTGACTCTCTTTTTAAACTACTAGAAATGATATAAAATGGAAAGGGTTTTTTTGCTTTATTTGTTTTTGGTTTTTGTTTTGTTTTTAAGTAACTTCCGGGAGGCTGTTACTGCACTGTGTCCATAACATGAAATTAAGGAGGCCTTATGAGAAAGTGTCAAAGGATGGATTATTTTGAAAATATGAAACGTTCAATTTTATGTGCAATTTAAATTAAAAATATTTATGTATATTACAGTTATGTTGATGAAGGATCAGAAAAAAAAACAAGTCTAGAGGCTTTGCTTTTATTACTTTTGAGAATCCTGCAGATGCAAAGGATGCTGTCCAAGATATGAATGGAAAAGTAAGAGACTTTAATAATATTTTGTGTTCTCCATTTATTACTATTTCTAGATTTTTTTTTCTAGTTTTTTAAAGTAACATGATGCCATATAAGCCTTCACTCTCCTTTTTGTCACATAAGTACTGGATTGTCTGGTTGGAAAGAGATTGACATTAACATTAGCTTTAACAATATATTTTAAACCTGTTTTAGCATTCAAATGTAAAAGTAAATAAGTTTTAGCCTGTAGAGCTCTCCCCAATATCCCATACTGTTATTTTTAAGTCTCGACTTTTTTGTACTTCAGAGTCACTCTTTCTTGTGTCAATGTTACAAATAATCATTTCACCCTTAAAACTGTACTTTTAATTGCATCTTTGCTCAAAGAATTTTTTTCTATTGTAGGTAATATTTTTCCCATTTTATATTGCAGGTAATATCTTTTTACATGCATCATCCTGTGAATTGTTCATTGTTAAAAGTACCTCCAGTGCATCTCAGTTCTCATAGTGGGGAACACATACATTAATTCCCTTTTTCCTATAGCTTGGTTTCTGGTATGCTGCAGGCACTTGGCACATGTTGACCCTTTTACTTTACTTTCATATTTTAAGGTATGGTAGTACCTAAAAGTTGATCTTCACTCATGATTATATTTTGGGTGCAGAGGTAAATTTGTGTCATGAAGGATAGTTGACCCCCATTTTTGGTTTGTTTTCAGGCACAAGAACGTGTAGTCTGTGTAGACATTATTCTTCAATTCTTTATTCAACAGATATTTTATTGCCAGGCATTGCTTTAGCAATTGATTAATGGTTGTGGGTACTACAAAATACCTATTTTCTTGGACACTTGTGTTCTAGGGTGAAAGATGAGAAACGTACAAGTAAAACTAAATACAATTTCATATGCAAAAATATTAAGGAAAATAAAGTAGGTAATTTCATTAGAGCTTAAGGGGAGTGGATTTCTATACATATACATCTAAGAATGTTAAATCCTGAATGTTGGGAGGGAGGCAGCCATTCATAAGTGTATGGGAAATATTTTGGACCCAGAAACAGAAAAGGAGGCCCTAACATGGGAGCACATGGCTGTTGAGGCTGTTTGTATTGGGCCAGGGCCCATCCATATCCACCAGAAGTCTTAGTAGGAATTCAGCATTTAAAATTGTTTTCCAAGGATAACATGAAACAGCTAGAGTGTTTTACTTAGAGCAATTATATGATGATTTGAATTATGTTTTCAAAAATCACATTGGCATCTATAGAAGGTTAATGTAGGAAGCTGTTGGAAGATTAAGAAGTGTAAGCATGTCTTAAACATAAGAATATGAAGTACTATTATAAGAAGGTACTCTTGGGGGACATGTTTAAACAATTGAATAAGGCAAGAAATGTTAAGGACCAAATAAGTGCTCTATTTAAAAAAAAATCAAGGAAATTATTAGAAGTAAATACAGAAGGACAATCATGTTGGAAACTGTTCTTTCTCTTAATATTTAATAAATGCTAAAAAAGATTAGAGTAGGAATAACCATTTTGAATAAACAACTGAATCATTTTATTTTTTAAATGACACGTATACTTTTATATACCCTTGGGACACTGAAAACTTTGAATGGTAGAAGTAGAGAAAGGAAGTGAGTTTAGTTCTCCATTATAGAAAATAAAAGGGTATATTCTCTCATGATAAGTGAGAGGTATTAATCTTCTTTTAATACCAGAGGACATTTCAGGGAGCTCTAATTGCCAATACGTACACTTTGTGTTGGATGACTTAATGAAAGGCAGTTACTCATTAAGTCTCATTTATCTGGCATGGTGAAGGACACAATCATTTCAGAAGAAAATGTTTGCCTTGGGGAAAAAAGACTGATCTTGAACTAGAGCAGTAGTAAATAAATTTGATGTGATGTTATTAATGTTATACTTAATCTGTTTAGTCTTTGGATGGAAAGGCAATTAAGGTAGAGCAAACCAACAAACCAGCTTTTGAAAGCGGTGGTACACAGAGACCACAACCTCCTGCAAGAAACAGGGGCCATCTGAGAAATCCGAGACATGGAAGAGGAAGAAATCGAAGAGGTGGAAATGGAAGAGGAGGAAGTGGGAGAACAAGAGAGCATCCCTCACCTGGAGGACACCTGGGTAATGTTTTCAGATACAAGGCTGCAACCAGAGGACCAAAAAATAGTAGGTTTAACGGTATAGAAACCTCTCAGTTTTTATTCCATCCTTTATGAGCAAAGTAGTGTGTAAGAACTATCAGATGATGAATCACATTGATAGTCAGAAGTATTTCAAAGTGGTGAAGAATTATTCTGGTTATAAAATGACTTAACTAGATAATGTGCAAAACGTTAATCACCTTACAGGGGAATAGCATAAATTTTAAACTAAATTCAGTCTCTTTTACCACTATTACTAATTGCCTCTTTTCTTCGAGAACTTTTCTACAGAGTTTCCTATTGTCGATCATACATTAGAAGTTTTCACTTTAGGGCCGATAACTTGATATGAGTTTAAATCAATGATCCATTCATAATCTATTAAAAATACATTGGTTAATTTTATTCTGAGAGTAGCCTTATTGCATCATAAAAATACTAGAGAATCTTGAAAACTCCACAACAGAAAATAAAAGTCACTCAGAATATCCACAATTCAGGGCGAAACACTTCATATTTTAGGTTTCACCTTGCAGTATTTGTCTTAAGTATATGTGTTCAGCAAATCTCCATTGTCATTTTGATATGAGGCTTTTCTGCCTGGGTCTGTGGTTTGCATTTGGGAAAATACCTTAGGGAAATAAATAGAGCTTTAGATTCTAAAAGGTGTCTTTGATCCAGGAAAACAGTAAAAAGCTCTGCTTCAGAAATATGTATGTTTTCTTTGTGTGTGTATTAGAGGAGGAAGTCGTTGAAAATGCCTTTTTTTGGATTTTTTCAGAGAAGTTTTCTACTTAGTAAGAAAAGGAGGAAAAGCACTTTGCATTTCAAAAACTTGCATATATTTAACAACCTTTGCTTCATCTATTAACCAGAACCAGTCTTCAGAAATAAAACATTTAGTTTCTTTTTGTGATAATTACGTGTGTGAATTTTAGGAAATGTTTTTTGAAAGTTCAGTTAAAGGGTGTGCCCATTTTAAGATACCACAGTTTTGTTCTTTTCCCACTATCTTGATCTTGAGAAAAGTTGACCAGTTCATATTCTGCCATGTGTAAAAGTACTCATTTTTTCTTGCCAGTGGCAATACCGGGGAATTGGAATACATCTAAACATCTTTCTGGTTCGAAAGGTAAAACATAAATTTTCAGTATTTAGTGTGCATTTCTTAAATACTATTAAAATTGAACAGAACATAGCCCTTTTCACTGAGAAATTAACATTAAGAGTTGATCTGTGAATAACACAGGCTTGAACTGTTGATCAACTTACAAGCAGATTTTGTTTTTCAATAAATACATATAAGATCACTACGTGATCCAAGGTTGGTTGAATCCATGGATGCAGAACTAGGGATACTGGACCAAGTGTAAAGTTATAAGCAGATATTCTCCGGCAAAGGGAGTTATTTGTATGTATATACTTAACTTTTAGGTAATGCATTTTTTATTCATCTTTTTTATTTTTAATGTTTTGATTTATACCTAGGGTGTTGTGTTTTTCAAAAGCTTCCTTGACACCAGAATTATATAACTAGTAACTTATCATCTTCCTCCTAAAGTGATGAATAATTGAGTTTTACGTTTACTTTATCCAGGTTTTTCTGTACTCTCTCTCTTCTCCCCAAAGCACTTTCATACCAGTGGTTCTTTAGTTTTTTCCTAGATTTTTCAAACTGACTTTTACGGTACGTCTTTGAACTCTACTGACTTATGTGTCATATGAGGAAACAATCATATTGGTTTAGACAGATAGGAAAGCTGAAGACTGGAGTAATGGTTTAGTGAAAATTTATAACAATAAGTGAAACTTGCCCAATGAAAAAATGTTGATTCTGCTTAACTAAAAAGATTTCATTTAAACACAGGTCGTGGTGGACACACTCCTAGTCCCAACGCGAGTTCTTCCCGGGGAGCCTTTCCAGTTAAAAGAGGACCATGTTCCAGAAGTGGAGGTCCTCCTCCTAAGAGATGTTGCCAAGGGCGAAGCAGTAGGGGGGTGGGAAGACAAGGTAAATGCTATATAATGCAGAGACAGTTGTTTCTAATTAATGAAAGGGAGCTATTTTAAACAGAATGTTTAAGCAAAATGGAAAGTGAGAAGTATATGGACATGTTAACCAATCACTAATTTATTGATTGATTTGTGGTTGGGAAATAATTTTGTCAGTTTTTGATTATAGATGTAGTAGGTGATTAGCACTGCAGTGGGGAAAACATTGCTTGTAAGTCCATGTTGGCTATAGAATTCCTCTTAATTTAAGTTGCTGCTAACACTTTTTGGTTAGTAGGCTTCTTTATCACATAGTTTCAATATCAGAATTTTCATGAAAACTATGTCCTGTGAGAGAATGTTCTGGTCTGTAGACTAGTTTAGCTATGTATATTGGCTAGCTGGTTTTATTAATTATTATAAACAATAATTGAAACTTGCCATATGAACTGTAGTTTGTGCTCTTAACTTTTCTAGCACTGTTTTCTGATCCGTAATATGGTAGAGACTTGAAACAGCCATTATCAAATTGCCCTTTTACGTGTAGAATATGAATGAAGCCAAATGTAGCACGATATTGACTTCAAAACACAACAGAAGCTAAGAAGCCTACCCTTTCCATTAGTAGATGGTTAGCCTAGTGAACAAACAAGAGAAGAGAACAAACAAGGTCCTAGTGACCTCCAGGAATGAGGAATAAGAATTAACACAGGAAGAGAACGTTATTTATGGGAGATAGTTTCATATTTTGGGAGCGGTACAGTGTTTTTCAAATGAGCCCTTTATTGCTAATAAACAAGAGAAGTCACTATTGCTATCCTCATACAAGGTCCATAATTAAGGTTGTACACTTAAAGGAGAGAGCCGACCACTTGGTGGTGGAATATGTGACAGTAGTTACCAAAAATCAATGTTTTGCTCAAAGTCTGAGAAGTGTTCCCTACTGCTGGTAATCTAAAGGTTATGCCAACTGTATGGGGAACGGGAGATGTCAGAAAATACAATGTTCAGTGGTACCATTGAAAGGGAAACGAAAATGTGCGTAAATGGAATTTTAGAAGGGGTAGTTTTTTTAAATGATTTTGGAGAGTGGAAGGCTATCAGACTTTGCGATTTTTCTTTGAAACATTACTGTCAATATTGAGATACTTACATAAGCATTTTTAAATTGAAGGTTCAGTATCACATGGAAGACAAAATTATGGAGGTCCTCCTCGTAGAGAGCCAGTCTCTTTTCGGAGAGTTGGCTATATGTCACAAAGAGATGGTGGTTATGCTATTAAAGATAGGTAAGAGAAAACACAATATATGAATTAAGTCATGGTTAATTTTGTTGTTCTTGTTGAAATTTACCTAACACAAAATTGAACATTTAAAAGTGAACAATTCAGTAACATTTAGTACACTTAACAGTGTTATGCAACCACCAGCTCTGTTCAGTTCCAAAACATTTCATCACCCCAAAATAAAATTAATCAGCAGTCACACCCAATTTCTCCCCCCTTGTCCCTGGTAGGTACCCACCTGTGTCCTTATCTATGAATTTATGTAATCCTGAATATATCACACTAATGGAAGCAAACAATATGTGACCTTTATTATCCAGCTTTCCCTTAGCTTAAATGTTTTCAAAGGTCATTCATGCTGTAGCATGAATCAGTACTTCAGACTTTTTTTTTTTTCGCTGACTAAATATTCCATTTTATGTGCGATTAACATGGTTTGTTTATCCATCTGTGTGAGTTATTCCCATCATGGTGCTGTCATGAATACTCCTGTACAAGCACTTGGGTACCTGTTTTCAATTCTTTTTGAGTGTATATATACTTAAGGAGTGGGATTCCTGGGACATATAGTAATTCTTTAATTTTTTAAGGAACTGCTGATCTTTTCCACAGAGCCGGTACTATCTTACATTGCTGCCACGCACATATACTTGATTTGTTTCTCTGCATCTGCACCAACACTTGATATATTCTGTTTGTTTATTTTTAATTATAGCCAGTCTGATAAGTGGAAAGTGGATATTTCATTTTGGTTTTGAATTTCATTTTCCTAATAAATATGTTGAGCAGCTTTTCATGTCCTTGTTGGTCATTGTATATCTTCTTTGAACAAAAGTATATTCAAGTCCTTTGCCCGTTTAAGAGTTTTTGTCTTTTTGCTGTCTGAATTCTTTATATATTCTGGATATGATAAGTTGCATTTAAACTTTCATCTGCTTTATTTAATTTATTCATGGAGAAATTATCCAAGCTCCCGAGCCAGCATGGAGTATACTCCGCCACATAGAATCTATGCACACGGTTATTATGGACATTTAAGTTCTTGGAATGATCATCCCTCTAGAGGACATAGGTAATATAAAATTTTGTGTTGATATCAAATAAAAATGTCCTTTTAAATTATGTGATCGTGACACATAATTTAAATTTATCACATAATTTATGACGTTCTTTTAAATTTAGTGATCGTGATGGCCATGGTGGAAGTCGTGATAGAGATTATTCTGCATATCGAAGTGGAAGCTCTAACAGGGATTCATATGGGAGTAACGGTAACAGCCCAGTTACACCTTGTAAATCAAAGAATTAGATTTAACCAGATCATTGTTTACTCTAATTTTATTTCAGTTCCTTAAAGGTAAGACTATGTTTAGCATAGACTTTTTTATAAGTTAAAGACCTTTGAATTGTTTTCTTAATAGCTCACTTAAAATAAAATGCTGTGAAGGGTAAATTGGCAGTCTCATCTTTTTTTCTCATTACAGAAAAATTATTTTAACATCATTATTATTATTATTATTATTATTTATTATTTTTTTTTTGCAGAACTTGTGCCTCTCACCATAGTGGCCTCTCCAGTTGCGGAGCACAGGCTCCTGTCGCTCAGGCCCAGCGGTCGTGGCCCACGGTCCCAACCGCTCCGCGGCATGTGGGATCTTCCCGGACCGGGGCACGAACCCGTGTCCCATGCATCGGCAGGTGGACTGTCAACCACTGCGCCACCAGGGAAGCCCTACTAAATCTTATTAAAAGTTGCCACTCTACTGATTATTTAAAAATGCTAAAATAGGGGCTTTTACTGTCAAAGAAACTACTTAGGCTGAAAAATATGGCTCTCTCTTTTAAATAAATATGAAAGCCCTTCACCCTTGCTACATAGTTTATATTTTCATAGCAGAGACAGATAAAGCTTATCTTTTCAAATAGTTAGCACTTTAAGTCATGTTATATGATACCAGAAAAATTTGTAATGTTTAAAGTTTGTTTATCAATCATTAACTTTCCAGTTGACTACCGTGTTGCACCAGCAGCACGAAGGGTCCCGCTGACACATGGTGGAATCAGTTGCTGTGATAGCAATATGAGAGACGTATATGGAGGAGGTCCGGAAGGTTACTCAAGCAGCCAAAGTAATACTTATTCAAGTGGTCGTGAGCGTGGAAGACAGGAACAATGAGGGTTTCCGCCCGCTGTGAATAGGGAGTACCTTGCTCCCCGTGACTCATACAGTAGCTCAGGTCGTGGGGCTTCCAGACGAGGTTATGCAGGAAGCCAATCTGAAAGAGAGGGCCGAAGCAGATATTAAAAATAACACTCAGTTATGTACCAAATGTTCTTTACAAAGGAAAAGTTTAAGTTGTTTTCTTTAATTGATCCTTGAATACTACTAAAGGAAAAATATTGGTTTGCGGGGACGAGGCATATATTACCTTTTCCTCTATGAATTTTCAGACAAAGTGAAAACATGGAATTATTCAAAGTACTTGCATAGCTGTTATATTAATTGAAATATAGAATTTGTGTGTAAAATGTTCAAAATTTTCAGAACAAATGAATCAGAATTTTCTTGAAAACTATGTCCTGTGAGAGAATGTTCTGGTCTGTAGACTAGTTTAGCTATGTGTATGGGCTACCTGGTTTATTTAATTATTATAAACAATAATTGTAACTTGCCATATGAACTGTAGTTTGTGCTCTTAACTTTTGTAGCACTGTTGTCTGATCCTTAATATGGTACAGACTTGAAACAGCCATTATCAAATTGCCCTTTTACGTGTAGAATATGAATGAAGCCAAAAGTAGCACGATATTGACTTCAAAACACAACAGAAGCTGAGAAGCCTACCCTTTCCATTAGTAGATGGTTAGCCTAGTGAACAAACAAGAGAAGAGAACAAACAAGGTCCTAGTGACCTCCAGGAATGAGGAATAAGAATTAACACATGAAGAGAACGTTATTTATGGGAGATAGTTTCATATTTTGGAGGCGGTACAGTGTTTTTCAAATGAGCCCTTTATTGCTAATAAACAAGAGAAGTCACTATTGCTATCATCGTACAAGGTCCATAATTAAGGTTGTACGCTTAAAGGAGAGAGCCGACCACGTGGTGGTTGAATATGTGACAGTAGTTACCAAAAATCAATGTTTTGCTCAAAGTTTGAGAAGTGTTCCCTACTGCTGGTAATCTAAAGGTTATGCCAAATGTATGGGGAACGGGAGATGTCAGAAAATACAATGTTCAGTGGTACCATTGAAAGGGAAACGAAAATGTGCGTAAATGGAATTTTAGAAGGAGTGGTTTTTTTAAATGATTTTGGAGAGTGGAAGGATATCAGACTTTGGGATTTTTCTTTGAAACGTTACTGTCAATTGTGAGATACTTACATAAGCATTTTTAAATTAAAGGCTCAGTAGCACATGGAAGACAAAATTATGGAGGTCCTCCTCGTAGAGAGCCAGTCTCTTTTCAGAGAGTTGGCTATATGTCACAAAGAGATGGTCGTTATGCTACTAGAGACAGGTAAGAGAAAACACAGTATATGAATTAAGTCATGGTTAATTTTGTTGTTCTTGTTGAAATTTACCTAACACAAAATAGAACATTTAAAAGTGAACAATTCAGTAACATTTAGTACCCTTAACAGTGTTATGCAACCACCAGCTCTGTTCAGTTCCAAAACATTTCATCACCCCAGAATAAAATTAATAAGCAGTCACTCCCATTTTCTCCCCCCTGTCCCTGGTAGGTACCCACCTGTGTCCTTATCTATGAATTTATCTAATCCTGAATATATCATACTAATGGAAGCAAACAATATGTGACCTTTATTATCCAGCTTTCCCTTAGCATAAATGTTTTCAAAGATCATTCATGCTCTAGCATGAATCAGTACTTCAGACTTTTTTTTTTTTTTTTTTGCTGACTAAATATTCCATTTTATGTGCGATTAACATGGTTTGTTTATCCATCTGTGTGAGTTATTCCCATCATTGTGCTGTCATGAATACTGCTGTACAAGCATTTGGGTACCTGTTTTCAATTCTTTTTGAGTGTATATATACTTAGGAGTGGAATTCCTGGGACATATAGTAATTCTTTAATTTTTTAAGGAACTGCTGATCTATTCCACAGAGCCGGTACTCTTTTACATTTCTGCCACGCACATATACTTGATTTGTTTCTCTGCATCTGCACCAACACTTGATATATTCAGTTTGTTTATTTTTAATTATAGCCAGTGTGAGAGGTGCAAAGTAGATATTCCATTTTGGTTTTGAATTTCATTTCCCTAATAAATATGTTGAGCATCTTTTCATGTCCTTGTTGGTCATTGTATATCTTCTTTGAACAAAAGTATATTCAAGTTCTTTTCCTGTTTAAAATTTTTTGTCTTTTAGCTGTCTGAATCCTTTATATATTCTGGATATGATAAGTTGCCTTTCAAACTTTATCTGCTTTATTTAAGTTATTCACGGAGAAATTATCCAAGCTTCCGAGCCAGCAAGGATTACACTCCGCCACCTAGAGTCTATGCACACGGTTATTATGGACATTCAAGTTCTCGGATTGATCATCCCTCTAGAGGATATAGGTAATATAAAAGTTTGTGTTTATATCAAATAAAAACATTCTTTTAAATTATGTGATCGTGACACATAATTTAAATTGATGACATAATTTATATCATTCTTTTAAATTTAGTGATCGTGATGGCTATGGTGGAAATCCTGATACAGATTATTCTGAATATCGAAATGGAAGCTCTAACAGGGATTCATATGGGAGTTATGGTAAGAGTCCAGTTACAACATGTAAATCATAGAATTAGACTTAACCAGATCGTTGTTTACTCTACTTTTACTTCAGTTCCTTAAAGGTAAAACTATGATTAGCATAGCCTTTTTTATAAGTTAAAGACCTTTGAATTGTTTTGTTAATAAAATGCTATGAAGGGTAAATGGGCAGTCTCATCTTTTTTTCTCGTTACTGAAAAACTATTTTAACATTAGTAGTATTATTTTATTTATTTTTTTTTTTTGCAGCACACGGGCGTCTCACCGTTGTGCCCTCTCCCATTGTGGAGCACAGGCTCCTGACGCACAGGCCCAGCGGCCGTGGCCTATGGTCCCAACCGCTCCCTGGCATGTGGGATCCTCCCGGACCGGGTCACGAACCCGTGTCCCCTGCATCGGCAGGCAGACTGTCAACCACTGCGCCACCAGGGAAGCGCCACTAAATCTTGTTAAAAGTTGCCACTCTACTGATTATTTAAAAATGCTAAAATAGGGGCTTTTACTTTCAAAGAAAGTACTTAGGCTGAAAAATATTGCTCGCTCTTTTAAATAAATATGAAAGCACTGCACCGTTGCTACATACTTTATATTTTCATAGCAGAGACAGATAAAGCTTATCTTTTCAAATATTTAGCACTTTAAGTCATGTTATATGATACCAGAAAAATTGTAATGTTTAAAGTTTGTTTATCAATCATTAAATTCCCAGTTGACTCCCGTGTTACACCAGCAGGACGAAGGGTCCCGCTGACATACGGTGGAAGCAGTTGCTGTGAGAGCAACACGAGAGATGGATATGGAGGAGGTCCGGAAGGTTACTCAAGCAGCCAAAGTAATACTTATTCAAGTGGTCGTGAGCGTGGAAGACAGGAACAACGAGGGTTTCCACCCGCTGTGAATAGGGAGTACCTTGCTCCCCGTGACTCATACAGTAGCTCAGGTTGTGGGGCTTCCAGACGAGGTTATGCGGGAAGCCAATCTGAAAGAGAGGGCCGAAGCAGATATTAAAAATAACACTTAGTTATGTACCAGATATTCTTTACAAAGGAAAAATTTAAGTTGTTTTCTTTAATTGATGCTTGAATACTACTAAAAGAAAAATGTTGGTTTGGGGGGAAGAGGCATATATTAAGTATTCCTCTATGAATTTTCAGGCAAAATGAAAACATGGAATTATTCAGAGGACTTTCATAGTTGTTAATGTTAATTGAAAAGTAGAAGTCGTGTTTCAAATGTAAAAATTTTCAGAGTAAAAAAATTTCATGAAATATGTCTTGTTAATTATACTGCTGAGTTAAACAAGCATAAAACTTTTGTTTGGAGGGTGAATTGTGCTGTTTGCCTAAACTTTTCCTTTGTACATGAATGTATTCAAAATTAAGCAATGTGTTATTTCTCCATCGCAAGCTGTGACTGTTTTCCAGTTAGGCTAAGGAAATTACATGTTCCTTTTTGAAAGTTTAAACATATAAAAGTTTTGAGAAGTGTCCAAAAAGGCTGAGAAACAATGCTTGCATTATTAGTGCAATTCAATGTGTCTTTATCCCTTTAAAGCAATAGTATAGATGAAAGGAAAATTTAGACATGTGACTGTAAAGAGTTTAAGAAATCTTGAGGTTAAGTATCTATTTTCTGATCCATATTCAAGTGGCAGATGACCAACGTGGGAATAATGGTTATAAAACCAATTTTCCACTCAATGTAAATGGAACCAGTTAACTTTTCTGAGTATATATCTTAGTGAAAGTTAGTACCCCTAGATTTTAAAACATTGGGAAACATTTTAAGTAATACTGATTTTAACATTATTTTGGTGTGCTTGATGTAACACAAAGGGTTTTGTAATATACTCATAAGTATAGAGTTATCTGGAGGGTTAAGGGTTTTTTGTCAGTGACTTCAGGTGACATTTAATTACTAATGCTTAAAATTTGGGAAGAAACTTGAGTGTAAAAACTTTAAGCCAAATTGGAATCTGCAAAACTAGTACAGAAATCTGCAATATCCTTTTAAGGGAACAGCAAAAATGAAGTTAAGGGGAAGGAGAGTATTATTTGAGCCAAACTGAGGATTATAACTCAGGAGACAGACTCAGAAAGTTCTGAGGACTGTTCTACCTGTTAGAAGTCAAAGGCATGGTTACATTCATTTTGAAGAGAAAGGACAGTATATCACATCAAAGTGACATAGAGATATTTTACATGAAGATCAGCAGGGATACGTAGTCTGGGTAAGCAGGTACAAAGTAAGCAGCAAGTCAACATGATCCCAGTACAGAGCTGAGAAAGAACAGTATTCTTTTTAAGAAGTTACAGCCTAAGTGTCAGAGGAAGGTAAAATAATTGACCTGTATGATCAGGAAGGCAATCTGTCTTTGAGGAACTCTGGTTAATGTGTAATGCAGATATTAGGGAGGGAGGGAGGATGTCTCAATGACCACAGAATTTTATGTTTAATTTTTCTTGGCTGGCCTTAAAGTACTGCATTTCATAAAATCCTACTGGACATGAAAGGTTTGCTTTTAGTTTCTAAAAATCAGATTGATGAGTCAAATCCTTAAAAGGAAGGGTAAAGCAAACGAAGTTTCGAACCCAAAACTGAACCGATTACTTTTTCCTGAGTACATGTTCATGAAAAACCCATAAAACTCTTAAGTGTTTAACAGTTGGGTGATCTTCAAAATACAGGGATACTGTGGGTTTGGTTCCAGAACAGTAAAGCAAGTCATGGTTTTTCTCAATTTCATGGCTTCTTATGTAACCCAGTCTTTCCTATTAACAGAATACATGTATTTCTCCACTCGTTTTTAAGAGAAATGTGTTTGTTCCTTTCTTCCTCATGTGTAAATACTCATTGGGTTCCCAGTGAATTGAAGGTTTTTGCTCATCATGCAAAGAGGTGGGCATGAGACAGGCGGTTAAGCAAGTAAAGTGAGGATTTATTTAAGCAAGAATATGCCCTCAGGGAGAGCAGGCAGTTAGGTGAGGAGCTGCTGCCCTGGGTTCCATTGGCAAGCCAGTTATGAGGGGCATAGAAAGGAAGGGGTGGCATACTCATTGGGGAAGCAGGAGTTTGGGGGTCAAATTCCCTGTTTCTTTGCAGCTCCAGAAGAGTATTTTGTCCTTATTTAGCTTAATCAGAAGTGTCATGGCCTCACTGCATGGTGTGTGCTGCTTGTCTGCAAGGCTAATTTTATTGTAAGGAGAGCATAATGAGCAACAGGTTACATTTGGAAGTAGGAGATTCCTGTCTTTCCTCATCTCTCTTTGTCTGCCTTCAGGACACTTACCACCGAAAATGTGTAGTTTCCTGTCAGTCTGGAGGTTCCTGTTGTTCTTTGTCTGCCCATGGACCTCTGTTCTTTACCAAGTGCTTGATTTCCTGCCACCTGGCCCCTCTTCCACTACTCTGCTCATATCTAGCTACTCGCCTGCTGTAGCAATTACAGTAATCTTAACCTCACAGTCCTTTAATTGCATTGCAGTCACTGAAAAACATGCTTAACATCCAGATTTAATTTTGTTCATGAATGAGTGATATCCAAACCTCTGTAAGATGATTTTCTCAGACACCATCTGAGATTTAATATCAATTGTTTTTCCTCTCGTGTTTCTTTCCTGTCAAGCAGAGGATTAAAATATTAAACAATCATTATTGAATTACTAACAATTCTTTGATTTCCTACTATATACTGAACTTGTCCCTTCCAGTAGACTTGCTTGGAAGCTGCCAGTTGGCCTACATATTAGGTAGAAACCATAAAACCCCTAAATTAGGGAACAATTTTAACTTTGCCTGATTTAAAGATCAGCTTTTGTATAATGCATACAGCTGTTATCTATCTAGACTATGGAAAGTGTCCCAAGAAATACTAACTGATCACCATCAACTGATCAACTGGTGTTTACATGAACATATTTCATTGCATAGTTTTCTCAAGTGCTCAATAATGGTTAATATACGATTAAGACACTACCAATGCATAGCATTAAAACCACAGATCTGGGCTTCCCTAGTGGCCCAGTGGTTGAGAGACCGCCTGCTGATTTAGGGGACACGGGTTCGTGCCCCGGTCCGGGAGGATCCCACATGCCGCGAAGCGGCTGGCCCCGTAAGCCATAGCCGCTGAGGCTGCGCGTCCGGAGCCTGTGCTTCGCAACGGGAAGGGCCACAACGGTGAGAGGCCGGCATACCGCAAAAAAAAAAAAAAACCAAAAAAACCAAAACAGTTTCATGATTTGGACCAGTCTCTAAAAAAGGCAGGATTACAAATTAACCTCAGGCTCCCGCTTAATATAAAAGTAATTACAATATTTTCACACTTTTGTTTTGAACCCTGAATTATGTTTTCGTCAGTACGTCATTTAACCTCACAATAACCCTATCTGATAATTCTTTATCATCTTGTTTTTGTAGACTGGGTAAATTTAAGAGTTTAGGTAGCTTACCCAGTTTCATATAACTACTGAATTTTGAAGCTTATTTTTTGTCTGCCTGACTTCATATCATATTAAATCACCATATGCATTATATCTTCTAGAGATTCATATTTCTGTTTCAGATTATTTTAACAGTTCCACTAAAAACTAAAGCAAGTAGCATATTTGCATAGCAAGCAAAATGCTTCATGATCTGGTCCTCCCCATTTTTCATCTATCAAAAAATCCCTGTACTCTCCCTACTGATTATATGGAACTTCACGTTATTCCCCCAAAATGTCTTTTACTGTTTTTTTTTTTTTTTTCGGTATGCTGGCCCCTGACCGCTGTGGCCCCTCCCGTTGCGGAGCACAGGCTCCGGTCGCGCAGGGTCAGCGACCATTACTCACGGGCCCAGCAACTGTGTGGCATGTGGGGTTTTCCCGGATCGGGGCACGAACCCGCGTCCCCTTCGCAGCAAGCGGACTCTCAACCACTGCGCCACCTGGGAAGCCCTTCTCCTTTATAGTGATTAAACTAAAGCAACTGGGAAAAGCATGCAGTAAAAAAGTAGAGAACACATTCTGCTGTTGCAGTTTTCCTTAGCATTTCTCCCGCGAGTATTCCCGTGAGTTTCTCCCGCGAGTTCTCCCGCGAGTTTCTCTGTTCACCCCTCCCCCACCTCCACATCTTCCATCTTCCCTACCTCCCCTGCGGCTTATCCCTTACCCCACCCACCGCTACATCTGGTTCCTTAGCCTCTTTCTAGAAGTAAAGCGCTTGCTCTCGACCGTTAGTTTAGTTAATGGTCGTCAGAAGAGACGCGGAAGGAGGACTTCTGAAGACAAGGACAAAATAAGGTAAGGAATTTGGCATTTTAGGGAGGAGCGAATAATTTATACCTCAGGAGTAAAAGTTGACACCTATGTGTTCTCCTGTTACTAGAGAAAGCATGGTAATTCAGATTTTGATTTTTCTCTCAGGCTTTTTCTGCAAGAGATAAGAGCCGAGTAATTTGTGTTTGTATAAATATGTCTGAATACACACTGTCTCGAGAAGTCTATCAGTTGTTCTTGAACAGTACGTTTAATTTTGTTCTTCTGGAGAATCAGTCGCCAAGGCAGCGATGGAAAGCCAGTGAAGCTGGGGAACCACTGCTTTAGATCAGCAATTCTCAATACTGGCTGCACTGTGAGAACACTAGAAGAGCCTTTAAATATTCCACAGCCCAGTGCTTACCTGGTGGCACAGTGGTTGAGAGTCCAGCTGGCGATGCAGGGGACATGGGTTCGTGCCCTGGTCCGGGAGGATCCCACCTGCCGTGGAGCTGCTGGGCCCGTGAGCCACGGCCCTTGAGCTGTGCGTTCGGGGCCTGTGCTCCACAACGGGAGGGGTCACAGCAGTGAGAGGCCCGCGTCCTGCAAAAAAACAAAAACGAGAAAAACACATATCTTTCTAAAATGACTTTAAGAAATTGTATTTCCCTATTGTACCCTGGATAATCTTTATCTCCTGGACAAAAAAGTTTTTAGGGATCTTTCATTGGTTAAGAATCTGAGGGAAAAAAGACTACTTAGACACGCATATTTTGGATTTTCCTTTTTGTCTTTATACTAACTGATTCACAAATTTCATCTCTATGCCTAGAGATGAAATTTCTAACCCTAACCCTAACCCTAAAGATGTTTATATTCTAATCCCCAGAACATGAGAATGGATATTTTACCTAACATGGTAAAAAAAAATCTTTGCCAATTTGATTAGGTTAAAGACCTTGAAATGGGAATTTATCCTGGGTTATCCAAGGGGACCTAAAGTAAGCTCAGGATTGTTAACAAAAGGAAGAGGAAATCAAAGACGGTGATATGCAAAGCAAAACAAAGGGTGGAGTGATGCAGCCGTGAGCTAAGGAATGCAGACATCTTCTAGAAGCTGAAGGCAAGGAAGACAAATATTCTCTCCTGGAGCCTCCAGAAGCAACTGCTGAAACCATAACTGTAGCCCCATAGGACCCCTTTCAGACTTCTGGCCTCCAGAAGTATAAGATAATTTATGTTGTTTTAAGCCACTAAGTTTGTGGTACAGCAGCAAAAGGAAACTACAATATTTTCTGTATTATGATTTTTAGGTAACTGTATTTCAATATTAGATTTGTAGAACCAGTACTTCATTGCTTATCTCACATTTGACAGGAACATCTTACTGTATGGCAGGTCTTCTGCCTGCCCCTGTGATTCTAGATAAGAAGACCTCTTTCGGTTTCTTCTCATAATACTTGTAGGCTTTAAAAAATCCTAGGAACTACTAATATCTCTAAAATATGCATGGCTGCTGGGATTCTAACCATAGAGGAAGATTTGCAGATATCTTTTCCCATTCATTAGGTTGCCTTTTTATTTGGTTAATGGTTTCCTTTGCTGTGCAGAAGGTTTTTAGTTTGATATAGTACATTTGCTTATTTTTGCTTTTGTTGCCTGTGCTTTTGATGTCAAATCCAAAATGTTGTCACCAAGACCAGTGTCAGGGTCTTGACATACCACCTATGTTTTCCTCTTGGAGTTTTGTAGTTCCACATCTTATAGCCAAGTCTTTAATCCATTTTGGTTAATTTTTTATATGGTGTAAGCTAGTGGTCTGGTTTCATTCTTTTGTGTGTGGCTGTCCAGTTTTCTTATCACTGTTTATTGAAGAGAATGTCCTTTCCCCATTTATATTCTTGGCTCTTTTGTTGTAGATTAACTGACCATATATGAGTAGGTTTACTTCTAGGCTGTCTGTTCTGCTCCATTGATCTATGTGTCTTTTTAGACAGATATCATACTGATTTGACTATAGCTTTGTCATTTAGTTTGAAATCAGGAAGTGTGATGCTTCCAGGTTAGTTCTTTCACGAGATTGCTTTGACTATTGGGGTCATTTGTGGATGCCAATTTTAGGATTGTTTATTCTCTTTCTGTGGGAAATGCCATTGGTATTTTGATAGGGATTGCATTGACTCTGTAGATTGCTTTGAGTATTATTGACATTTTTACAGTGTTAATTCTGCCAATCCACAAGCACAGAATATCTTTCTATTTATTTGTTTTTTTCTTCAGTTTCTCTCATCATTGTAATAGTCTTTCACCTCCTTCGTTCAATTTATTCCTGGTATTTTATTCTTTTTTGATACAATTGTAAATGGGATTGTCTTTCATCATTTGTCTTTCTTTCTTTCTTTCTTTTTGCTGTACGCGGGTGTCTCACTGTTGTGGCCTCTCCCGTTGCGGAGCACAGGCTCCAGATGCACAGGCTCAGGGGCCATGGCTCAGGGGCCCAGCTGCTCCACAGCATGTGGGATCTTCCTGGACAGGGGCACGAACCCGTGTCCCCTGCATCGGCAGGCGGACTCACTGGAGCTTGCTGCTCGTTGAGTGGAGCTGGGTCTTAGCATGGAGTCAGAGATCTCTGGGAGAGCTCTCGCTGATGGATATTACTTGGGGCCGGGTGGTCGCTGGAGGTCCAATGTCTTGAACTCGTCCCTCCCAACTCAGAGGCTCAGGCCTGACACCCGGCTGGGGCACCAAGACCCGGCCAGCCACACGGCTCGAAAGAAAAGGGACAAAAAGAAGAAGAAAGAAAATATAAATAAAATATAATAGAGTTATTAAAATAAAAAAATAAAAATAATACTAAAATTAAAAAATTAAAAATAATAAAAGAGTAATACACGGAAGAAAAGAAGAGAGCAACCAAACCAATAAACAAATCCACGAATGATACCAAGGGCTAAAACTGTACTAGGACACACATAAAAATCATAAACTAGTAGTCGCATACAGCACACCCCAAGTCTACGGTTGCTCTCCAAGTCCACCGCCTCAATTTGGGATGATTCATTGTCTATTCAGTTATTCCACAGATGCAGGTACATCAAGTTGACTGGAGATTTAATCCTCTGCTCCTGAGGCTGCGGGGAGAGATTTCCCTTCCTCTTCTTTGTTTGCACAGCTCCTGGGGTTCGGCTTTGGCCCTGCATCTGCACGTAGGTCGCCCTCTGGCGTCTGTTCTTCGCTCAGACAGGACGGGGTTAAAGGAGCAGCTGATTCGGGGGCTCTGGCTCCCTCAGGCCAGTGCGGGGAGGGAGGGGTACGGATGCGGGCCGAGCCTGCGGCGGCAGAGGCCGGCGTGACGTTGCAGCAGCCTGAGGCGCGCCATGCATTCTCCCGGGGAAGTTGTCCCTGGATCACGGGACCCTGCCAGTGGCGGGCTGCACAGGCTCCCGGAAGCGGGGTGTGGATAGTGACCTGTGCTCGCACACAGGCCTCTTGGCGGCGGCAGCAGCAGCCCTAGCGTCTCATGCCCGTCTCTGTCCTCACCGACAGCTGCATCTCGCGCCCGTCTCTGAAGCTCGTTTAGGCGGTGCTCTGAATCCCCTCTCCTCGCGCACCCCGAAACAATGGTCTCTTGCCTCTTAGGCAGCTCCAGACTTTTCCCTGGACTCCCTCACGGCTAGCTGTGGCGCACTAGGCCCCTTCAGGCTGTGTTCAGGCCGCCAACCGTGGCCCTCTCCCTGGGATCCGACCGAAGCCGGAGCCTCGGCTCCCAGCTCCCGCCCGCCCCCGTGGGTGAGCAGGCAAGCGGCTCCGGCTGGTGAGTGCTGCTCGGCACCGATCCTCTGTGCGGGAATCTCTCCCCTTTGCCCTCCGCACCCCTAATACTGTACTCTCCTTCATGGATCCGAAGCTTCTCCCGCCGCTCTCGCCACCCCCACCCCCGCCTCCACCGGTGAAGGGCCCTCCTAGCGTGTGGAAACTTCTCCTCCTTCACGGCTCCCTCCCCGAGGTTCAGGTCCCATCCCTATTCCTTTGTCTCTGTTTTTTCTTTTTTCTTTTGCCCTACCCAGGTACGTGGGGAGTTTCTTGCCTTTTGGGAGGTCTGAGGTCTTCTGCCAGCGTTCAGGAAGTGTTCTGTAGGAGGTGTTCCACAGGTAGATGCATTTCTGATGTATCTGTGGGGAAGAAAGCGATCTCCATGTCTCACTCCTCCACCATCTTGAAGGTCCTCCTACATTTGTTAATCTCTTGCTAAAAGGCTGGCTGGAGAGTTAGCTGGTCTCTATCTATCCTACTGCCCCTCTCCAAGTACTCACTATTTGGCGTATTTGGAGCCTTTACAACCTATTGTAAAGGCTCTTATTAACCTTTACTTTTTCAATGCAAGGAGTACCAACCAAACACTCGCTTATGCCAGTTTACCAGCCCCTGGCCCAACTGATCTGACTGCTGGTCATGCCGGCCTCTAGATACTGCTAAAGAACGTGAACTGTTCTCTGTTTCTGCCCATGTGAACATCTGGTGGACCAGGTATGGAAGGCAGATAAATGACAAGGTATGGCACCCATGTCTAAGAAAACATTGCTCTGTCCCTCCTTCTGGCGAGTTATTTGGGTCTTGCATAACCTACATGGAAGGGCAAGAACTGTCCCTTGCCCACATAAAGACGAACAGGTGAAAAATTGTCCCTTTGCTTTGAAACAAACATGATACTCGGCCTTTCCCAAGTGACACTCCAGGACCAATAGTACATTCAGACTCTGTGGTTTGATCCCACAAACCACAAAAGGTGGCATCTTCAAATCCCTGGAAAAGATTGTAAGTGACTCTAGCGCTACCGTTCTTGGTACAAACGTCTGCCAAATCAACAAATGTTTTGGATGACTCGTAAGCCCCCTCCGTACAACTTGGGGTACTACGGCTGCTCCCAGGACTAAGCTGCCTACTACCATAAGCTATGTACGGGTGGACCACTATAAAAATCTGGACTCACTTGGCCACAGAACCAAGCTTTAGAGCTGCCAAAACCAGACCACAGGCCTCCTGTACCAACTCTTTTGCAGCCTGTTCTGCTCTGACAGATTGACAGGAGCCCATGGGAAATGGAGGGTATGGATGCTAGCATTACGAACGGCAAAGGTCGTGGAATACTCCAGTTCCTGGAGATTGCAGGTTCCGTTGTAACCTTGTCTGCAAAACACACTGGTCTTTTTATGTTAGGTGGCAACAAAGTATATAAAGGGTGTCCACCGAACCGGTCAGGACAATGGGGACTTGGATACCTGGCTCCTTCTGTCACCAAGTACTCCACCCTAAATGCAGCCAAATTACAAACCTGGGCTCCTTTGTTCATAAAACTGTGTCCCATAAATGTGCCAGCAGAGAAGTCGTAGACAATCCACTGGGTATCACAACTCCAACTTCTTTTCATTGCTCAGGATCTTATTCCCAAGCTATGGAGGTTATGAATTAGAACAGCCATCCTAACGCTCCATGGTAGTGGAACGAGAGTTCAGTTCCCCTATGCAAACTGTGAAAATACTTCAGTCAGAAGTTAACAGCCTAGCATCAGTGGTGCTCCAAAATGGACTTGCTCTGGACACCCTGACTGCTCAGCGAGGATGAGCGTATGCAATCATCAGTGGAAAATACTGCTTCTACGTAAATCAAATGGGAGAAATAGTGTCCAACTGATTAAAAGTGACGAAAATGCTCTCGTCACATAAATGAAGCAAGGCCGTTTTATTGGCCTGCTGTCATCCCAGGACTGGGGAACTATTTCAATAGGGTTTGGGGAAATGTACTTTGATTTGATTTGCTCTTTTCTGTTTCTTCATCCTCATTCTAACCTATGTTCTTTTCTCCCTTTGCAGATCTCTTACCACTGAGCTACTCACCCAGTTTTGCTCTCCACAGCCATCACCTTAGCCTTTTCTTTGTGAAACATCAAGGGAAGTTGCAGAGGAGGGAATCCTTGGGGCTCAGAGCAGGCCACCCAAGATATGCCTCACCGGCACGTTGACTGTTTTGAACGGAGGCTACCTGGGAAACGGTCAGTGAGGGGAAATGATTGAAAACAACAACAAAAACACTCTGGCCCCCTCCCTTCCCCCAAACTGCGCACTAAATCCACGTGACGGTATCCTCCCTATGGCAGGAGACTAGAAAGCATCCTTGTCACCACAGTTAGGAAATTCAAGGCTAAGAAAGCTGGATAAACGAACGCTGACACTTCTTCATTAGGCTGCTTGCCCAAGCACAAGCCTCTTTGTTTTGTCAAATGTACAAAAATATGTATTTGTCCAAAACTCAATACATTCAGCCTGCTTTGGTCACTTCAGGTGGTCCCATTTCTATGAGACCTCTGTGTACATGAATTAAATTGGTTTATTTTTCCTGTTAATCTGTGTTGTGTCCACATAATTATTAGGAGAGCCAAAAGGACCTCAAGAGGGGTAAAGGAGAAATTTGCCCGTCCCCGTGTTGCTAGACAAGGTCACACACATTCACTGGCTCAGAGAAGATTTGAGGAGACCCTAAGTTTTCACCTCTGGCTGATCTTTAGTCTCCAGGTGTACTGGGTGGGAAAACTTGGGAAAATGAAAATGGTGTATACAGTGATGAAGCTGTGCACCCAGCCCCAAGGTAATCTGCAGAGACCAGGAGAGTGGTTTTTGAAATTTGTGTTTTCTTGCTACCTCCCCAAACGCCCTGACCCAGCACCCCGGCGGTTTAGAAAAGTAATAATCTGTTGTGTCCACCCACGTAGTGGAACAGAAACACCAGTGACTACACAGCACACGGCAAAGAAAACCGTCTAACCAAAAATAGTTCGGCATAGTAACGGAAAGGATCAACTACAACCAGCAGCCAGCCACAAGTGAGTACGAGGGAGAAAAACGTCCTCCCCATTTACTGCATTCCACACTTCAAAATCTCTAGTTTTCAACACCACTTACAAGGCATGCAGTGAAACAAGTGTGTATTTGCCCCATCACAGGTCAGATAAGCAAATTAATAGAAACTGTGCATGAGGAAACCAAGTACTTTAACTTTGTAGGCAGACATTCAATGAAGAGTCATACCTACGCTCACCTGACCAAGGAAACGATGGATCAAGGACTAAAAGAAACCAGGAGACCAAGGTCTAACGAAATAGAGACTCTCAACAAAGAGACATTTAAAACAGAGACAAATAGGAATTATGGGGCTGAAAAACCACAGCATGTGAATCAAAACCTTCAGTAGAGACTTCAAAGGAAGGTTTGAGCAGGCAGAAGAATCACAAAGCCTAAAGTCAGGTTAATTGAAATCATCCTGGCTGAGGAGCAGAAAGAGGACAAAAATAATGCAGAAACTGTAACAGAGCCTAGATTATTTGCCAGACTCCACTGAGCAATCCGAGGCATACGTAATTGCAGTCCCAGGTGGAGACAGGAGAGAAAGGGGCAGAACAAGTATTTCAAGAAATCATGCCCCTCACACTCTTCAGATATGGCAAAACTCATGAATCTACACATCAAGCTTTCCTTTACTCATACCTCTGTCTTCCTGAAGCCCTCACATTCCTTCAGCACCACCTGATCCTCTGGGTGAGGTGCTTGGTCCACGATTTTCTATTCGGTATGCCCGTATTTTGTTCATGCACTCTCACTGGGTCATAGGAGGTCACCGAGGACAAGGATTCTCTAACAACTTTTCTCTTCACAGAAGGACTAGCCCCAATTCCTATCGTCCGGGTGATGCTTTTTTAAAAATCATGAAGAAATTGTGCCTACATAATGTCGGTTTAATGACCAACACCAGAATAAAATGGGGAGGAATAAGAGTCAACTGCCTTCCCTCCTGCACTAGTGTTTACAAAACACTAACAAGTCAACCCCAAACGTTCACCTCCTGGAAGACTCCCTGACAAATGCATTCCCTCAATGTCCTCATCACCCTCTGGGGGCCGTAATTAATATTCTCACCTCCACCAAGCTATTCTTGTCCGTCGGTGATTTGCCGTAAGTGCATGCCTATTCCTCTGTTTCCAAATGTGTGTCACTGCTAACTCTACCTGCAATAAAGCATTTCTTGTTGCTCACAAAGATAACGGAACTCACAAAAAAGTCCCAATTCAAGGTGGTGGAAGCATTTGGTGCAGGAATGGAGGAAAGGGTGGAACGCAGGCACAGACCAACTCAAGAGACACAAACTTTAACAAATAAGTAAGTGAGTAACAGCAACCCAGGGCATGTGTATCGAAACAGGGACATGAAAAGACTGAGACAGCTACAGCAATAGAGTTGTGCATATGGGCACAGGCACGGGTGGACGATCAGAGAGACGAAGGCATGGGCAAAGCCAGAGGAAGGAACACCAACTCACGCTCAGAGTGAGAGATCATGGGCAAACACAACACAGACACACAATCTTCATTTTAAACAGAGGAAAACATGAACATGTCCAGAGACCAGGAAACACAAGTGTAGCTCAGATTGAGCCAGAATGCTCATAGATTGATCAGTAATCTGCTGGGCCTCACATGACCTGAAATTCAATGGAAGAAAACCTTAGGCAACATGTGCAACTGTGCATTCAATCTACTCGCACCTAGATATTAGGTCCCACGTGAAAAAGCCCTTAAGAGACCGGGTCACACCTACGTCTAAGCTCTGGTAGCCCAGGAGGAAACTCAGTAAGCTATAGCCTCTGGGGCACACATCAGGCCAAGCCTCCAGAGAATGACAATCAAGTCAACCGTCCACAGTTCACAGTTCCGCTACCTGATCCATGAACGTCTGCCCCGCTTCACTCCAGGACAGGTCAGACCTAAGCATGGCCTTGGTCCCTAAGCACTGGCAGGAGATATTAGGAGTTGGGGGACCCTGTCCCAACCTTTACTTTGGTGTTCAAGACCTTTGCAAGACCTCACCAAATGTTCTGAATGTGGATAAATATCCTGGAGTCCTTAGAACAAGCCCCGTCTGAGGTCCCCTAAGACCACGCGCCAATATGCTGTCCCACTCCCTCTGCAGGGTTGTTAGAGCATAGTTTATTTTTACCAGCACCAGGAAAGACAGGGACCAGCATGTGGGAGCCCCAAGGGCTCCTTGAGGTTTATAGTTCAAGAAGCTGAGAAGACCTGTTTCCACAGTGTCTGTGGGGTGGTTGTGGGGACATCAGCGGGCAAAGGCCAAGCCTTGCCTTCTAGACCCTCGGATGTCTCCACTGTAGAAGGGGCATGGCTGGGGTGTAGATGCTCAAACACAAAACCTGACACTGAGCGGGCAATCTAACTCAGTGCACTTTGAAGGGGACATCCGTGACTCCATGAACTTTGATTGTCAAACCCTCGTCCTGGAAAGAGCTGGGGCTTTTGGGAGAAGGCTCTTCTACCAAACGTCATCGAGTGAGAGCTCACCATGTGGGACGGAAATGGTACTGTCAATACGCCACCCTCAGGGACGCCTGTGTTGGAGCCGCTGTATCTGGGAAGAGAGAAGAACGCTGGGGGGACAAACATTGAACATTCCCTGCTCCGTTTGTGGCAGAGTCTGTCCTTTGCCTGGTCCAGAGACAGACGTGCTTCTGGGAAGCAGCCAGCCCCTTGGCAAGGAGCACCCGAAGCGCTCACCACTTCCTGGGTGAGCTCGGTATGCTGTAGGTCTTCCCATTGGCCTCAGGGGCACAGAGTGCTGGCAAGGCCCCAGAAGAAGGGCCGTGCCTTTGTGGTTGAAACACAGTGTGCCCAGCCATTCAGCGAGGATGGGACACCTCTACCGGACTGTTCATGAGAAAAATGTTTACTTTCTGGGGACTTGGCCTGAAGCGGGCCTTGGGCAAAGGGCTTAAGCCTGTCTGAAGATAGGGATATTAACCACTGTGCCGTCACGGGACAGAGAGCTCACAGCTGGGTGGCCTGGCACTTGCCCGTTTAACATCCCCAACTCCCCACTCCCCTCACCTCTCCCCTCTCCCCGTGTGCCCTCTGTACCCAAACTGAGTCCCACCCCCCCCCGAAAAAAGAACGGAGTTCACGTGAGCTCACTCAGATGTGAGGGAATCTGTTTTTGTTTGCTTACCCATTTCCCAGCAAACTTACCTTTTCCCCTGGTCACCTTTGCCAGAGCAAACTAACATCCTCACTGCCTTCCCACCCGTGTCTCCCTCACCTCCCCACATGCCCTCCATACACCTTATACCCCCATGTCCTAAGATGTTGTCTGGAACCCTAGCCCTGAGAGGCTAATTGTCTCAGCAAAAGACCCTGTGCTCACATGCACTAGAAGGGCATCGGGTCCAACAGTGAATTAAATGTTAAGGCTTCCCCCCGTTGTATCCCATTAAAGTGTCTGATGGCATGCAACAGGGAGGATACATGGAGGACCACTATCCCACAAAATTAACTTCCAGCATTTCAATCTCAGGCCCTTGCTCACCAGGCCCTTTCCTTGAACTTCCGCATTTCCCTTGGAAAAATAACAGGCCCCAGTTAACCAGTCCTTCTCTTATTTCTCCTTCTTCCCCAACCCCCATCCCACAGGAAGAACTGCATCCTCTGATGCAGTCCCAAAGTATGATTTCCCCCCACCTCTACAACTCTCGATGGACTGCTAATTCCCAGGCAGCAAACTGAGAAGCCTGCCTGGGGCAGATGTATCTACCCTGAGGCCCTGCACAAACGCCACACAACCATATCCAACTGATGCTGTTTATTTATCTTCCGGTTTTATTCCAGGTTTACTGGCGTCTCCCTCCCTGTACATTTCACCACCAGACCCCTCTTCATTTCTTCGTGTGCATGACAACCATGTTGACCGTTCGCCTTCATGCGAAGCAGCTTCTTAGGTCGAGGGTGATGCTCCATCACACGCATCTCAAAATCGGGAGTTCCTTTGAAAACACACACAGGCACACGCATAATAACCCATCCTCTCTGAACGATGCTAAAGACCGCTTTAACTTTTTAGGGCCCTGCCCAGGAGACAGAGTGACATCCCCTGTGATCTCTTACATTTCCCCCAACCACATATTAGAAACTATTCTTCATAATCTACACAAAATGGCCACTGTTCTCACAATAGCCATGGGAGGTGAAGGAGATGCATAAAAAAATTAAAAGATGACGGTGATGATCAAAACAGAAAAAAAAAAATGATGGGACAGCGGGGTAAGGCTTTGCACAAAGGGGACTCACAGACCTTTGTGGAAAGGGGGTGTGGGGGGGAATCTGAGGCAAGCCCAAATTTAAGGGGGCGGCACAGGAGGCCTGAGGGTGGGGTTGATGGCCATGGAGTGACAGTTCAGAGACGTGTACCTCTGAATCTCAGTGACTCTGACTCTCATGCTGCTTCACTCACCTAAAGCTTCCCTAGTCAGAACCAGTTCTGCACTGCAGTTTTCCAGACGTGCTGTCGCACCCCGATGCCCTCACGCCCTGGTGTCACTGTATGTCTCTGAGCCTCAACTTCTCCATGAGTGAAATAAATGACCCAGCTTACTCGTTTCAGCGCCCAGCCCCTGGGCTCCTCACCCACCTGTCCTCCTCTCTGTCACCTGTCCCGGTGGGGCCTTCCTCCCTCGGGTAGTAGCGCAGGGGATTGGGCCACAGGTCCTCGCCGATGATCTGGTCGGGGAAAGGGGCCCGGTCGGGACAGGCCAGGCCAGGCCAGGCCAGGCCAGGCCAGGCCAGGCACACCCCTCCCCCCGAGCAGCCGAACAACGTCGCCATTGCTGAGGAGGCCCAGAGGCACCCCACCTCAGCAATCCTGCTAGATCCTGCACAGCTGTGGTCAGAGAACCAGCTGAAGAAGTTAAGGCCGCTGTTGTGGTGCCTGCGGCTATACGCCTCCCTTTCAAAACCATGGTGCCACTGAATTGGAGTGGAATGAGATGCCCTATATCCTGTGGGACAAGGAGCGTGGGAGAAGGGACTAAATCACGTTTCAACTTCACCTCACCCCATCTGCCCTCCCCCACAATCCAGGGAGCTGTCTCTTACCAGTGACGTGAATGAGATACTCCTTAACCACCACCTCATTCTGGAAATAGGGGTTGTTCCGGAAAAACAACGTGATCTTGCGGCAATCACTGGGATATCTGAGTTCCTCCACCTGCCGGGACAAAGTGGAGGAGGAAGGTGAAATCTCTCTCCGGCAGACCTGCTCCTTCCTGCTTTCCGGGATAAATCATTTCCCCTCTCCTCCCCAGCCTCAGCCTCCCCAGCCTGACCGTCAAGTTGGTCATGTAGCTAAGTATGTCTTTATCTTGGGCACTCATCATGGCTGACATCCGGCGGTCGTTCACAAACTGCTTTACGTCAAGGAGCCTCTAGACGCCGGAGGTGAAAGGGCTGGGAGCACAGAGCGAGCCTGCAGAGTAGCCTGGGAGTGTCTGACCTCAAGTCCCCACTAGCATCTATTCCTATTCCTTCAGTACAGACTGCATGAAGGCACAATGAGCCCCTCGGGGTGTGCATATCTGTGCACTAAAACAGGGAGCCTCCGATTCTGAGAGGGAAGCCCTGATCTCCATCTGGACAGAACAAGCTTAGATCCGCACAGCAAACACTCCTGGCTCTAACTAGGATGAGCATTCAGAACTCCCCACTCTCACCCCCGTTTTCCCTGATGGTTATTCCAAGAAGAACCTGTGCACAAGACAACTCTTTTGTCTCCAGAGGCCCTGGTACTAATGACAATACCTTTTTGGACCTCTGCAACTAAAGCCCTAGTCTTGTTTCCTGCTATGCAGAAAATCAACACGCCTCCACCATTTCAGGATCACATTTCCATGAGTGTGCCCACAATGCACAATCCAATGGATACATTTTGGTGCCCAAACGGCCCGCTATGTTAGGTACCTCTTGCACTACCCCGGCCACAACACGGTCTCTCAAATACAAAATTAAGGATACAACTTTGAACCAGAAGCCAGGGATGCTCTGGATGATGGTGCTTCTGTGTTCTAGATAGTGCTTCCGCCTCCGAAGTGCTGTGAGTCTGAGACGAAAGTAGCCTCGGAAGCATTGCCTATTCACAGGCTCCAGCTGTAACTGCACGGCCTCCAGGGCCTCCAGCGCCTCCAGCGGGGACCCGGTGATCGTGGGTCCACGCCCTGGCTCTTCCTGCCCCTGCTCCTGGGGCTTCTCCTCCGGCTCTTCCGCCACCACCTGCTTCTGCTCTTCCTGCTCTTCCTGCTGCTGCTCCTCCGCCACCTCCTCCACCTCTTCCATCATGTCCTCCACAGGCTGCCAAAACACCTCCACGATCCCCGCCACCTGTCCCTCCAACAGGGCCGCGCCTTGCTGCACCACCTCCCCGCTAAAGATGGCGGCCTCCTCGCCCCACCCATCAGCTAGTGCCAGCACCCTACCCACCTCCCGCACCACACCTGGGGACCCGCGGGCCCCTGCTTCCTGAGGACCCCCTCCCACACCCGAGGGAAACCGGATTCTGATTTTCTGATTTCAGAGCCGGAACTCCTGGCTCCAACTGGCACAGGCCACATAGGTATCACAGGGCACCCGGGCATGCCAGACGGAAGGCCGGAGGCCTACCTGGAGGCGAGCTCCCTGTGGAACCTGGGCTGCTAGGTCAGGGCGGGGAGAAGCGGTGTTTCGTCGGGGCCGGCAATCCCGGAAGATGGCCTCTTTCCACAGGGCGAGGGGCGAGGCAGCCGAGGGTGACGCCCACTGTCCTCGCCCTGATTGGTCGTGATGGGGTCGAGCGGCCTGGGCGTGGCTTCGAGCTCCTTCCTGCCACCCGGTCACGCATGCCTGGTGTCCAAATTTCCTGCGTATGCGTTTCAGGCCTCTTCACCGCAGAGGCTCCAGGGAACGGTTCAGTCCGCAGCGAAGCGTGACTCTAGTTGCTGGGCTTGCGTTGTGTGCGGCCCACGTGCTGAGCTTCCAGCTGCCGCACCTTTTCTTCTGCCCCAGCTCAGAGCCAGGTCCACATGGGCAGCGAGGCGGGGCCCGGGGAAGGTGGCACTGCCCGGGGACCCGGGGTCCTCCTAGGTGTGGGAGGGGGTCCTCAGGAAGCAGGGGCCCGCGGGTCCCCAGGTGTGGTGCGGGAGGTGGGTAGGGTGCTGGCACTAGCTGATGGGTGGGGCGAGGAGGCCGCCATCTTTAGCGGGGAGGTGGTGCAGCAAGGCGCGGCCCTGTTGGAGGGACAGGTGGCGGGGATCGTGGAGGTGTTTTGGCAGCCTGTGGAGGACATGATGGAAGAGGTGGAGGAGGTGGCGGAGGAGCAGCAGCAGGAAGAGCAGGAAGAGCAGAAGCAGGTGGTGGCGGAAGAGCCGGAGGAGAAGCCCCAGGAGCAGGGGCAGGAAGAGCCAGGGCGTGGACCCACGATCACCGGGTCCCCGCTGGAGGCGCTGGAGGCCCTGGAGGCCGTGCAGTTACAGCTGGAGCCTGTGAATAGGCAATGCTTCCGAGGCTACTTTCGTCTCAGACTCACAGCACTTCGGAGGCGGAAGCACTATCTAGAACACAGAAGCACCATCATCCAGAGCATCCCTGGCTTCTGGTTCAAAGTTGTATCCTTAATTTTGTATTTGAGAGACCGTGTTGTGGCCGGGGTAGTGCAAGAGGTACCTAACATAGCGGGCCGTTTGGGCACCAAAATGTATCCATTGGATTGTGCATTGTGGGCACACTCATGGAAATGTGATCCTGAAATGGTGGAGGCGTGTTGATTTTCTGCATAGCAGGAAACAAGACTAGGGCTTTAGTTGCAGAGGTCCAAAAAGGTATTGTCATTAGTACCAGGGCCTCTGGAGACAAAAGAGTTGTCTTGTGCACAGGTTCTTCTTGGAATAACCATCAGGGAAAACGGGGGTGAGAGTGGGGAGTTCTGAATGCTCATCCTAGTTAGAGCCAGGAGTGTTTGCTGTGCGGATCTAAGCTTGTTCTGTCCAGATGGAGATCAGGGCTTCCCTCTCAGAATCGGAGGCTCCCTGTTTTAGTGCACAGATATGCACACCCCGAGGGGCTCATTGTGCCTTCATGCAGTCTGTACTGAAGGAATAGGAATAGATGCTAGTGGGGACTTGAGGTCAGACACTCCCAGGCTACTCTGCAGGCTCGCTCTGTGCTCCCAGCCCTTTCACCTCCGGCGTCTAGAGGCTCCTTGACGTAAAGCAGTTTGTGAACGACCGCCGGATGTCAGCCATGATGAGTGCCCAAGATAAAGACATACTTAGCTACATGACCAACTTGACGGTCAGGCTGGGGAGGCTGAGGCTGGGGAGGAGAGGGGAAATGATTTATCCCGGAAAGCAGGAAGGAGCAGGTCTGCCGGAGAGAGATTTCACCTTCCTCCTCCACTTTGTCCCGGCAGGTGGAGGAACTCAGATATCCCAGTGATTGCCGCAAGATCACGTTGTTTTTCCGGAACAACCCCTATTTCCAGAATGAGGTGGTGGTTAAGGAGTATCTCATTCACGTCACTGGTAAGAGACAGCTCCCTGGATTGTGGGGGAGGGCAGATGGGGTGAGGTGAAGTTGAAACGTGATTTAGTCCCTTCTCCCACGCTCCTTGTCCCACAGGATATAGGGCATCTCATTCCACTCCAATTCAGTGGCACCATGGTTTTGAAAGGGAGGCGTATAGCCGCAGGCACCACAACAGCGGCCTTAACTTCTTCAGCTGGTTCTCTGACCACAGCTGTGCAGGATCTAGCAGGATTGCTGAGGTGGGGTGCCTCTGGGCCTCCTCAGCAATGGCGACGTTGTTCGGCTGCTCGGGGGGAGGGGTGTGGGCCTGGCCTGGCCTGGCCTGGCCTGGCCTGGCCTGTCCCGACCGGGCCCCTTTCCCCGACCAGATCATCGGCGAGGACCTGTGGCCCAATCCCCTGCGCTACTACCCGAGGGAGGAAGGCCCCACCGGGACAGGTGACAGAGAGGAGGACAGGTGGGTGAGGAGCCCAGGGGCTGGGCGCTGAAACGAGTAAGCTGGGTCATTTATTTCACTCATGGAGAAGTTGAGGCTCAGAGACATACAGTGACACCAGGGCGTGAGGGCATCGGGGTGCGACAGCACGTCTGGAAAACTGCAGTGCAGAACTGGTTCTGACTAGGGAAGCTTTAGGTGAGTGAAGCAGCATGAGAGTCAGAGTCACTGAGATTCAGAGGTACACGTCTCTGAACTGTCACTCCATGGCCATCAACCCCACCCTCAGGCCTCCTGTGCCGCCCCCTTAAATTTGGGCTTGCCTCAGATTCCCCCCCACACCCCCTTTCCACAAAGGTCTGTGAGTCCCCTTTGTGCAAAGCCTTACCCCGCTGTCCCATCATTTTTTTTTTTCTGTTTTGATCATCACCGTCATCTTTTAATTTTTTTATGCATCTCCTTCACCTCCCATGGCTATTGTGAGAACAGTGGCCATTTTGTGTAGATTATGAAGAATAGTTTCTAATATGTGGTTGGGGGAAATGTAAGAGATCACAGGGGATGTCACTCTGTCTCCTGGGCAGGGCCCTAAAAAGTTAAAGCGGTCTTTAGCATCGTTCAGAGAGGATGGGTTATTATGCGTGTGCCTGTGTGTGTTTTCAAAGGAACTCCCGATTTTGAGATGCGTGTGATGGAGCATCACCCTCGACCTAAGAAGCTGCTTCGCATGAAGGCGAACGGTCAACATGGTTGTCATGCACACGAAGAAATGAAGAGGGGTCTGGTGGTGAAATGTACAGGGAGGGAGACGCCAGTAAACCTGGAATAAAACCGGAAGATAAATAAACAGCATCAGTTGGATATGGTTGTGTGGCGTTTGTGCAGGGCCTCAGGGTAGATACATCTGCCCCAGGCAGGCTTCTCAGTTTGCTGCCTGGGAATTAGCAGTCCATCGAGAGTTGTAGAGGTGGGGGGAAATCATACTTTGGGACTGCATCAGAGGATGCAGTTCTTCCTGTGGGATGGGGGTTGGGGAAGAAGGAGAAATAAGAGAAGGACTGGTTAACTGGGGCCTGTTATTTTTCCAAGGGAAATGCGGAAGTTCAAGGAAAGGGCCTGGTGAGCAAGGGCCTGAGATTGAAATGCTGGAAGTTAATTTTGTGGGATAGTGGTCCTCCATGTATCCTCCCTGTTGCATGCCATCAGACACTTTAATGGGATACAACGGGGGGAAGCCTTAACATTTAATTCACTGTTGGACCCGATGCCCTTCTAGTGCATGTGAGCACAGGGTCTTTTGCTGAGACAATTAGCCTCTCAGGGCTAGGGTTCCAGACAACATCTTAGGACATGGGGGTATAAGGTGTATGGAGGGCATGTGGGGAGGTGAGGGAGACACGGGTGGGAAGGCAGTGAGGATGTTAGTTTGCTCTGGCAAAGGTGACCAGGGGAAAAGGTAAGTTTGCTGGGAAATGGGTAAGCAAACAAAAACAGATTCCCTCACATCTGAGTGAGCTCACGTGAACTCCGTTCTTTTTTCGGGGGGGGGTGGGACTCAGTTTGGGTACAGAGGGCACACGGGGAGAGGGGAGAGGTGAGGGGAGTGGGGAGTTGGGGATGTTAAACGGGCAAGTGCCAGGCCACCCAGCTGTGAGCTCTCTGTCCCGTGACGGCACAGTGGTTAATATCCCTATCTTCAGACAGGCTTAAGCCCTTTGCCCAAGGCCCGCTTCAGGCCAAGTCCCCAGAAAGTAAACATTTTTCTCATGAACAGTCCGGTAGAGGTGTCCCATCCTCGCTGAATGGCTGGGCACACTGTGTTTCAACCACAAAGGCACGGCCCTTCTTCTGGGGCCTTGCCAGCACTCTGTGCCCCTGAGGCCAATGGGAAGACCTACAGCATACCGAGCTCACCCAGGAAGTGGTGAGCGCTTCGGGTGCTCCTTGCCAAGGGGCTGGCTGCTTCCCAGAAGCACGTCTGTCTCTGGACCAGGCAAAGGACAGACTCTGCCACAAACGGAGCAGGGAATGTTCAATGTTTGTCCCCCCAGCGTTCTTCTCTCTTCCCAGATACAGCGGCTCCAACACAGGCGTCCCTGAGGGTGGCGTATTGACAGTACCATTTCCGTCCCACATGGTGAGCTCTCACTCGATGACGTTTGGTAGAAGAGCCTTCTCCCAAAAGCCCCAGCTCTTTCCAGGACGAGGGTTTGACAATCAAAGTTCATGGAGTCACGGATGTCCCCTTCAAAGTGCACTGAGTTAGATTGCCCGCTCAGTGTCAGGTTTTGTGTTTGAGCATCTACACCCCAGCCATGCCCCTTCTACAGTGGAGACATCCGAGGGTCTAGAAGGCAAGGCTTGGCCTTTGCCCGCTGATGTCCCCACAACCACCCCACAGACACTGTGGAAACAGGTCTTCTCAGCTTCTTGAACTATAAACCTCAAGGAGCCCTTGGGGCTCCCACATGCTGGTCCCTGTCTTTCCTGGTGCTGGTAAAAATAAACTATGCTCTAACAACCCTGCAGAGGGAGTGGGACAGCATATTGGCGCGTGGTCTTAGGGGACCTCAGACGGGGCTTGTTCTAAGGACTCCAGGATATTTATCCACATTCAGAACATTTGGTGAGGTCTTGCAAAGGTCTTGAACACCAAAGTAAAGGTTGGGACAGGGTCCCCCAACTCCTAATATCTCCTGCCAGTGCTTAGGGACCAAGGCCATGCTTAGGTCTGACCTGTCCTGGAGTGAAGCGGGGCAGACGTTCATGGATCAGGTAGCGGAACTGTGAACTGTGGACGGTTGACTTGATTGTCATTCTCTGGAGGCTTGGCCTGATGTGTGCCCCAGAGGCTATAGCTTACTGAGTTTCCTCCTGGGCTACCAGAGCTTAGACGTAGGTGTGACCCGGTCTCTTAAGGGCTTTTTCACGTGGGACCTAATATCTAGGTGCGAGTAGATTGAATGCACAGTTGCACATGTTGCCTAAGGTTTTCTTCCATTGAATTTCAGGTCATGTGAGGCCCAGCAGATTACTGATCAATCTATGAGCATTCTGGCTCAATCTGAGCTACACTTGTGTTTCCTGGTCTCTGGACATGTTCATGTTTTCCTCTGTTTAAAATGAAGATTGTGTGTCTGTGTTGTGTTTGCCCATGATCTCTCACTCTGAGCGTGAGTTGGTGTTCCTTCCTCTGGCTTTGCCCATGCCTTCGTCTCTCTGATCGTCCACCCGTGCCTGTGCCCATATGCACAACTCTATTGCTGTAGCTGTCTCAGTCTTTTCATGTCCCTGTTTCGATACACATGCCCTGGGTTGCTGTTACTCACTTACTTATTTGTTAAAGTTTGTGTCTCTTGAGTTGGTCTGTGCCTGCGTTCCACCCTTTCCTCCATTCCTGCACCAAATGCTTCCACCACCTTGAATTGGGACTTTTTTGTGAGTTCCGTTATCTTTGTGAGCAACAAGAAATGCTTTATTGCAGGTAGAGTTAGCAGTGACACACATTTGGAAACAGAGGAATAGGCATGCACTTACGGCAAATCACCGACGGACAAGAATAGCTTGGTGGAGGTGAGAATATTAATTACGGCCCCCAGAGGGTGATGAGGACACTGAGGGAATGCATTTGTCAGGGAGTCTTCCAGGAGGTGAACGTTTGGGGTTGACTTGTTAGTGTTTTGTAAACACTAGTGCAGGAGGGAAGGCAGTTGACTCTTATTCCTCCCCATTTTATTCTGGTGTTGGTCATTAAACCGACATTATGTAGGCACAATTTCTTCATGATTTTTAAAAAAGCATCACCCGGACGATAGGAATTGGGGCTAGTCCTTCTGTGAAGAGAAAAGTTGTTAGAGAATCCTTGTCCTCGGTGACCTCCTATGACCCAGTGAGAGTGCATGAACAAAATACGGGCATACCGAATAGAAAATCGTGGACCAAGCACCTCACCCAGAGGATCAGGTGGTGCTGAAGGAATGTGAGGGCTTCAGGAAGACAGAGGTATGAGTAAAGGAAAGCTTGATGTGTAGATTCATGAGTTTTGCCATATCTGAAGAGTGTGAGGGGCATGATTTCTTGAAATACTTGTTCTGCCCCTTTCTCTCCTGTCTCCACCTGGGACTGCAATTACGTATGCCTCGGATTGCTCAGTGGAGTCTGGCAAATAATCTAGGCTCTGTTACAGTTTCTGCATTATTTTTGTCCTCTTTCTGCTCCTCAGCCAGGATGATTTCAATTAACCTGACTTTAGGCTTTGTGATTCTTCTGCCTGCTCAAACCTTCCTTTGAAGTCTCTACTGAAGGTTTTGATTCACATGCTGTGGTTTTTCAGCCCCATAATTCCTATTTGTCTCTGTTTTAAATGTCTCTTTGTTGAGAGTCTCTATTTCGTTAGACCTTGGTCTCCTGGTTTCTTTTAGTCCTTGATCCATCGTTTCCTTGGTCAGGTGAGCGTAGGTATGACTCTTCATTGAATGTCTGCCTACAAAGTTAAAGTACTTGGTTTCCTCATGCACAGTTTCTATTAATTTGCTTATCTGACCTGTGATGGGGCAAATACACACTTGTTTCACTGCATGCCTTGTAAGTGGTGTTGAAAACTAGAGATTTTGAAGTGTGGAATGCAGTAAATGGGGAGGACGTTTTTCTCCCTCGTACTCACTTGTGGCTGGCTGCTGGTTGTAGTTGATCCTTTCCGTTACTATGCCGAACTATTTTTGGTTAGACGGTTTTCTTTGCCGTGTGCTGTGTAGTCACTGGTGTTTCTGTTCCACTACGTGGGTGGACACAACAGATTATTACTTTTCTAAACCGCCGGGGTGCTGGGTCAGGGCGTTTGGGGAGGTAGCAAGAAAACACAAATTTCAAAAACCACTCTCCTGGTCTCTGCAGATTACCTTGGGGCTGGGTGCACAGCTTCATCACTGTATACACCATTTTCATTTTCCCAAGTTTTCCCACCCAGTACACCTGGAGACTAAAGATCAGCCAGAGGTGAAAACTTAGGGTCTCCTCAAATCTTCTCTGAGCCAGTGAATGTGTGTGACCTTGTCTAGCAACACGGGGACGGGCAAATTTCTCCTTTACCCCTCTTGAGGTCCTTTTGGCTCTCCTAATAATTATGTGGACACAACACAGATTAACAGGAAAAATAAACCAATTTAATTCATGTACACAGAGGTCTCATAGAAATGGGACCACCTGAAGTGACCAAAGCAGGCTGAATGTATTGAGTTTTGGACAAATACATATTTTTGTACATTTGACAAAACAAAGAGGCTTGTGCTTGGGCAAGCAGCCTAATGAAGAAGTGTCAGCGTTCGTTTATCCAGCTTTCTTAGCCTTGAATTTCCTAACTGTGGTGACAAGGATGCTTTCTAGTCTCCTGCCATAGGGAGGATACCGTCACGTGGATTTAGTGCGCAGTTTGGGGGAAGGGAGGGGGCCAGAGTGTTTTTGTTGTTGTTTTCAATCATTTCCCCTCACTGACCGTTTCCCAGGTAGCCTCCGTTCAAAACAGTCAGCGTGCCGGTGAGGCATATCTTGGGTGGCCTGCTCTGAGCCCCAAGGATTCCCTCCTCTGCAACTTCCCTTGATGTTTCACAAAGAAAAGGCTAAGGTGATGGCTGTGGAGAGCAAAACTGGGTGAGTAGCTCAGTGGTAAGAGATCTGCAAAGGGAGAAAAGAACATAGGTTAGAATGAGGATGAAGAAACAGAAAAGAGCAAATCAAATCAAAGTACATTTCCCCAAACCCTATTGAAATAGTTCCCCAGTCCTGGGATGACAGCAGGCCAATAAAACGGCCTTGCTTCATTTATGTGACGAGAGCATTTTCGTCACTTTTAATCAGTTGGACACTATTTCTCCCATTTGATTTACGTAGAAGCAGTATTTTCCACTGATGATTGCATACGCTCATCCTCGCTGAGCAGTCAGGGTGTCCAGAGCAAGTCCATTTTGGAGCACCACTGATGCTAGGCTGTTAACTTCTGACTGAAGTATTTTCACAGTTTGCATAGGGGAACTGAACTCTCGTTCCACTACCATGGAGCGTTAGGATGGCTGTTCTAATTCATAACCTCCATAGCTTGGGAATAAGATCCTGAGCAATGAAAAGAAGTTGGAGTTGTGATACCCAGTGGATTGTCTACGACTTCTCTGCTGGCACATTTATGGGACACAGTTTTATGAACAAAGGAGCCCAGGTTTGTAATTTGGCTGCATTTAGGGTGGAGTACTTGGTGACAGAAGGAGCCAGGTATCCAAGTCCCCATTGTCCTGACCGGTTCGGTGGACACCCTTTATATACTTTGTTGCCACCTAACATAAAAAGACCAGTGTGTTTTGCAGACAAGGTTACAACGGAACCTGCAATCTCCAGGAACTGGAGTATTCCACGACCTTTGCCGTTCGTAATGCTAGCATCCATACCCTCCATTTCCCACGGGCTCCTGTCAATCTGTCAGAGCAGAACAGGCTGCAAAAGAGTTGGTACAGGAGGCCTGTGGTCTGGTTTTGGCAGCTCTAAAGCTTGGTTCTGTGGCCAAGTGAGTCCAGATTTTTATAGTGGTCCACCCGTACATAGCTTATGGTAGTAGGCAGCTTAGTCCTGGGAGCAGCCGTAGTACCCCAAGTTGTACGGAGGGGGCTTACGAGTCATCCAAAACATTTGTTGATTTGGCAGACGTTTGTACCAAGAACGGTAGCGCTAGAGTCACTTACAATCTTTTCCAGGGATTTGAAGATGCCACCTTTTGTGGTTTGTGGGATCAAACCACAGAGTCTGAATGTACTATTGGTCCTGGAGTGTCACTTGGGAAAGGCCGAGTATCATGTTTGTTTCAAAGCAAAGGGACAATTTTTCACCTGTTCGTCTTTATGTGGGCAAGGGACAGTTCTTGCCCTTCCATGTAGGTTATGCAAGACCCAAATAACTCGCCAGAAGGAGGGACAGAGCAATGTTTTCTTAGACATGGGTGCCATACCTTGTCATTTATCTGCCTTCCATACCTGGTCCACCAGATGTTCACATGGGCAGAAACAGAGAACAGTTCACGTTCTTTAGCAGTATCTAGAGGCCGGCATGACCAGCAGTCAGATCAGTTGGGCCAGGGGCTGGTAAACTGGCATAAGCGAGTGTTTGGTTGGTACTCCTTGCATTGAAAAAGTAAAGGTTAATAAGAGCCTTTACAATAGGTTGTAAAGGCTCCAAATACGCCAAATAGTGAGTACTTGGAGAGGGGCAGTAGGATAGATAGAGACCAGCTAACTCTCCAGCCAGCCTTTTAGCAAGAGATTAACAAATGTAGGAGGACCTTCAAGATGGTGGAGGAGTGAGACATGGAGATCGCTTTCTTCCCCACAGATACATCAGAAATGCATCTACCTGTGGAACACCTCCTACAGAACACTTCCTGAACGCTGGCAGAAGACCTCAGACCTCCCAAAAGGCAAGAAACTCCCCACGTACCTGGGTAGGGCAAAAGAAAAAAGAAAAAACAGAGACAAAGGAATAGGGATGGGACCTGAACCTCGGGGAGGGAGCCGTGAAGGAGGAAAAGTTTCCACACGCTAGGAGGGCCCTTCACCGGTGGAGGCGGGGGTGGGGGTGGCGGGAGCGGCGGGAGAAGCTTCGGATCCATGAAGGAGAGTACAGTATTAGGGGTGCGGAGGGCAAAGGGGAGAGATTCCCGCACAGAGGATCGGTGCCGAGCAGCACTCACCAGCCGGAGCCGCTTGCCTGCTCACCCACGGGGGCGGGCGGGAGCTGGGAGCCGAGGCTCCGGCTTCGGTCGGATCCCAGGGAGAGGGCCACGGTTGGCGGCCTGAACACAGCCTGAAGGGGCCTAGTGCGCCACAGCTAGCCGTGAGGGAGTCCAGGGAAAAGTCTGGAGCTGCCTAAGAGGCAAGAGACCATTGTTTCGGGGTGCGCGAGGAGAGGGGATTCAGAGCACCGCCTAAACGAGCTTCAGAGACGGGCGCGAGATGCAGCTGTCGGTGAGGACAGAGACGGGCATGAGACGCTAGGGCTGCTGCTGCCGCCGCCAAGAGGCCTGTGTGCGAGCACAGGTCACTATCCACACCCCGCTTCCGGGAGCCTGTGCAGCCCGCCACTGGCAGGGTCCCGTGATCCAGGGACAACTTCCCCGGGAGAATGCATGGCGCGCCTCAGGCTGCTGCAACGTCACGCCGGCCTCTGCCGCCGCAGGCTCGGCCCGCATCCGTACCCCTCCCTCCCCGCACTGGCCTGAGGGAGCCAGAGCCCCCGAATCAGCTGCTCCTTTAACCCCGTCCTGTCTGAGCGAAGAACAGACGCCAGAGGGCGACCTACGTGCAGATGCAGGGCCAAAGCCGAACCCCAGGAGCTGTGCAAACAAAGAAGAGGAAGGGAAATCTCTCCCCGCAGCCTCAGGAGCAGAGGATTAAATCTCCAGTCAACTTGACGTACCTGCATCTGTGGAATAACTGAATAGACAATGAATCATCCCAAATTGAGGCGGTGGACTTGGAGAGCAACCGTAGACTTGGGGTGTGCCGTATGCGACTACTAGTTTATGATTTTTATGTGTGTCCTAGTACAGTTTTAGCCCTTGGTATCATTCGTGGATTTGTTTATTGGTTTGGTTGCTCTCTTCTTTTCTTCCGTGTATTACTCTTTTATTATTTTTAATTTTTTAATTTTAGTATTATTTTTATTTTTTTATTTTAATAACTCTATTATATTTTATTTATATTTTCTTTCTTCTTCTTTTTGTCCCTTTTCTTTCGAGCCGTGTGGCTGGCCGGGTCTTGGTGCCCCAGCCGGGTGTCAGGCCTGAGCCTCTGAGTTGGGAGGGACGAGTTCAAGACATTGGACCTCCAGCGACCACCCGGCCCCAAGTAATATCCATCAGCGAGAGCTCTCCCAGAGATCTCTGACTCCATGCTAAGACCCAGCTCCACTCAACGAGCAGCAAGCTCCAGTGCTGGACGCCCCATGCCAAACAACTAGCAAGATAGGACCACAACCCCACCCATTAGCAGAGAGGCTGCCTACCATCATAAGTTCACAGACACCTCAAAACACACCACCAGTTGCGGCCCTGCCCACCAGAAAGACAAGATCCAGCCGCGTCCACCAGAACACAGGCCCCAGTCCCCTCCACCGCAAAGCCTACACAACCCACTGAACCAACTTTACCCACTGGGGGCAGACACCAAAAACAACGGGAACTATAAACCTGCAGCCTGAGAAAAGGAGACCCCAGATACAGTCAGTTAAGCAAAATGAGAAGACAGAGACATACACAGCAGATGAAGGAGCAAAGTAAAACCCCACCAGACCAAACAAATGAAGAGGGAATAGGCAGTCTACCTGACAAAGAATTATGAGTAATGACAGTAAAGATGATCCAAGATCTTGGAAATAGAATGGAGAAAATAAAAGAAACCTTTAACAAGGACCTAGTAGAACTAATGTGCAAGCAAATAATGATGAACAACACAATAAATGAAATTGAAAATTCTCTAGAAGGAATCAATAGCAGAATAACTGAAGCAGAAGAACGGAGAAGTGACCTGGAAGATAAAATAGTGGAAATAACTGCCACAGAGCAGAATAAAGAAAAATGAATGAAAAGAATTGAAGACAGTCTCAGAGACCTCTGGGACAACATTAAACGCACCAACATTCGAATTATATGGGTCCCAAAACAAGAAAGTAAAAGAAAGGGACTGAGAAAATATTTGAAGAGATTATAGTTGAAAACTCCCCTAATACGGGAAAGGAAATAGTCAAGTCCAGGGAGCACAGAGAGTCCCAAACAGGATAAATCCAAGGAGAAAAACGCCAAGACACATATTAATCAAACTATCAAAAAATAAATACAAAGAAAAAATATTAAAAGTAGCAAGGGAAAAGCAGCAAATAACATACAAGGGAATCCCTGTAAGGTTAACAGCTGATCTTTCAGCAGAAACTCTGCAAGGCAGAAGGGAGTGGCGGGACATACTTAAAGTGATGAAAGGGAAAAAAACTACAATCGAGATTACTCTACCCAGCGAGGATCTCGTTCAGATTCGATGAAATTAAAACCTTTACAGACAAGCAAAAGCTAAGAGAATTCAGCACCACCAAACCAGCTTTACAGCAAATGATAAAGGAACTTCTCTAGGCAGGAAACACAAGAGAAGGAAAATACCTACAATTACAAACCCAAAACAATTAAGAAATTGGTAATAGGAACACATATATCGATAACTACCTTAAATGTAAATGGATTAAATGCTCTAATCAAAAGACACAGACTGGCTGAATGGATACGAAAATAAGACCCGTATATATGCTGTCTTTACAAGAGACCCGCTTCAGACCTAGGGACACAGACAGACTGAAAGTGAGGGGATGGAAACAGATATTCCATGAAAATGGAAAGCACAAGAAAGCTGGAGTAGGAACTCTCATGTCACACAAAATAGACTTTAAAATAAACACTATTTTTTTCAGTAAATTTTACATGTACCTTTATTATATTAATATATACACTACCAAATGTAAAATAAAGACGATTACCAGAGACAAAGAAGAACACTACCTAGTGATCAAGGGATCAGTCCAAGTGGAAGATATAACAGTTGTAAATATTTACGCACCCAACATAGGAGCACCTCAAAACCTAAGGCAAACGTTAACAGCCATAAAATGGGAAATTGACAGTAACAGAGGACAGGCATCTGTGTTCCTCCCAATCCCCCTAGTCTGTTCTAATGGCAGGTAACTAAGATCACTGGGGACAAGACCATCTGATTTAGAACATTTAGGAGGCTCCTTTTGTCTCTATTAGGGACCTTTACCAGCATGCACCTCTGAAAAAGGAATTTTTTTAGGCAGAAAACACTCATTGGAAATACAGTTCACCCAGTTGGCCTACTATATGCTATAGTATTTTCTTACAGGGAAACAGGCAAAGAGTACCTAAAATCACCTGAAATGCTCAACAAGCAATAAAATAAGACTTCCACTATCTTTCTGATTGAAACTTTGTATTTTCATAAAATTGTACAGCCCAGGAGACCTGTGAGGACAAATACAAACTATGAATAACGGGCTTAATTCTCCTCCATTAAATAATGAGAGAGGTTTCCACCTCTGCCCTTTGCTCAGAGCAATTATTTTAGAAAACTTGTCGTTAAGTACTCTCTCCTCTTTTTGAGATGTGTATAAATCTTTATGATAGGACTTTTCTCAGCTTTGTGACCCAGAAGTGTCCTTCTGAAGGACCTGGGGACTATCTCTTTGAAACAAAACCAGGAAGGGAGAGGGAGTCCAACTCCCAGCCTCTGTGGGAGGTGAGGAACTGAGCTTCTGTGGGCTCCTGGGCCCAACTTGCAAACCTACCTCTCATCACACAGACAGGAGCGGTTCGTCTTTCCTCTGAACGAAGCTGATTAGCTACCACAGACGGTCCCCACAATTCACAGGTGAACTTAGGATGGCTGTGTATATGTGTAGTACATGCTGCTGCCAGGTCTTGCTGAGGCCTAGTCAGTGCTCATCTTGAGAACATTCACAGAAGGGGTTCTAGCTGCCTGACCACATAAAAGGGTGAGATTTTCTTCTGTCTTTGCCTCTCTTGGAGAATTCCCTGGGGTGTGTACCACATTCTGATTTAACGCTTATCTGATGATAAAACTGCTTTCTTTCTCTTCTTCCTTTGTGGAGAGGTTTGCTGGGGGTTGGGAGGAGATGTGCGTTTTAAGTATATTTCCCAAATGAACCTCAAATCCTTTGTGGAATAGGTGAAATACAGAAACATAAGCTACTATATACATGAGCACTGACTATATCTACGTACACTCAGATATTCTTTGTAAGAGTCAAAATCATATTTATTGCTAATTTCATTTTTATCTACTGCAATGAAAACTACGTTACATTTTTATAGCGTATGCTATTCATTAAATTTCCACTGGCTATGTCATCTATTCTCTATGCTACAAAAAAATTCTATGGTAATTTATTGACAAATAAAAGTGTGGAGCAAATGTATTATGGATTTGACACTAATGGAACTATTATTTCCTTTTCATCACACAAATGCATCCCAGGAACTCCACCATCTGAATTCTAGGGTTTCCAGGAGCTTATCCTGGTTAATTACGTTCACAAATTGTGCCTCCATCTGTGCCTTTAATATAGATTTGGAAAAAAATAGCTCTATTATAAATCTTCAGGGGCTTCCCTGGTGGCGCAGTGGTTGGGAGTCCGCCTGCCGATGCACAGGACGCGGGTTCGTGCCCCAGTCTGGCAGGATCCCACGTGCCACGGAGCGGCTGGGCCCATGAGCCATGGCCGTTGTGCCTGCGCATCCGGGGCCTGTGTTCCGCAACAGGAGAGGCCACAACAGTGAGAAGTCCGTGTACCGCAAAAACAAAAACAAACAAACAAAATCTTCAAAACATGGCTTCTTATTTTCTTTGTGTAAAATGCTACGAGCAAAGGAGAAATACCTTCAAAATGATGGAGTTAATTCATCCATTTGTTCCCTTATTTTAAAATATGTATAAAGGTTACTAGGCATTAGGAATAACAAGAGGAAATGTCTCCTGTCCTCAGAGTGAGCACAGTTCCCTGGGGGCTAAGGCAACCTCTAAAGTGTCAACGAAAATTGATGTGATCTATGGGAAGTAGAGGAAGAAACCAGCCTGGTTCAGTGAGGGAAGCCTGTGCAATTTCAGATGGAATAATTGTGAAGTGACCCTAATAGTATGAAGTGGTTTTACTTGAATAAAACAGAGGGACGACCCTCTCTATTAAAATTCTATTTTTACAATACCAACAGAAAGGTAAACTAGGTTACTTCTAGTACTGCTCTGAAGGACAGTCTTATTCTGAGGGTTCCATATTGACTTACGCTTCACCCCTGTTTTCAAGGCTCTCTGGGGAGGGGGCGGTGCTCACCGTGCCCGGGGGATGCCCCCAGATCCGGGACCACCCGGCTTCTCCATCTTCCTTGGGAAAGCCTGGCCTTCACCTCAGAACCCCACATTGTTCAGAGACTTTGTGCTCATTAACTTCTTAATCTGGTCCATCCTAATAATGCAAAGCAGTTTTACTTGTTGTTCTGCAAGTCCAGTTAAGAATTTAATCATTTCTAATCAGATCACTTAAATAGTAGTGGGACCAACCATGGTGCAGCACTTACGAATTGCTTGGTCTCTCTCTGTAGGAATATTATTTAGTCAGAATTGGACATCTCCTTTCTCTCAGCCAGCCCTCCTCTTAGATGACAATGGTTTTAAAATTCCAATTTTATGAGGTAGTTTACCACTCTGCACTGGCATTGTAAGAGTCATTTTCTAAATTAAGTGTGTGAGGTCTTTTCCATGCCTCTCAACTCGGAGACTCAGAGTTAGAGCTTATGGGTAGATGTAAGATTGCATACTGGATATTTCGGAGAGACAGTCCTCCAAGATTTCTATTAAAGTGCACCTGTTTCTTCTGAAAACTGGAATTGCCCTCCTCTACTTCTGACAAGTACTACACCCTATTAATTTTATATATATAAACATTTTTTTTCCTCCTATACTGAGTGTTAGCTGGAAGGTAGGAAACTTGCTCCTGATTTAGGAAAAGGAGACATTCTCGTCCTATTCAATGCTCTATAATAACATTTCCTAAGATTTCCATCTCTGTATCTATCTGCCTTTCTAACTACCTACCTATTTATTTTTTTCCTTTTCCTCCTTCTTCTCCTCTTCCTCCTTCTTGTCTCTTTCTCTGTCTCTGTCTCTCTCTCCCTCACACACACACACAGACTCCTCATGTATATCTGGGGAAGATGCTGATGAGATTGCTATTCTTTACAATCCCAAAGTCTGTAGAGATGTCAATCTTTAAAACACAGTGTGTGATCTCTCCTTTGAGAACCTGTTAACCTTCTGGGAAAACAGGATACTTGATGCTTAGCAGTGATGAGCTGTCCCAGGAGCTACTAAAACCTAACTACTGTGTTTTTTCTTGAGAAATTTAATCATCAACACAATTGCTGATTCAAAGTTGAAGTTTGCCTTCATTTTATGTTACAAGAAGTTTCAAAGCCAATAAATTGAAGTCGCAGGTGCTCCACTCTGAGTTATTAAACATAAAAACTCTTTTATGTCCCCGAAGAGTCTGCTGAATTCATTGTACTAAGTACTTGCTTGCATTCCTGGAAATGAAGGGCAAAATTGTATGAATTGGTGGGTGTGGATTTATGTGTCCAAGTCCATTTATCTGGTAGAAAACTGATCCTGTCTTTATTTAAAAATCTTAATATCTTGTTCATCATGTATTCTGCATCACTTCTGAGTTTTTAAAATAGTGCATTAAATATTATTCACCACCTAGGGCTTCCCTGGTGGCGCAGTGGTTGAGAGTCCGCCTGCCAATGCAGGGGACACGGGTTCGTGCCCCGGTCCGGGAAGATCCCACATGCCGCGGAGCGGCTTGGCCCGTGAGCCATGGCCGCTGAGCCCGCGCGTCCGGAGCCTGTGCTCCGCAACGGGAGAGGCCACAGCAGTGAGAGGCCCGCCTACCGCAAAAAAAAAAAAAAAAAAAAAAAATTATTCACCTCGATTACTGAATTTTTTTGGTGCACCCCTACATTTTGTATCCAATGTAACAGCCTCACTTGCCACCCTGTCCCAGTCCGGCAAGACAACCTGACATTAGTTTAAGTTCTGAAGTGATTGAGGACTTCACTCTTGCTTTTCTTTTGCTTTGTTTTTTTACATAGTAAGTAGTGTTAAGGGTAAGAACAAGATAAATCGCCACTAACAGAGAAATATCAACAGAGACATAAAATGTGTCCTTCCTTTTTTGTGCAAAATATCCAAACCCTGGATGGGTATATTCTGGGCCATCTCAGTTTTTTGGTGTACATTTAAGTTTAACCACGTTAAAAATACTGATAAAAAGTAGCAAGTTGTGGGACTTCCCTGGTGCCGCAGTGGTTAAGAATCCACCTGCCAATGCAGGGGACACAGGTTTGATGCCTGGTCTGGGAAGATCTCACATGCCACGGAGCAAGTAAGCCCGTGTGCCACAACAATTGAGCCTGCACTCTAGAGCCCGCAAGCCACAACTACTGAGCCCATTCACCTAGAGCCCGTGCTCTGCAACAAGAGAAGCCACCACAATGAGAAGCTTGCACACTGCAGTGAAGAGTAGCCCCTGCTCGCTGCAACTAGAGAAAGCCCACATGCAGCAACGAAGACCCAACACAGACAAAAATAAATAAATAAAAATAAAAGTAGCAAGTTGTGATAAAATACAAATGAAGTGAGTCAATGCATTAAGGGCATATTCCAGCTTTAACGTACACTATCCACATGATCCCAACGCCTTTAAACCTCAGCCATGCCGTCCCCTTGTGGGGACAATACATATCAATTTTGTGAAGAAGCTTTTCATTCACGATAAAATAAAAGCAAGCGTAATGAGATAGAAAGTGTGGACTAGGTTATATTTAAGAAGAGAATATGAGTACGTTACAATCTGTGATGTACAAAGTTCTATAGGTATTAGTCATTAGTTTTTCAGTTTTCACACCAGAGGTAAAACCTGGAGGCGGCGGCTGTGCCCCTGTCAGGAGTGTGGGGTGTGGACTCTACTCTCTGAATTGCTCCAAGCCCACTCGGCCTGGTCACCCAAGGATCCCCGCATGAGACCAACTGCTTGCTTTTTGTTTCTTGTCTCCATGGCTCAGTGCTTTACTGCCAGAGAGACATGTGATTCCTCCTTTTCTTTTTCTGCTTCACGGAGACAATTGCCAGTGACAGAAGCCCAGGAAAACTTAGCACAAAGTAGAAAACCGAGTCTAAAACTCCCAGAGGGGAACTTTCTAAAAGGCCATTAAGTTTCCTAAATGATGACATAAGTGTGAAGAATCTCATGGGTTGGTGCTTTCCGTTTTCTGACATGTAATAATAGCAATAATCATCACAGCCAGTGAACTACAACGACAAATGACACTCCTATAGTCTCTCTTAGTTCTAAGCTCATTCACATGTATCGTTTCATCTTTGTCCTCACAAAGAATTTGTCAGATTTCCATCTCAACGTCCTCATGCGAGTAAGGATAATGTCAAAAAACTTACAGAGAGACTGTGACTTACTCGAGATCACCAGAAAGAAATCTGAATTTAAGTTTCCTGTATCTTAGTCCTTTTCTAGTCCAACCACGCTCGCTGTTTTACTTAAAAATACGTTCATTTAAGTAACTGCTTCAGTAAAATGAAATGTTACAATGCTAGGAACCTTTGTAGGCCAGGTTAGACAGTGCTCTAAACACTTAACCTACGTTATGGTTTGGTCTGACCATCACAAATTCCATACACAGCGGGCATCGTTCCGGAGGTGTAACTTACACACACCTTACATTAGCGTCAGGGGTACACGGTAATAATGACTCGACGTCTGTATACACTGTGAAGTCACCACCAGAATAAGCCTAGTTAAAGTCTGTCACGACATACAGGTGCACTTTTCTTCCTGCGGTGAGATCGTTTTTCATTCGGTGTTAATGAGAAGTAACTGACGTCCACCACTGCGTAAGTCTACGGTGTGTGCAGCACCATGGTTTGATTTAATGGTGAGAACCTCTCCGCAGAGTTCAAATACTACGCAGCATAGTACTGCTACCCGTGGTCACTGTGCGGGACATCACATCCCAGGGCTTATTTCTGTCACAGCTAGAAGTTTGCACCTTCTGACCCCTTTTCCCCTATTTCCTCCACGCCCCGCCCCCGCCTCTGGCGACCACCCCTCCGTTCTCTGCATCTAGGAGCTGGTTTTCTGTCTGTCTGTGGCCTGGATCCCACGGAGAAGAGAGGCCGTGTGCTGTTTGACTTCGTCTGGCTACTTTCACTCACCCTACGGCCCTCCAGGTCCATCCGCCGTCACAGATGGCGGCACGCCTCCTTCTTCACGGCCGAGTGGCACCCATCGTGCGCGCATGAGCGCCCCTCCTCTGTATCCGCTCCGCTCACGGCCACGCAGGGGTCCCCGCCGCGGCTACTGCGAAGCGTGCTGCGGTGAACGCGCAGCTGCAGACACCTGGCTGAGTCGGTGCTGACCCTGAGGGTTTGCCCAGCCCCATCAGTGGCCCCAGGGGCGTGGTCTCGTGGGCACCAGACTCCGGCTGACCCTCAGGCGGCAGCTCTTCACGGAGGCAAATGTAGGCAGTCCTGTGGGACCTCAAGCCTCAGCCCCTTCGGCCACCAGGGCCCGGCCGTGTCCCCCGGCGGCAGTTAAAACTGGGGCCACAGCCCCTGACGTAAATCCGGGGTCACTGCCGTAAACCCGGGAGTCAGCGACGTAAATCCGGGTTCACCGACGTAAATCCGCGTTCAGCGATGTAAATCCGCGGTCAGCCACATAAATCCGGGGCCTCAGACGTAAAACCGGGGTCAGTGGCGTAAATCCGGGGGTCACTGACATAAAACTGAGGTCACTGACGTAAAGCCGGGCCCTCAGAGGTAAAGCCGGGGCCTCAGCCGTAAAGCCGGCGCCACAGACGTAAAACTGGGGTCACTGACGTAAAACCGGGGCCTCAGACGTAAAGCCACGGGCTCGGACGTGAAACCGGGGTACAGACGCCTGTCGAGCCCAGGCCGAGTCCCTGGCGCGCTGGGCGGCGCGGGCGGCGCGGGCGGCGCAAGTGGCGCAAGTGGCCCAGCTCTGACCCCGAGAACACCAGGCCGCCCTGTGCGCCTCAGGCCACAGCCCTGCCCCTCCGGCGGCTCCGGGTCCCCATCGCTGCGCAGCAGCCAGGCCAGGCGGTGAGTCCCCAGGCCTCTGGCCCTGGCGGTTCTCACAGCCAGGGGTTGTGGGGCTGAACGCGGGAGGAGGTCTTAGAAGTCGGGGTGGCGCGTGTGGGGTTCAAACCCTGCTCTTCAGGGAGCAGCCCAGGGTTACGGCGAGCCCGCGTCCCAGAGTAGGCATCGCTCAGCTGGGTTTTGGGGGTTTTCAGAGGAAGTGGTTCCAAGTGTAGCTGTAGATCCCGTATTTCCGGGTCGCAGGGGAGCGAGTTCAGCATCCTCCTTGGTCCCCATCCTGAACGTGAACCCCGTGGTTCTCATTTACCCGACTTTACAGATCAGGAAACCGAAGCCCAGAGAAATTCCGATTTTTGCTCGTAGTCACTCACGGTGAACAGGGACTCGTGGACTCAAGAGTCAGGCAGCCCAGGAACCCCATGCCATCCTGCCTCCCAGGAAGCTGCGCACTCACTGACTGCTCCGATGCAGTGCGACTGTTTTCCTGCTCATGCACCGGTCTGCACAGGGGCCCGCGCAAAAGCCACAGACTGGGTCGGTGGCTTCCACGCTAGAGGCGTGTTTCCTCGTAGTTCTGGGAGCTGGAAAGCTACAGTGGAGAGGGGTTGGCCAGTGTGGCTCGTGGTGAGGGGCCCCTTCCTGGCTTGTGGGTGGGTGGCTGCCTGCTCACTGCTCACGCGGCCTTTTCCAGGCGCAGAGGAACGGAGAGAGAGGTGTCTCTCCTCCCCCTCTTACCGTCTTAGGGCCCCACCCTTATGAGTTCATTTAATCATAATCGCCTCCTAAGAGCCCTGTCTTCAGACACTGTTGGCTTGAGTGTTAGGGCTGCAACGTAAGAGTTTTGGGGGGACACAGTTCCGTCCAGGGCATATTAGCAAGCACATAAATAAGTGATTACTAGATATTTGGAAGCCTTTGCAATTCTGTGCTTTATGTTTCTGAGGGGCTGCCCTGTCTTCCTTTCTGTATTCCAGATTAATTTCTCATTGCTTCTGTAACAAACTACCACAAATTCGGTGGCTTAAAACAACGTAAATTTATTATCCTGCAGTTTTAGGGATCAGAGGTCTGGAGTCAAGGTGTTGGCAGGACTTTGTTCCCTCGGGAAGCTTCAGAGAGACTGCGCTTCCTTGCCTTTTCCGGCTTCTGGGGCCGCCCTGCATTCCTTATCTCGTGGCCCTTGCCCCACGCAGTGTCTTCCCCACACTGCGTCTCTCTTGACAGTCCTCTTCTGTAGTCGGATCTCCCTTTGCCCTGAAGGACAGTTGCCATTCTGCTGGGTCTGCCTGGCTAATCCAGGGCTCTGCCATCTCAATATCCTTAACTTAATCACATCTTCACTTTTACCACATAACATAATGTATTCACTGGTTCCAGGGATTTGGATGTCCGTGTCTTTGGGGGACCATTACTTCGCCTGCCGCATGGTGAGTACTACATTTAAGCAAACTGCTTTCTAATATCATTATGCTATACTAATAAATAAATTACTAACTTAATATTCTAAAGTCAGAGTCACATACGCTTCAGCTTACTAAAGTGGCAAGTGGTAGGCACACCTTGGAAGACACACTTACAAAGAGATATTTTAGTTTCTCATGTAATTAGACTATTTTCCTTGGAAATTAAATCAGGACTTGCCAGTTGTTGAAATGGGCTATCACCAGAATCATTTAATTTCTCAATAATTTAAAATTATGTGGCGAACTAACATGTGCTTAAAGATCCTGAGTCTGAGTAAACAATTTGTTAAGATCCCTTTTTTAAAATTTTTATTTATTCATTTTTATTTTTTAAATATTTATTTATTTATTTATTTATTTATTTATTTTTGTGGTATGCGGGCCTCTCACTGCTGTGGCCTCTCCCGTTGTGGAGCACAGGCTCCAGACGTGCAGGCTCAGCGGACATGGCTCACGGGCCCAGCCGCTCCGCGGCATGTGGGATCTTCCCGGACCGGGGCACGAACCCGTGTCCCCTGCATCGGCAGGCGGACTCTCAACCACTGCGCCACCAGGGAGGCCCAAGATCCCTTTTAAAATTCTTCTCATGCTTTCCTGAGGATACAGATAGATGGTCAGTTATTTTCTGCAGCATTTCCTCTGATATGGGATATATTTGGGAAGCATCTCTTAGGGTTAATGTTGAAAGTGTTGCTATTTATTCTAAGTATTCTGCAGCTATTTCTAACAAAACACTTTCCTTTGAATTCTGTGTCAGTTTTATCTTCTTCAGTGTACTTGAAAATTGCCAGGTAAGTCCAGCAACTTCATCAGCCTTCATCCTCCTCCTTAAGAGTAACAAAAGGAAGGATTCTTACTTAATCTGGGGAGTACCCTTCGGGGAATTTCCTTGACTAAGATATTATATAAGTGGATGAAAGATATTACATGAAGATTGGCCATTGCCCAACTGGAGAAAATAAGAGTTCATTGTAAGACTGCCTTAAGGCCTTCACAAGAAAACTACTAGGTACCTATAACCATGGAGTGTGAGTCATGTCAGAGAATCTCATAGCTGAGATTGGTTTGTTTGTTTGTTTTCCTTGAAATCTGCACTCCCTGCCTGCAGAGTGAAGTCTGTACTTGTCGGTGAGGCATCCAGGGTCGTTCTCAGTAGGTTTTCAAAATATATTGGATTTAGGGACCGAATCACTTGCCTCCTCCGCATCCCCCCAGAACCCCTCACCCCTGCTCCAGGGTCTTCTCGGTGCCTTCCTGATGTTTAGCACTTAGCCCCTCTCTTGGTATTTAGGAAAACTCTAGGTTAGTTCTTAACCCCAAATGTTTAAAGCAAGCCTTCTCTGTCTAGCTCACCCCCAAATATCCTACAGATGGTTTTGTTTTGCTTTTTGTCCCAAGTCTGTGGTCCTTGGACACGTGTTCTTGGTGACCAGTTATCTGGTCTTTCATGTTTCAAGCTCCACTAATATCTCATTTCCAGAAAGCGGTATTCATAACTAGGTGTCATAAATGATTAACTCCAACAGATAGTCATGGCTATCTGATACATACATAATTTTTTTTTAACATCCTGCATCTCATTCTGATGAAGTACAGTAAATAATTCAGGTCACATGGTCGAACGTTGAGTGTGAGCTCAGTTAGATGAATGAAGCTTGAAGATAAATACAATTCCATTAACATAATTTTATCATAATTATTTATCTAAAGGTCTCTTTGAAACGAAACAAAAAGCTCTTGGGTTGGTGTCAGCAGGAAGTGCATATAGAATCGCAAAGTCAGTTCTGGGCCCCTCATCTCTTAACCACGTGCAGCCCATCGACAGCAGTAGGAATGTAGAGATAGCCACGTTTCTTTCTCGATCCTACTCTGAAGTCAGCAGGGTGGGACGCATGGCTGAAATTTTGAGGATGCTTTAAATGTTGAGTAATCTCCATACATCTCATGTCTTCTTGGTCTTTGTCATTTATTCTCAGAATGACAAAATTTGTTCTCATTTGCAACAAAATACATAATTCTGGTAAATTGTGATGTACAGTTGATGCTCGTTAAGCACCATAGGATTGATTGTAGGGTTACAAATCAGTTTTGGCTTAGGCAAATTCCTATACAGGGATTTGGCAGGTAGTGAGCATCAGCTGTGATTGGTGAATCTTTATGACCACGTTTTCTATTTGCTCTTGCGTGTACTTGTATGCTTATTTATATGAGGGTTTATCATTGACTATCAGGGAATAATAACCGTGCTGAAAAACATGGATGTGGAACGTGGAAGGCATCCACATGACACTAGAAGTCATTCAGACCAACTATTAGAAAGGGTGAGTGGGCTCTCAGCAGAATGGTGAGAAATAAAATGAAAAATTGCACTTTCTGCAAAGTATAACTACCAGTCATTTATCAGACACTACGAGTGTGATGTGACAGTGTCACGAGTAACCTGGGTTAAAGAGACGATGAGCGACTTGGGTAGCTAGTGCATCTCAGATAAGCAAACTTCGGAGATTAAACAACAACCATGTTTTGGTTATAGCTCATGATTTCGCGGGTTAGGCATTTGGAGAGAACTCAGCTGGGCCCTTGTGCTCCACTTGGCACTGAGGGAGGTCTCTCAGTGGTGTCCAGATGGCAGATGGGGTCTGGAGGGTCCAGGGGGCTTCCACTCACAAGTCGGTTGCCCTCGTAAACGGATGGAAGTCTGGGTTCAGCTGGTAATGCCCACCCGAGAAGATTCCAAGAGGCCCCAAGGATTCCAAGATTCCAGATGCTGTCAGATTTCTGTGATGCAGACTTGGAGACCCAGAATGTCCCTTCAGTTGGTCAGGCAGCTCAGAGCAGAGAACAATGTAGCACTCTCTGTCTCAGTTGCAGAAACGGCAAAAAGTGCACCCCGTGAAGTTATCCTTTCTACCCTTCAAAGTACCTGTAGTGAACATGTTGTACTTCTGTTGACTTCTACACCCCAAACCAGTTAGTGGGCAATACATTTATTTTAATGTATTTAAAAAATATCTTCTTAAATCAGGCTTGTTTGCTCATTAATATTTATTTTCTTAATCTAATCACCTAAGGTGAAAATAGAAACTATAAAAAGAAAGGAAATGTAGCTTGGGATGTGCAAATATAGTATCATTTCCTTAGAAAAGTCCAGAAAGAACAAATAAAAGTTAGCCTCAGTATTAATTAGAGAAGAAAGAATTTTAATTCACGCATGTCAATTGTTTATCACCATTGTAATTGGTAAAGTTAGTTGAATTTCAACATTTTATTTATTGATATAAACATGAAAGTCAGAAGATAGAAACATTTGGAACAGGGTTTTTTCATTTTTCATTTTTTTAACTCCTACTAGTGACTGAGGCTATTAAGGGCTTAAAAAAAAAACTAAGCTTATAAATGGAATGGATTATTCTGTGTACTAACTTTTAAAAAATATTTGGTGTCATACAATTTTTATAAACTACATTTATAGTACTAACAAGTCAATATCTGGAGTCTTTAGTAATTAGATCCCATATATTCTGTTGAATTCAAAGTTGTCAGTGTAAGAAAGTTATGTGTTGTAGTGACAGTGAATTAACTGTGGGGATTCTCAGATCTCTTAGGAGGTTTTCAGGCATGGAGACACAAATAATATATTAAGTAAATGAAAAAACAAGAGATTAAGTTAAATGACAGAGAACTAAGCCAGTAAAATCAAGTTTCTCTGCAGAAGAGTGTGCTCAGCAGCCAGCCAGGAGAATCTGTGAATAGGAAACACATGCACAAGCTTTTCCGTCACCATCGAGCCCCCTCCACTTGGTAGATGTCAGTTATATGGGGTCCTTCAGTTTTAAACTGAGGAATAAGCAGTAATAAAACATTAATGAAAACCAGTTTGATAAAACAATAGAGAATAATTATTTGGTTTCTATCATGACAACTTCTCTTACCACAGCAGCGTTTCATGTTTTTTGTCTTTATAAAGTTTTGCATGTGTGTAAAAGTAACCCATGCTTATTATAAAATGTAAATGTTGCAAACATCTGTAACACAGCAAGTGGAAGCACCATGTGACACTACAAACAGAGGAGTCCATCGTCGGTAGTTTCTACCAGGCTCACCTTCAGTTCCTTTTGTCACGACAGTCATCCCCAGAGTCAGCCAGGGGTCCAGGGTAGAGAAAGGAGGGAGAGCTGCCCTGGAGGAAGGGGACCTGAGTTCCACTTGACTCTCTGTCCTATACCTACTGTAAGTATGTGGTGATTTCCTATAAAATGTACTTAGCAGGACCTGAGTGATGATTCTCGAGTCCTGATCAAGGTCCTTTACCCTCTGAAGAGTCAAAGAGGCCCAGTGAATGGTCTCACCGCCCAATACTTTCTCCAGATAGCAGAGAGGGACCTCTGAGGACCACTTCAGCTGCCAGCAGACACGATGAAGAAGACTTTTAACAGACTGACTGAGACACCACCATTGTCCAGTGGTAGCAGCAAGATTTCTGTGTAGAGGGGTTAGGGTTGGTATTCTAGCTGGAGCGTCTGGGCCAAGGGATGTGAATCAAGCCGCTTCTTCTCAGCAGATCCATTGTATTTCATGTAACTGATGTGTTCATTGCACATAACTTTTAAGGAGTTGATGGAATTACAGGAGGAAGGACCCCATACCCACCCAAACCCGTCTACAGCTGTAGAATCTAAAGACCGAAAGTAGAGATATATATTTTAAATTTGAGATGAGGCATAATTAGTGTATACACAGGATATTCAGTACAGATTGAACATTGTTTTGGTGTGAGTAATGCTATCCACATGGGGCTCTGGGAAGTTTTGAGCACAGGGGTGTTTGAAGTGAACGAGACCGTGCTACCAGAGCAGAGAAACCCATTACATTTCTCACTGTGTCCTTTCTACTGTGTAAATCACCTTTCTTTTCTTTCTTAGAAAAAAAAAGGCAAGGTTGTTAAATTTTATTTTCATCATCAAAGACACGTTAGTTACATTGGCCTAGAGTAAGTGACATCTCATAGGTAGGGAGAAGTTATTAGTTCAACCACTATGCTTAAAATGTAAAGTCCTGTGTTTCTATAGGAAAAAGAATTAAGTCAGGCTCCAGAATTGGGACTTAATTTCTCACCGATCAGTAGGAAACCGCATAGGTGGGATCATACTTCACCTCGTGAACACTTAGAATGAAACATCATTTCAGAGCTGGGCCTTTTTTTTTTTTTTTCCATATACTGTCAAGGGCATAGGTGTGTAAAAACTTGGGGAGTATTGGTAGCTGCATGCATTCTGATAAGGTGGGATTGCGTGGAGTGGGAAAGAGAAAGGCTGAGAAGAAGGTAAGCAGGAGTAAATCACAGAGGGTTTCATAGGTTTCAAGAGTTTCTATTAGAGTCTGTGGACAGCGATTCAGAAATTGTGCTGTGTTTAGGAATTAGCTTGTTAATTAAATGGTGCCTCCAGGGTTTCCCTTTAAAGAGTCTAATGAAGTTGATCTGGGGTAAGACCCAGAAATGGCTTCGTACTTTTTGAAAGATATATGTTAGTGGAAAGGAGCTAAAATTTGTATAATCCTGGTCACATAATTTTACATGTTATGGAGCAGAGGGCTAATCCAGTGAAAATATAGATGAAGGCACAATTATGTAAGATTTGCCTGTGATAACATCTGTCAGGAAACAGTGTTCCATGGGTGTCTTGCATCTCTGCACTTCTTGTGAGCAGAAACACCAAGTGCCTTTTTTCTGCTCTATTTTTAAGGAAATTTCTGTAGAGAACGTCCTTGGAAAATAGATGTGGTGTCTCCTTCCAGAGTAGAAGGCAGGTTTTCCTGCTGTGGAGTGCAGTAAAGAGAAGGTGTCCCTTGAGAGGTTGAGCAGGTCTGCTTTGCAGGTTGGGGTTTCCTAACTGTAATACGTGCCCACTGTGCATGCTGCACGTGCCTGAGCCGCCTCAGCCCCCAAGGACACGCCATGCATGCTACTGCACCAGCTAACTGTAGCTTGCAACTACGATAAAATCTTTGAAACGTCACAGTACTTGACAGTGCCTGCGTGTGCTGCTGGGTTTTCATCCTACTTGTAGTTAGTTGAGCTTCTTTGATCTTTACGTTAATTTTTAAATTAATTTGAGAAGACTTGGGGCATTACTATGAAATATTTTTCTGCTCCTTCCTGCCCTCTTCTTCTGAAACTCCTATTTCACTTGTATTGGAGGGCTTGGCACTGAGGCTCTGGTTGTGTTTCTTTTTCCATCAATATTCGTTTTCCTTTTTTTAAATTTTGACTGGATAACTTCTGTTATCTACTTTCAAGTTCACTGTTAATTTCTTACACCATCTAAACATCTGGCTTTAAGCCCATCCAGTAATTTTTTCATTTCCGTTGTTGTACTTTCAACACTAGAATTTCCCTTTGGCTCGCTCTTCTGCTTTCCATTTCTCCCTTGATATTTCTTATTTGTAGAATCACTGTTAGTTTATCATCCTTTAATGTTTGTAACATATTTATAATTGCTGTTTTGACATCTCTTTACACTAAATCCAACACCTAGTCCCACATAGTCAGCTCCTATTGACTGCTTTGTTTTTATTTTTATTTTTTCCAATGTAGCTCACACTTTCCTGATGCTGTACCTTGTAAATTTTGGTTGAAAACTGACATTCAAGATGAAGTACAGCAAGGAGTCTAGATTTTCTCCCGTAAGGGCTGTTGAATTATTTTTTAGTAACTTCCCTGAACTTCAGCTACAGAATTAGTGTCTCTCCTGATGTGCAGCTCTTGCCATGTCTGTTGATTTTATTTATTTGTCCATCTATTTACTTACTGAGTTTTGCTGACATCCTTAGAGGTGGTTTCTATCTCTGCGTAGTTCAGTGATCAGTGCCAGTGGTTGGGACAGGAGTTGTGATCAGGCAGCTTTATTTTATAAGGCTTCTAACTTCTGCCAACTGACTTGTCTGTGGGTTGAGAAATATATTCAGATGTGTGGCCAATGCTCAAGTCTCTCTTGGCTTTCATTTATCACAGTGTCTTGGATCTCCCTCAGGCTTGCATAGGACAGTAGTCAGGAAGAGGTGTGGACAGCATATCTCAGTCCTTCTATGGTTTTCCTCCGTCTAGGGTCTTCCTATTAAATCTCTGACTGGATGGCCACTCACCCTGAATACATAACAGCCTGCCAACTTGAGCTAAGAAATCTATGTGATTCTCCCCATCTGCTCTGGACTACATCTGCCACTTTTAGCCAACAAAGCCATGGTTTATGAGTGACCTTTGTCCCGACTCATTGAGCCACTTCTGGCCCTAAAGCTAGTCCAGTGGCTAGTCCATCCTTCTTTGTTGAATCATTGTTAGTTAGTATATCGTCCTTTAATATTCTGATGGACTAGCTAGGAATTCTTGTCCATCCAGACTAACCAGAGAATGCTGTGATGGTTGAGCAGGAAAGCTACAGACTCACGGACAAACTAGCCCAAAATTGTAACCGTTTTTTTTTTGTTTGTTTGTTTTTTTAAAGAATGAATGCCTCCCAATTTGTTGTCATCTGCATTTGTTGAATGTTAAGGAAATTGAAATAGTTGTTTTTGACATTTTGTCTAGGATTCTACCTGTTTTCTTCTACAAAGGGGAACCAACTAAATTTATTATAACACCCCAACCAGCAGTGGGCTCATTTAAGAATTGATCTTATAAAATACCAAGTTAAAGATGTTCAACTGTCATTTTGTAAAAGACTGAGTGAAATTTAGGCAGGGTACATAATTTTAAGAAATTCCTTATGTTACCTAACAGTGTAAAGCTGGATCACATGAGAAGTATTTAAAATTTTTTTTTAAACTGACAAAGTATTTCTCAAATTGGCTGCATCATTTTACATTCCCACCAGCAGCATACGAGGTTTCCCACATTCTCACCACCCCTTGGTGTTTTCAAACCTGTTTAGTCATTGCAGTGGGTATGAAAATTTCCTCTAAGAAAAACAGGGTAATTGTAGAAACCATCTTATCTGTGTCACCTCTCTCAAGAATCAGAGTCCTGATAGAGATGTTTTCCACTGTATGAAACTGATTTTCGTGTATTTTTATGGGTTTTCCAGCTGTTTACAGCAGGAGGGTAAATTTCATTCCAGTTACTCCACGAGGGCTGATAGCAGAGACTCATAGCTAGAATTTGAACTAAGATTCCCTGGTTCTTTTTGTAGCTTTTCGTTTCATTTGTAGGTAATAATGCTTAGGAAGCAATAAGCATGACAGTTACCTTTTGCACTGTGTCACAGATGGTTTGTCTAATTGATTGTTTCTACATCATTAGATACAGGCTAACCATGTCTTGTGTTTACTGTGTCTGTTAATGTTATATGGGGTTTGGTTTGTTTGTTTGTATCTCTGTGTGGTCCATTTCTTTGCTCCCTTATTTGAATTTATTTCGCTGTCTTGAGTGTTAGGAGGTCTCCAAACACAGCCTCCACACAGTTCTGCCCCTCTCCTTGTACAAAGACCACTCCTCCCACCAGGAGAGCTTGTGTTCCTTCCCCTGGCAATGTGGCTGAGTTTTAAACCACAGTGACTGGGGGTGGATTCTTACGCAGCAATATATAACCCCAAATTTCAGGAATATTTATATTTTGTTTTCATGTGGACCTTTATATGTTTATAATGTTCTTATTCTCATTTTTCCTTTGTTAGTTTTCTACTCATTTATTTATTAACTTTAATTTTTTGACTCCCACCTATTATAATCCCCCCCACCCCAAAGACACTCTGTTTCCTGTTTTTCTCTTGACGATTCTTTTCATTTACAGTTGTGTTATTTCTAAATTGTAAGGACACTTAAGATTATTATACTTTATTCCTATCCTCATTGCACTTTTCTTTAGTTATATTTTTAATTTAAATATGTTTAGTCCTTGACTATTTCCTTGACTGGGCCGGTTGGCACCTCCTCATCCCATTTCTTGCTGTGTGTAGGACAAGTCAGCATTCAGCCTCTGACAAAAATTCACAGGTATCCTTGACACCACTGATTCAGTAACACATAATATCTTCCATTTTTTTTTTTTTTGCAGAATAACTCGTGATGAATCATGCAGTGAGTAATCACAGGTGTTCCAACACCTTACGTTTTCAAAGACATTTTATACATTTTTGTAAGACTTTTTATGTTCTACATAAATTTTCACCGCCATCCTTTGTAATACACAGATTCAACTTTGCATTGTACTGAATCAGTGTTTCCTCAACTTCTTTGAAAATATTGTCGACTGTAGTTATAAAATAGACTCTTCATAGACGCTACTTTTTCAGTCATTTCAACCTTGGCATTGACTCCTGGAATAAACAAGAAGGTGGTATTGGTAACATCCATTGACTCATAAGGGGCCAAGAAAGGTCACTTGAAATTATTTGTCTTGGTATTTATTGACTAATGTTAATACTTCCAATGTCATTAACTCATCAAACAACTGTTCTCACCAAAAGACTAATAGTCTTTAAAAAGGCCACTTTACACACATTTCTTCAACTGCTGCAGTCAAACGTAATTATTGATAATTCAACATGGGGACCCTGCTTTCCCTGCTTGACTGGCAAACGAATCACTCAGACAATTACTTTATTTCAGCCTTAATTTATTATTATTTTTGTATTTGTGAAGGAAGTCCTGATGTTAGACTGCTTTATACACTTAATAATTTTTCTGAATGCTGCTTTTCTGTGAGGTGGAAAGAGTGGGTTTAATGTATAATCTGGTAATGTTGGTGTATATTGTATTATTTTAGCCCAAGTATAGTGTCATTACATAATAAACACAATGTTTATCATCTATCTTATTAAGAAAATAGTGCATACTCCATAATGCCTGAAAAATTATGAGAATCAGAGTTTACTTTTTTCTTCTTTTCTTCCTTTGACCTAATGGGACCTTTAGTTTCCCCACTATCTGATGATCTTGTTTGTCACTTTTCAGAGCCCCTTCAGCATAAGAAAGTGATCTAACAATCATTCAGCCTCTTTGATTATGGTGTGTAGCTCTTTTATGTGCGACTTTCTTAATTCACTTGATTCGTCTGGGACTGGTAGATATTGTGTCTCCTTCTGTTATTTTGACCACCCTCAAAACTTTGTGTTTTCTCTAGTTTTTGCTTCAAGGAAGTTGTGTCTTTCATTTGTGGCACAGGCAGCATTAACCTTTTGTATGTGCCTTGCATACTTTAGATTTTTAAATGTCTCTCTTTGGTCTGCATCTGCCTTGGCTTGTATCGAAATCATATTCCTTGCATTGGTTTTTGTTTGCCTTTGTCTATCTTTTCACCTATATCCTTTTTTAAATCACTTTGCTTAAGTGCAGGGAACATTGAGTGGAATTTTGTTGATAACACAAATGAAAAGCCTTTTTTCTTCTATAAACTTACATTTATTGTTGTGGCAGATATTTAAAATCTGAGTTTTCTTGCTTTAGATGTCTGTGACTCTGTGTGTGTGTGTGTGTGTGTGTGTGTGTGTGTGTGTGTGTGTAAAGCTGTTGTGGTGCGTCCATCTCCGTGTTAGTGGTGCCAAGGAGAGTCTAGTATTAGGTTCGTACCTGACAAATACTTGATGAGTAGAGGAATGGATGTTTAGGAGCACGCATTTTAGTCTCAGGTGAACCCAAGCCTCGCCACTTCCTAGCTATGCAATCTTGAGAAAGTCATGGAATCTCTGTTTTTTTAAAATTCATCTGATAAATTGAGACATTACCACCTGCCGTACAGTGTTGTTGAAAAAGTTGCATGCAGTCCTGCTTATAAAATCACGGTGCTGGCACATTTGAAGTGATTGAGAGACGAGATACACAAGTTTCCTCACATCCTGCTGTGTCAGGTCCGAAAACCAATGTCGGTGGGATCCAACTCATGTTTTGCTTTAAGTGAAATTCCTTGAAGTACCTAAGCCTTTTAATTTCTTCAAGAAAACCATGACCAAATTCAACTGTGGATTGTTAGACTAAAAGCGCTTTATCAATCCAATGCCTGAGAGAATGCAGTTGTTTCAAAACAGCGACAGGACGGCCTTGTTAAAGCATTCCAAAAATAGTGTTCCAGAGGTGGAAGAAGTTGGACACAAAACAGATCCTTGTCCTAGTTGCTGAATTCACCGGTGGTGAGAGGTCGACTTCCGGGAGTTAGATATTTAATTAGGCCACTGATTCATACCGTGATAATAAGAAAAGTGAATCGTCTTAGTTTCATACTGAGAATAATGGTTTTATCTTATCCAACTACATTAAACGTCGTACAGCTAGCGTGTCAATTACAAAGATTGTGTTTATCAGAGAATGAGAGATCCTTCTGGGTATTTTTTAAACTTAATTAATTGGTGTATTTGTTTATTTATTTTTGGCTGCGTTGGATCTTCGTTGCCGCGCGGGCTTTACTCTAGTTGGGGTGAACGGGGACAACTTTTTGTTGTGTTTCGCGGGCTTCTCATTGCGGTGGCTTCTTTTGTTGGAGAGCGCGGGCGGGCTTCAGTAGTTGTGGATTGTGGGCTCTAGAGCGCAGGCTCAGTAGTTGTGGCGCACAGGCTCAGTTGCTCCGCGGCATGTGGGATCTTCCCAGACCAGGGCTCGAACCTGTGTCCCCTGCATTGGCAGGCGGATTCTTAACCACTGCGCCACCAGGGAAGTCCCTATCCGGGTATTTTTTATCATATAAAAATGGAACTTTTGGGGCTTCCCTGGTGGCGCAGTGGTTGAGAGTCCGCCTGCCGATGCAGGGCACACGGGTTCATGCCCCGGTCCGGGAGGATCCCACATGCCGCGGAGCAGCTGGGCCTGTGAGCCATGGCCGCTGAGCCTGCGCTTCCGGAGCCTGTGCTCCGCAACGGGAGAGGCCACAACAGTGAGAGGCCCGCGTACTGCAAAAAAAATTAATAAATAAAGTAACTTTTTTTTTTTTCACCTGCTTATTGTCTGTTCTCTGAATAGAATGTAAGATCTGTGAGGCCACAGCCCGTGTCTGTTTTGTTTACTTAAACAGTGCATGGTACACAGTAAATTCAAAGTTTATTTTTAAAACATGTGAATGAATGAAGTCTTTCACCTGAAAAGTGAATGGAATATTTGATCTTTGATAGAGATATCCCTGAGGCGTGCAGAGGAGAGAAAATGTATTAATTCCTTCTTTCTCAGGTAGGCTAAATTATTTCTGTGAATACAAAGCTGCTACCTTCTTGAGTTATCCACTGCGGTGTGTAGTTTAGAGGAGAGACCCATCTGAAGAGAGTTTTTCAATTATCACCTAACTGGGGAATTTCTTTCACAGCAGGATTAAACTAGATGGGAGAGGTGACATAATAAAGAATGACTGAGAGTCAGAGGACATTGTCCAGAAGTGCCTAGGTGATGGGAAGAATGAGCTAGACCCCAGGGAGACAAGCGTTCCAGGCAGGGGGAGGAGCACAGGTAAATGTGTGATGTGAAAACAGGGTAAAAACTAGCTTACTTATCTGGGAGTGTAGTGAGTAAAAGAGGAGAGGATTTAAAGATAAGGTCAGATTTTATTTACCTATTTTTATTGTTTTCACTTTTAATCCAGGCCAGGAAAGTTGCTTTTTATCTTAAGCCTTTGGTGTATTTTAAACAGAGTAGTGACACTTTCACCTTTAAATGCTTTTTAGAAGATCACTCTGGCTCCTTGTGTGGAGAAAGCATTTTAAAGAGGATGTAAAAAGAGGATTTAGGCGACTGTTACACTCCAGGGTTATAAGGATTTGGAGCAGTGTGGAGTTCAAGAAAGTAGATGCATCTGGATGCATTTTGTACGTTGAATGGACGGGAATCAGTGGATTGAAAGTGAGGAAACAAAAATCAGAGCTAATGGTAGAAAGAATTTGGCGCCTCAGCAATTGAATTGCTAATGGTGACATTTATAGATCTGGAGAAGAAAGGAAATGGTATAGGACTGAGGATGGGTTGGAATTAAGAGTTTGTTTTGAGATCCTGATGTTGAGATTCCCATTAGACAAGTGCGAGATGTCGCGTCTGAACTTAAGGGATTTGTTAACCATATACGTGGTATTTAACAGTATTAAACTGTGCAGTTCCACTGCAGACATTTGTAAGGTAGAAGGGAAAAGGACCCCAAAGAGGTCCCTAGGAGTTCTATAACATTTAATTATTGAGCCACCAGGCAGGGGCTCTTAAAGGAGACGGAGAAGGAAAAAGGAAAGCCAACCAAAAAAAAAAAAAAAAGATTCGAAAAGCAGAGAGTGTTTACCCCTGTGGAATGCTGCTCAGCCATCGGTCCTGACATGTCACGCCTGCAAGAATAAAGCAGTAATCGTTGGATTTGAGGACTAGCAGGGGTGCTGCCTGGGAGCTTGAGAGGTTTAGTGTAGCTGGCATAGTGAGAAGTAAAGCCAGAATTGTGTGAGAGAATATGGACTTAGGAAAACAGAGACCGAAGATAGCCCATTCAGTATGTTTTGATTTGACAGAGAACCAAAGATGTGTCATCTCGGGAAGAAGATGTGGTGGTGGTTAGGGCGTGGTTGGACAGGGGGGCTGGTAATTGTGCTGCAGCACCTCAGCCTTCCACCAAAATGGAACCAAGCTCATCCAGAAAGACTCTTGGATGTACCTAGAAGTCATGTTTGATAAGGGCACCCTTGACCAGTCAAGTTGACATGCAAACTGATCAGATCACAGATGTGCTCCTCCATCCATTTTCAATGCCTGCCTTTCCCTTACAAAGCCTAACTTGTATATAAAGCCATTCTTGAATCCACCTTATCTGACACTCAGACTTCCCCAACCACAAAGCTTCCCACTGGCCATTCAGAACTTGAAATCTGCAGAGACAGGAGATACAGAACCTCTTAAACCAAGCGGGTCCACCTTTGAGATCCCTGCTGTCAAATTCTTCCTAATAGATCGTCCCTCAGTAACTCACACTTGTTCTGGTTCTGACTGAATGGTTAGGAATACTTGAAATCCCTACTCGATATATCTATCCTTCAAATATTTGAAAACTGCTATCTTACTTTTTGGAGTTAACTTTTCTTCAGTTTTGTATATTACATTTTAACAATACAAATTCTTGCAAGACTCAGTTCAGCTCTACTGTTCTCTAAGTGTATGGGCTTTGCTGTTGCTGATCTCAGAATGTGTGATGTTCCCTACAGAATTCGGACAACAGGAAGGGACCAACTGGTACACATATAGTGGTCCATGCCCCCCACTATAATTTCTACACAAAAGTGAAGCCCTAGAAATAGAGGAAATACAGCTCCTAAAGATACTTGTAAGCAATAGACATACTGATTTCTAGAAAGATTTCACATTGCTTTCAGGGTTTAGAAGGCCAATATAAAGTTTTTTTAACTCTGTAGATAATATGCTGTGGGAATTAAAAAGAAATCCTGAAAAATTTTATGCTTTGAGGAGTCTTACATGATGTAAATGAAATCAGTTCCCGACCAGGCTGGGTTCCACTGCCAGTCATGTTTGCATCCTGCATTGTCCCCAGAGTGTAGCCCAATCTTTGAACTGGGAGACCCTGAGCCTTTGGATCTGAGACCTGTGTATAGTGACAGCATGTGTGGTGGCTCTTGGAGGCTCTGTTGACAAGTAGTCAGTTCAGTAGGTATACTTTTGTACATAATGTAAGAGAATCGGTTGTTAAAAATATACGTATTTCTGTGTCAAACGACATCTTGAGAATAATAAAAATATGTTAGGCAGGCAAAGAAACATAAGGAGCAGGCTTGTTCTGTATCTATCATACACGTATGGCCCAGGAGGACATATGACCAGGGACTGGAACTGCTCTAGATGTTACGCTGTAGGATGTATTTTTCTTGGCATGGGAGTGAAAGCTGTGCTAGGTAATACTTAACTCTGACGCATCTTTACAGTAATTGGAAGATTACTAAGAAGATGTCCACGGGTGCAAACTTCAGACAAGCGTGTAGGTGAAGCCAGTGACTAACGTTTATAAGTGCACATGTGGCTGAGAACGCTAGTGGTCTGCATTGGGAGGATTGTAGATCTGTAAGAGCTTTGACAGCACAAAACAGTTTCTTCTGGAAATAAACAGTGGGAAAAGTCCCATAGTTTATGCTTTTAAAGGATATAGTAAATGCAAGGGAAATGAGAAGGAACATTAGAAAAATATTTATGTTCCATTTATATCCAATCTACCAATCATTATTGAGTATAATTTTTGTAGTCAAATGTTGTATGTATGTATTTTAGAAACACATAGAAGGTTCATTTTGCTGCCTATGGAGTCCTCTTAATAAATTGCATGTAGAACTTTGGCAGGAATGTTGTACTAAATTGTTCAAGTGGGCAATTCAGTGAAAAGGAATGTGGCCTAATTAACATATTGAGGTATCTTCAATCTTACTAAAATTTACAGAATCGATAACTTAAACAACAATAAAATGTCACCTCTGGAGTATTCATTTTCTTAAATATGGAAAGGTAATATCCTTACTGGGAAGTTGCAGTAAGATGATCTCTCTTCTACAGTCTTAGTGGAAGTATAAATTGATACTACATTTTAGAAAGCATTTTGGTAATGTCTAGTAAAATTGTAAATATTATGTGCTTTATAACTTGGCATTTCTGTTTTTAGCAATTTTTACTCTAGAAATATTTCCTGAAGTCTAAAAAACATGTACAAGAAGTTATATTTGAGATCCTTTGCACTGTTTATATTAGCGACATGTTAGGAATAACTCATCAAATATAATAAATTACTGCATATTTTTATAAGAAACTATGGTTTATAAGAAACTACGGTATACCGTGCTTAAAAAGAATGATGGGACAGTTGTATTTCTTAACATGGAATATTGTGCAAGCAGAATAGCCAAAAGAAGGCGACATTTTGCCATACATGAGACAAAAATTTTAGAATAGCTAAAATAAAACGTCAATTTTTATACAAGGCATAATTTACTTTTTATAAAAATTTTATATACACTTGTATATTCAGAAGGAAAAATCAAAGAAATATTCAGAATGTTAGGCAGTAGTAATTTATTAGGTACTGCACCAATTTGGGAGACTTCCACTCTTTTAATACATGACTGGATTTTTTAATGCTTGAATTTGGATGGTTTTTATACACTCTAATCAGGAGAAATGTAACAATGTTAGAAAACAATAGGAATTAATGGAAGAATAAATTAGTATATTTTTATTTCTATCCAAGTTACTTCTGGGACGGTGTTCACAGCCCTCTGGCTGGTCTGGTGATTGTCCTCCTTCTAGCCTCATCTCTCACTTTTCCGTCCATGAATCTTGGTATTTAGTCAGGCTGCTCTGACCTACTCTGTGTTTAAAAAATCGGATTTGCACAAGCTCCAATTCTTATTTCCGTAGGTGCCAGGCTTTCCTTAACACGTGGTATTGACTGAAGGACCAAGGGTGACATAACACTCATCGACATTCGTCCCCTGGAATACATTAGCACAGTCACATCATTGACGTAAATTCCTAGGACTCTTAACAGACTAAACAACAGCAATTACAACAACCAGATGGATTTCACAGGCCAGTGTGTGCTCGGATCCACATCTGCTTTGCTGACAAGTCAAAATACTGTTGAGTTTCTATGCTTCCACAAACTGGGAAACTAAAGAGTTTCTTTTTTTCTTACTTTTCATACCACCATTCTTGGTTCACACTTGGTATTCCATGTAACGGATTTATCTTAGAGGTTCCAAATCGAAAAGTCAGTGGAGGGAGGAGAGATACAGAAAGAAGCTACTATTTCTCATTTCGTAATTTAATAAAATATGAGAACAGAACTTCAGTGTTTACTTTGACTCTTTACAAAGCTTTGGGAATAACCACTGTCTACTTCTGCTCTTGGCAAGTAGCCCTACAGTGTCCCTGGGCTACCCTACGGCTGCCACAAACAACACTGCTTGCACAGATCATATCCACCTTACATCTGGCCCTTCTTTTTGTTCGTGAAAGCTTGTATTTCTGATGTGCTATGCCAGATACACTCTCTTTCTCTACAGATTATTATTGTTATTATTATCATTATTATTATTGCCAAGTTTCGGCCATGTCACTTTGCCATCTAGATTTTGTTTTGTGAAGAGAAATGTGAGAAATCAAACACTCCAACCAACAGGGACACTTAATTTTCAAGTGCATCTGGAAAATTCACCGAGGTAGGTCATATTTTGGGCCACACAATAAATTTCAATAAATTTAAAGGATTCAAGTCATTCAAATTATGTTTTCTGGTTACAGCAGAAATAAATCAGGTATCCAGTAATTTGTAAAGTATGCCAGAATGTGAAGTTAGACAATAAACTCCTCAACAGTACCTGGGTCAAAAGAAATCACAAGACAAATTAGAATATGTTTTGAATTTAACAGAAATGAGCAACAATGTATGAAAATTTGTGGGCTGCAATAAAAGCAGAACAGAAGGAAGTGTACAGCTTTAATTTTGCTTTTTTTTAATGAGAAAAGAAGGTCTCACATTAATGAGCTAAGTTTCCTCCAGGAGAAACTAGGGAAGGAATAACCGATGAAATCAAAACGTGGCAGAAGAAAGTAAGTGAAAAAGATATTATAGGAAATCAGTGAAAATGAAAACAGAAAACCACCAGAGGAAGTCAGTATGCCAAAATCTGGTTTCCTGGAAAGATCAATAAAAATGATAAACTTCTCATCAGAATGGTCAAGAATAAAAGAGAGAAGACATGAATTACCAGTAGCAAGCAAGAAAGGTACTATAGCACTAATGATTCTACAGATGCTAGGAGGACACAATGAAAATGTTATGCCAGTGAATTAGATAACATAGGTAAGGTAAAAATAATCCTGAAAAATTGCCCAGTCAGTCAAGGGAAAAAGAGATGACCTGACTGACTGTGCCTACTGGAGACATAGATTTCGAAGTTTAAAAAAATTTCCACAAAAATGATACCAGGCACAGAGAGTTACACTATTGTATTCTATCTAACATTTAGGAATGGAAAAATAATAATGCCACCAATCCTAACAAATTCTTCCAAAACTTAGAAAGGGCCGGGGGTGGGGGGACACTTCTAAACTCAGTTTAAGACCTTCGCCTAATCTGTATTGAAATGTGAAAAGAGACATTTCAAGAAACGAAATTATCTTTATAAACATAGATATGGATTTGAAATATGGATCAAAGGGCAATAGTGGTTGAATAGTAGCTTTCCATAGGTCCCTAGTTCTGAATTAGTTTAGAAGTTTCTCCCCTCTTTCCACTAACGCTTAACAGCAACCACAGCATGAGTGTAGAAACAGATAGTGTGCTGGATGTAATTTGGGGTTAGCCATTCGCACATCAACGTAAAAGAAATGTGTGTGTGTATGTGTCCTTAAAGCATACGCTGGCCTCTCTCTGCCCTTCAGTAACTCCATCCTCTGGAAGGTGGAGTGAGTTAGCTGATGGATGCTTTTGGTAAGAATCACTGAGCAGGTGCAGCTTGGCTTCATCCTTCCTCCCTCGGGAACCATTCTGTCCACAGAAAGCTCGTGCTCTCATCTGCAACCCCAGGCTGCACATTGTAGGGAAGTCCACAGCTTTTGGAGGAAGCTCTCCCTGGTCCAGCACACTGGAAGTAGCGCTAAGCCTGCCAACTTGGAATTCAGTATTAGCACGGACGTCTTTCTAACAGAAGTAACTAAGCCACAATGAATGATGATGTTGATTTGTGCACTTCTGTATCTGCGTGTTTTATTTTACAGCTTGTTCTGTAACAGGTTCATGAAGAACAGTCCAACTCCTAGGGACCCCTCAGAGACCTTGGCAGATGCTGAGAGCAGGAGTGATATGGGACTAAGGAAGTTTATGGAAGCGTCAGGTAGATGGAGTGTTTACGAGTGATGTTTCCTCAAGAATAAGGAAGATGAGCAATGCTGGCAAGCATGAGATAAAGAGGATCTAGATACCAGAATCTTGAAGGGGACGTGCTAAGAAGATTCTACTACAAAATGTGTGTGTGCGGGGGGTTGGGGGGGAGGCAGGCAGGCGGTTTGAAAAGCACGACCTTGGAGTTGAAGTTTGAGAAGAATAGGAGACTCAGAATCAGATGTTAATAAACACAAGAGATCAACATCTCTGAATAAGGTTCTCTCTCAGAAAATAGTAAAATAATGCCAGTAGGTGAGTGAAGTTTTATGTCAGTTCTAAAATGGAATTATCTCCTTGGGAGCTTGGCGTTAACCTTTCAAATTAGAATACACGGTTATTGTTCACAGCATTGCTTCCATTCTGTACTTACTTTTCACAGTTTTGGGACTTCTGTTTTGGTAGCTGTGGAAATGAATTTAAACAATTTGTCTTTCATTTTGCTTTTATCCTATTTTGAAAACTGGCTGTGTGTTTATGGCTTAGACTTTCAATCTGTCATTTCTCAAATAAAATTTGTACAGTGACACTGATGCCAGGTATCAAATCCAGCCATCTCTAAAATGCCACTGTTCAAACCAGCTGTCTAAACACAGGAGCCATAAGACTTTATTGCTCTGGGGGATTAAAAAATATCCTAGAGTGTTGGTGGGGCTTTTGAGGTCTTGCCATGAATTTGTTGTGATAGCCAAAACAAAGGGGGAATATTTCTGAAGAGTGGCACTTTAAAAAGTCTTTTCCTTGCTCTGCTGCATTTTGGATAGGCAATGAAAATGTTTCCTGGGATGCCTTTTTCCAGATCTTACTGGAAAACCTTTCAGTGTTTTGTTGTGGAATATGATATCCGCTGTAGGCTTTTCGTATATGACCTTTGTTATGTTGAGGTAATTACTGTCTATTCCTACTTTCTTGAGAGTTTTTATCATGAAATGGAATTGAATTCTCCCAAATGCTTTTTCTGCATCTACTGAGATAAGCATATGACTTTCACCTTCCATTCTGTCCATGTGGTTTGTCATATTAATTGGTTTTCATATGTTTATGCATATGATTTTCATATGCATCTCGGGTAAAATGCACTGTATCATGGTGTAGGATCCTTTTACTGTGTTGCTGAATTCAGTTTGCTAGTGTTGTGTTGAGAACTTGTGCACCTATGTTCATCAAGGATATTGCCTGTAGTTTTCTTTTCTCGTGGTGTCTGACTTTGGTATCAGGGTAAGGCTGGCCTCATAAAATGAGTTTGGAAGTGTTCCCTTCTTCAATTTTTTGGAATAGTTGTGGAGTTAATTCTTCTTTAAATATGTGATGGAATTCATATATATACATATATACATGAAAAATGTCACAGTGTGTTATCTGATTTCTGCGGGAACTTTGGATATTCTAATCAACTTTCTAGGACCTCTTTAAAAATAGCTTGCCGGGGGCTCCCCTGGTGGCGCAGTGGTTGGGAGTCCGCCTGCCGATGCAGGGGACACGGGTTCGTGCCCCGGTCCGGGAGGATCCCACATGCCGCGGAGCGGCTGGGCCCGTGAGCCATGGCTGCTGAGCCTGGGCGTCCGGAGCCTGTGCTCCGCAACGGGAGAGGCCACAGCAGTGAGAGGCCCGCGTACCACAAAAAAAAAAAAAAAAAAAAAAAAAAATAGCTTGCCAAATGTAAGATCAAGCTTCTGGCATCATCCAGACTTGGTCTTGAGCAAATTATTAATAACTGAAGATAGAAATGTGTGGGATTAAAAGTAAAACTTTCTGTAAACAGAGTATCCGAAGGGCATCTGCAATTATTTGAAAGCAGCTTAACATTCCACAGCGAGGGCTGAGCTGTGCTGACCATGGGCAGGAGGTCTGAGCAGTAACAGAGGGCAGCATGAATAAGATACCAGCCACCTGCCGGCTGTATAGTGAAAACACATGAAGGCCGCTGTGGGGATTTAGCAGAAGTCACTCAGCGCTGAAAGAGTTCCAGGCTTCAGCGTGTGCTTCACATTAAACTGTGTGCCAGAGGAGACTCTCAATCCCTAAGATCAGCCAAGTAAGAATAAAGTGAAATTGTCAATAGGATGCTGAATACCTGAACACATTTACTACATTTCAGGTATGTAAGAGAATCCAAAGGAATATATTGTATAAATCCTCAGAGAAATGACAGTAGAGAACAATGTAAGCAATAGCATGTTAAACTAGATTTTAATTTGAGGCTGAATGTCAAGAAAAACTTGTATGATTACCAAATTGAGACTGATTTGCATAGTTCCTTAAAATTATATATATATGTATATATATGTATATATATATATGTATATATATAGAGAGAGAGAGAGGGAGGGAGGGAGAGGGGGCAGAGAGAGTATGTAATCAACTTAGCTGAGTTAAATTTATATATATATAAATTTTATTCAGCTAGAACTTGATTAAATTTTTTAAAGTTGTAGCAGGCTTTGGGAAAATGCTAAAGTTTGAAGTTCAGCATGTTGTTGCATATATAAAACTGAAACAGACATTAAAAGCCCTGATATAGATGTGTATCCCTGTGTTAGCTTCTTAATGTGAGACTCACCTGCATTATGAAACAGGGATTATAATCATTTTTCTCTTTTTCAAAACTGTCCTGAGAAGCAGACATGGTAATATATATTCAAATCCTTGGAAAAGTTGTGTGCAGTTGTAGAGGATCACTGAAATGACCCATGATCTTATGTTAAATTATAGTTCTGAAATTTGCCATTTTTGGCCACCCTTTTTTTAAATCAAAGTGCTTGGCCCTTCAGCAGTACCATAAGCTTTGTGAGGGAGAGCCCCGCCCCTATGAAGCCACAGTGATGGGGAAGGTGACCCGAGGCCTCGTCGTCACTGATCAGTTCAGGACCCCTCTCTCCAGGGGATAAAACAGTGGCTTCTTCTGGGACTCACCCCGCTGAAGCTGTCAGACATGCAATGTCGTTGGGCTAAGAAGCTGGGCTTGAAGCTGCCGCCGACCCTCTTCCCTCATGTGAGTAAAACGCGTGTTAAGTTTTAGCCTAACGGGTGCGGCCAGAGCTGACAGCTCGGCACAGGCCTCTGAGTCTGGTGTCTAACTCTACAAATGAACTGCAGAAAACGGCCAACACTTTCTTGTCTTTTGAGTTGAAAAACAGGATCTTGACACTTTCAGGTGAGACAGTGTGGTCTTGAATCATGTTTTTAATCCTCAAGTGTCCTGTCTTGAGTGTCAGAAGGCCCAGACCTGGAAATTTGACATGAACAAGGAAAGGGGAAAAGCTGAAATGAAGGCCTACGCTGTCCTCAAATTAAATAGACGGGAGGAGGGGATCCCCAGAAGGTTCAAGGCCCCGAGGCCTCGTGGTCGTCTGGGAGATGTCAGAAGGAGCCCAAAAGCAGGAGAGACTCCTCCAGGGGATGTTCTGGGAAACTCCACACTTAGAAGAGGTGAGGCAAGGGTAGAGAAGGATCCTGTAGCTCCATGGAAAGGCTTGGGAAAGAATCCACAAAGGCACCCAAGCCTGCTGAGGTCCAGAAGATGTGTCAGGTAGCGCTAACAGCACTGCCCACAGATTCTCAAGAGGAAGGTGGGAGGGTGAGGAGAGGGGTGACGTGCCCCGAGGATGCTCCCAGACTTGGTGAAGGTGCCCGGTGAATTTTCACTGACTAAAAGTCAAGGCTTGACAGCAACCATAGGAATGATGTCATGGGGGGTATAAAACTGATATGCTGAAAAATGTGGCAAGTGTTTTACCTTGTTGACTACGTGGCATCTGCTATAAGGCAGAAACAAATGCTGTAGAAAAAAGTGTGTATAGTTATAGAAAGATGAGGTTATATTTTGCATTATATGTGGTTTATAAAATTATATATGCTGGGATCCAGAAAGTATGGTGGTCTGGTATTGCCTTATTTTTTTTAACTATTAAAGTTATGTTTTCACTGTGTTTTCTTTAAACTTTTAGGCACCAAATTTGAGGCACTTCTAAATTTAAAGAAGAGAACCAAAATAAATACACTGTCTTCACCAAGTGTCCAGATATCGTAGTGCCAAGGTTTCATTTTTGTTCATTTCTAACGCATTTATTTTGACATTCTTTTGAAGAATCCGTGGAGAAACTGATAATTGATCATGTTAGTTTCCAAATGCCCTTGTTCTCAGTACATTAAATGTATCTGAAAGAATGGTTTGCTTAGCGTCCCCCTCAAAGAACCGACCCCCCCAAAAAAAATGTGTTTGCATTTTTATGTCTGCCCCATGGTGAGGAGAGGGAGGATGAGGGAGTACTGTCTGCTGACCATGTAATTCAGTGAATAATAAACTATTAGGGACACAGACTAGTTGAATCAAAATTAAGATGTAAAAAGTGAATTAAATGATGGGAGAGAGCAGGAGAGTGGGAAAGTCAGATGGAGCAGGACACAGAGGCACTCAAACCAGCATGTGGCACTTCCTGTGTGACCGGGTCGGTCAGCACAGAGAAGCCGCGTCAGCCTGGACCCTGGAAAGCTGGGATTCCAGTTTGTTCTTGAAAAGACTTGCTAGTTCAGATTTCCCTGTGCATCCTTCCCACGTACATTTGAGGCTTTTTCTCTTGTTCCTCTGTGTCCTTGTGAGAGCTCAGCGTACGCGTGGCTGTGTTCGTCCTAGTAGCGTCTGTGTGCCCTCCTTTCCTAGGGGGTCTGGAGGGCCCTTCCCGGGCAGCCCTAAGACTCATGGATGCTTCTCTTGCAACAGTGCTTGTCGGGAGCACTGAGTTCACCAAAGGGGGTGACATTTCTCAGGGTGATATAACCCTTCCTCTGTGCTTTGACCCCACATTCTGTTCTCTTCTCCTGTAATGTAAGCTTCTCCTGTGATTCCACCAGAGTTAATGTGCATGCTACTCTGAATGCTCCCCCTCCTCCAACAAGGAGACCTGAGCTGCTGCTGGGGGCAACTCGAGGACGGGCTGTACCTCGACTGGATGCGTGTCCAGCAGTGTCCAAGATTAGTCTTTTATGTACAAGCACAGAAGAGAATGAGTCAGAGACAGAGAGACAGGCAGAAAGAGGGACCAGGAGACAAAGAGAGATGGAGAGAGAGAGACCAGAGATGCAGAGAGATGCAGAGAGACAGAGACAGAGCCTGCACAGTAAGCCTTCTTAACACCCCGGATGCCCCCTTTCCCCACACACTGGAAAATCCTCTTCCCTTTAGGTTTCATGTAGAGTTTAATTCCCAAAGGGGAAACAAACATTACCAATACCATCTGGTGTATATATTAGTAAAGGTGTTAAGATGCTCTTTTTTACCTTGTTAAGAAAACATAATTGTATACTTGTGGTTTTGTTCTGCGGTTCCCAAGTGGGACTGGGAACCCTGGAGAGAAGTTAAGCGTGTGACAACGTGAGACTTGTCAAGAGTCTTTCTCATGAACACCTGGAGGAGGCCCAAGGGAAAGAGCTTGAGGGGTGCACCTACTTCCCTTGTGTCTTCAGCTCTCAGTGATTCTAAACCAGACGAGCAAGCCACCTATGACTGCTAAAAAATTGTCCAACTCTTCCCCTCCTTCACGGCAGCCCCCCTGCCCCCATGCTCTAGGAAGGTGGAGGGATCCACATACCAGCTCTTTGGAGAGCTTGTTCCTGTGTGGAGTCCGTGCATTTGAACTTCTTGAAATCTCAGCTCTCCGATGGGCTCCAGTACAACTAAGGCTTCTGTAGATCATTCAGCATTTTCTGTTTGTTTGTATGGGAGTGATGTTCTTCTGAAACATTTCACCTCGTGAATCCAAGGGCAACTCTGGGTTGGTTTTGAATTGGCAGCACATTTTGAATTTTGTCAACCTCCCTCTGTCCAACCCTTGGTGGCCCCTGACCTCAGTGTTTCAGGCCACGACCCACGAGTCTGAGGGAAGACGCCCTTGGCACCTCAGCGCACCAGCCACCGTTTCCAATTTCAACGTCCTCAGAACTAGGGAAACCTCCACTGCAGGTTTGCTTTGCTGGGGCTCGATCCTGTCCTTGATGTTGGCCACATAGAACTTCAGTACCTTCCCTGTTATCATCAAGCAGATTTTCTTAAACATAGTTTGTCCATTTTTTCTACTTTATTCACTGGAGGATTTTGTCTAAGTTAGCCCACCGTGACTGGCAACAAATCATTTTCTTTATTTTCTCATATAAACGTTGCCGTTTTATGGGGTCCTGTTACATATACAGATGAATTTAGGAATCAGTTGCCAAGTGTGGTATTGAGACTTCCTGCCAAAAAATGTGTCTTTTTTAGCAGTGGATGGGGAAATAAGCAAATTTTCCAGTTGCTTTTTCTTTTCTTGTCAGAGGTCATCATTTGCAAAATTTAAGATACATTCAAAAGAAGAGATAAATAAAAGTTTAAAAAAAGTAAAAAAGTAAAAGTAAAAAAAATGTAAAAGCTGATAAGGAAAAAAAGTAAAAATAAAAAAATGTTTTTTAAGTGTCTTCTTTTCTAAATTTCTTTCACGGATTCAGGCATAAGGGCATTGTACCGTCAGTGTTGTTCGTTGATACCCTAAGTAAACTCAGCTGCTGGAGATCACAGTGAGGTGCCCCCTTTCTTCACCTTTCCAGACTTGCTGTAATGAGAGTGGATGTCAAATCGATTCATACATTTACAATTAATATTTATATGCAGTACATTTTAGTATTGGGCTAAATGACATGTAAAGCTTCTGCATAGTCGTAGTGGTATTGAACATTTGATCACCACCAAATGGAAACTTTGGATTGTTTATCAAATCAGTCACTAAAGTGAGAGTAAAGATTCGAGGTAAAGGAACAGGCCTGGCATGGCAGAAACAACCTATAAATAGCACTTAGATGCGCACACTAAATTTAGAGAACAGTTATCTTACATACTTGTGTTCAGTACTTATAATGGTATAACCTGCAACTGACAGAAAATGAATTTCTGCTGCAAAGGAAGAAATAAACTCTCCTTGTGGCTAACAAATTGTATGTTAACTGTGAAACAAATATTGAGTTTACATTTTATTCTATAAGTCCCACAGTCTTAAGATCCTTATGTTTTAATTACATTTAATATTTCAAAGGTACTTAAAAACTTTATGGTGACAGTTTACATACTTCTCAGGTGGCAAAAAAAGGGAAAACTTTGAAGATGTTTTATTGTCATATTCAAATGGGAAAACTTTAAGAAAAAAGTGTCTGGGTTTTAAAGTCAACAGCAAAAAAATTGAGGGAGAGAACAATTGTTCTTCATTTTTCTCTACTATGCAAAATGTATTTTTAACTCCAAGCAGGCTTTTATTTTAAAAGAGATTCCTTTGAAGTGCATCTGCTGAACAGACATTATGAACCTCAAAGCTGTCTTCATTTGTGCTGCATACAAGTGACAGGGAGTATGCGGTGCTACACACTATCCAGGGCTTCATGGTGACCAGACCGACGTGAGGCTGTCGGAAGTTCATTTGGAGAAGCGCGGCTTGCAGGCAGGGGCTGTAGGGAACCCAGAGTGCTGAAGGAGATGGCTGGGTGAGTTTCAGTTTCACCCTGAAATCCACCCCCCCCGCCCAGAGATCTTCCCCTTCACCAGGGCGGAAGGCCCCTAAACCCATGGAAAGCCCACCAAAAATACAGCACTGGAACCAAAAACTGCAGGAGACTTGCCTGCTAAATTATTAATTCTCCTGCAGGGCATAAGAGGTCGGAGGACAACCCTAATCCCAAACACAATTCTCTTCGCCTGGGGGATGCCAGGCTGAAAAACAAAGCACAGCCTTCCTTTACCACCCTGATAGCTGTCTCACAGGAACCACCCCCTCTCATAGGTAGGCTCTTGTGTGTCTCTGTTTCTGTATTTCTCTCCTCTGTTTTTCCATCGTTGCAGGTCATAGATGGATGTTCCTCCTTGTCTTCTGGTCTGAGATTGAGTTATTGCAAAAATCCTGTCCCCAGGAGCCGTGGGAAACAGTAGAGCCCAGGTGCAAATCTCCTGTCACTATTTGAATATTGTGCAAAGAACAGTCCAAAATGCCCATAAAAATGTGGCAGCTACCATAGGGCTCAGCTTTCAGGGTCCCAGATAGAGAATGTAAGATGCTTCCAGCAAAAGGTATTTCCAAAGCTATTTTAGGAGAAAAGTAAAACCCAAACTTTGGAGTGTATTAAGTGCTCTCTGAAAAGCACACCACCACTTGGAGTACAGCAGTGAGTGTTCCTCTGTGGGACCATCCTGTGCTCATTAAAAAACAATGCATATTCATCACTGTGCTTAGCCCAGCTGGGCTACACGTAGTCCCTCCCCACTCCTCACCTCTTTTTTTTTTCCTAGTATACGTTTTATTTTTTAAAAATCTTTATTTACTTATTTATTTTGGCTGTGTTGGTTCTTAGGGCCCTTCATTGCAGTGCGTGGGCTTCTCTCTAGTTGTGGCGCGGGGGCTTAGTTACCCTGCGGCATGTGGGATCTTAGTTCCCTGACCTGGGATTGAACTGGTGTCCCCTGAATTGCAAAGCGGATTCTTAAGTCCTGGACCACCAGGGAAGTTCCCCCACTCCTCACCTCTTTAGGGGCAAACACCCTGGGATGCTTTCCGTGTCAGACCTCCCGTCTCTTTTACGATTGTATCTTATTCTTCATTGAATCTCCAGCCCCAAGGACATAGCTGGCCCACAGCTAATCAGCATTCAATTTTTTCCAATAGAGGAAAGCCACCTAGGAGACAGTGGATTTGGAAATGCTTTGAAAATGTGAAGTTACTTTATCTCTGTTCACTTCATCAAATGTTTAATGAGTGACTAACACGTGTTAGACTGTCAGCAGATATCTGAACATAGTTACAAAGATAGAGAAATGCTTTCTACATAGTGTGTCTATAACAAAACTGGGGCTACATTAAAAAACTCATAAAGGACATATCCCAGTATTATAGGATAACAGAATCTTAAATTTGAAATAGAGCTCAGAGGACACTGAATTCAAATTCCACCTCATACAGTTTCTCCCTTCTACAGCGTTTTGACATATTACTGTTGAAATTCTGGTTAAATACTGTACGTGAAATATTCTGTATTTCTGAAATAGCCCCGTAATTGGTCTAAGGCTTTGAATGTTTTAAAGAGGAACTCACCTGAGGGCTGGAAAGTTACACAAGTGACAAACAGATTGTTCTCTACCGGCTTCAGATCCAGAAGTCACAGTGTCCACGTTTACTTAAAAGACGAAGTGACGTTCGAGGGGATGGTGTCAATTCTTCTCTCCTTCAGGCACTGAGCTGAAACGGAGTGTTTTTGAAAGATATCCCCGATTTTCTTTAGGTCTTTAAGGTCAGTTCCTCCCAGAACTGAAGTGACCACGTGTCAGAGGAGAGTTGCTGTTGGAAGTCTTTGTTTCCACACAAGCCTGTCAACCTTGCCATCTGGTTTCTAGAGTGTACAGATATCTCCTTGCCGTTAGGAGTGCTTATTTGCCAGGCTTTCAACAGAGAATGCAGCTTTGAACCATATGCTCTTACTGAAAACTTAGATGAAAAAAATATGATTGAGGTTTAAAAGTGAGCCTAGCCAGTTGTGTTTGTCCAAGTCAAGAGTGAGGCTGTGCAGATCACGGAGAGGGATGGGGACTTTCTGTCACAATGTACCCTCTTCAGCGTCTCGGTCACCCTGAGCCCGGGTCCCTCCTCTTGGAGTGCTGATCAGGTTCAGAATACCCCCAAATGCTCGACGTTCTCTAGAGTAACAGCCAGGAGTCAGGTGGCCACACTCCCTTTGAGGATTGGAGTGTGTTATTTTGGTGTGTGCTTCTAGAAATTACATCTTTTCCTTCTCACCTCGGAAGTCGCTGGATCCCTGCAGTAGTAAGCCCACGTGTGGTGGCTCTGGCTCCTTTCTTGTCTCGCGGATGCGAGTGGGGCTCCACGTCTCTAACTGACGGAGGTCACCGTGCAAAGCCCAGCCTCTGGGAAGGAGCCCACATCCATGTTCCAGGATAACAGCCTCAGAAGCTCTCCCTTCAACCCCTGGAGAACATTCAGCCTCCTCCCAGTTCCCTGCTTGTTTCACGCCTGGTGTGGGGAGGCGATCTGGCTTCTGGTCAGAATCAGCTTTATTGACCTGGATCCGGCTGAGTGGAAAAGCTGCAGAGGTGACAAAAGATCAGGCGAATCGAGCACAACTTGACCCGACCTCTTACAAATGTTGGGGCAGAGATTCTGCTCAAAGAGGGATACCTATCACCGATTTGGTTTTCTCCCTCTGTCCTCTGCAGAGTCATCCTGCTGATAACAGATCTAGTTCAAACCTAGGATAACACAATGCAGCTGCATTGCCTTAAACAGAAATAGAGTGTATTGTTGTGATTTCTTCCAGAACGGTGGCATTAACCCTGAGTGTCATTTGGCCATGCTCTCAGCTTTGGGGTTGCTGTACTCTGAGTAAAGCACTGGCAGCTGGGTGCTCTATTCGGGGTGGTAGTGGCCAGGGGAAATCCACCCCAAAACGCTCTGCAGCCACTCCAGCCTAAGGAGCGAGTTCTGAGGACAACTTAGGAACTCTCCTTGTCTATCCGAAACCCCTGTGTCACTCACATGCTTTTCATGTCAGTTACTCCTAATGCTCCATAGTTTGTTAACAAGATACTCTTTCCCTGTGCGTGAGGAGGAGAGAGGTGGTGGTGGGGAGGCTCAGAGAGGAGGACGGATGGAGGGGAAGGAAAGAAAGTGGAAGGAGAATAAAAGAGAAGAAGGGAATCCCGCCTTTCCTAGCTTCCCCCGGACCACACAGCACCTTCCTACTGTTACAGAGAAAGAATATTCATGACGCACCTTAAAGATAATGAGGCAGGCTTCATTTAGAACCCGAGCGATCGGTGTAGGGACCAGGGTGATGGGATTTTACAAAGGATATGACTCAACTCTGGATGCCGTGTGGGCCAGTGGGGGTCACAGCCAAGGGGCAGGGACGGGGCACGGGTGGGACATTCCTGAGAGGGAACGTCAGGGCTTGGAGGGGTTCTGGCTGAACCCACCTACCAGTGGCGGGTGGGGATGAGAAACTGGATCAGATGTTGAGGCTGGAGGGTTCTTGTAGGGTGACTTACCAGGGTGCTTGCTGAAGTCGGCTTTTACAAGGAGGTGCACAGGTGGGCTTGAGAGGAGTGTCAGGACCCGGATTAAAGTTTGGTCAGGCAAAGAACCTTTGTCACTCCCCAGCCTTCAACTCACGAAGGACTGAAAATTCCTCTAACTTCCTTCCCCACTTGGAAGCCCTCTGGTACTGAAATTTATCTGACACCCTGTTTGCCAATGACCTTACATATCAGAGTCCTCACATCAATACTATTTTCCTCCCCTTAAGTGTTGGTGTTCACCCCAGTTTTGTCTTTGGGCCCTTTCTTTCCTTGCTGTACACACTCTTCACGGGCGAGCTCAGCCACCTGTTGGGTTTCAGCCTCCATCTGTAATCTAGTTTTTCCTAAATCTGCTCCGTCTGCAGGATGTCCCTCCCCTGAGCTCTGGACTTCTGTGTTTAACTGAGTATGCGACAGTTTCCCCTAGACATCAGTTCAGACATAACTCAAATGGACATTTTCTGAAATTGAACTTATTTTCTGATAGCAGTCCTTCCTTTGGAATTTCACAGATAGTTCAGGAACCTTGGCCTGTCACTGGAGATCCTTCCATCCTTTTCTTTGCTACCCATTTTCTATAGGGTTACAGAACTTATATTAATTCCAAGTGTCTCTTCCTTTCTTATGGCTTTTATTTGGAAATAGAATAAATAGGTAAATAACATAAAATATCAATAAGAAAAATAAGTAAAAGAAATAAATGGAGAAATCATACCTGGGGAAATACCTTTTAACAATTTTATATTTGAACTATTACTTATGTTATCCACAACTGTTAAGAAAAATTAATGAGTTGAAGAAAACTCTTATCAAATAGAATATATATAAGTGGAAAAAATCCCAATAATGTTTGCATTCAGTGCTGTCAATCACTTGACAATAAACTAATTTTGAATGGAGTACTTTTATTATTTTCTTTTTTTTTTCTTTGTACTGGAGTATATTTGATTTACAATGGTGTGTTAATTTTTTCTGTACAGCATAGTGACCCGGTTATACATATACATATGTATTCTTCTGTATATTCTTTTCCATTCTGGTTTATCCCAGGACGTTGAATAGTGTTCCCTGTGCTATACCGTGGGACTCTGTTGTTTATCCACGAATGTGGTACTTTTATAGAAGACAAGCTCTCCAGCGTGTTTTTGTTGGTTTTGCTTGTTTTTCAGCAAGCCTCTCTCTGCAGCTGCCCGGATCCCATCGTGAACGGCCACATCAGCGGCGATGGCTTCAGTTACAGGGACACCGTGGTTTATCAGTGCCACCCTGGTTTCCGGCTCGTGGGGACTTCCATCCGGATATGCTTGCAAGACCCCAAGTGGTCCAGACACACCCCAGTCTGTGTCCGTAAGTACAGCCTGTGAACTAAGTCAGCGGGTGCTTCCCTTCGTGGTGTTTTCTTTTGTCATTAGGTAATAACACAGACCCGTTTAAGCTCAGAGAAAGGATGGAGAGCTGTCAGAAGAGAGAGAACATGGGCGCTCCTCCCCTTCCGTCTCTGGTCTTCCTCCCATTCCATGTCCTTCCGACGCCTCCTGCAGGCTCCCTCCACATTTAATTTGCTCACCAACTCATCTCAGATGGGTCCCAGGATGAGGGATGTCAGGCACGCATTCCCCCAACGTTATCCCAGGACGACAAGGTGGAAACAGCATCCGACCAGAGGAGGATAGAGGTGCTGGGTCTGAGTCTGCAGGTTGGCTGTGCAGGGGCCCCACGGTAGCCAGCCCCCCAATCTTCTGTGTTGTTTTGTGTTTTTGTCATTGCTTCATCAAGAGCACAGAGAGTTTGTACGCAATCCTTCCTTTAGTAAAGAGGTGAAATTGTATGTAACCATTGTCCTCAAACTTTATAACTTGAGAGACGAATGCTGACTCCTATTTTCTCTCTCTCTTTTTTTTGAACATCTTTATTGGAGTATAATTGCTTTACAATGGTGTGTTAGTTTCTGCTTTTTAACAAAGTGAATCAGTTACACATATATATATATGTTCCCATATTCCTTCCCTCTTGCGTCTCCCTCCCTCCCACCCTTCCTATCCCACCCCTCTAGGTGGTCACAAAGCACTGAGCTGATCTCCCTGGGCTACGTGGCTGCTTCCCACTAGCTATCGGTTTTACATTTGGTAGCCTATGTCCATGCCACTCTCTCCCTTTGTCCCAGCTTACCCTTCGCCCTCCCCGTGTCCTCAAGTCCATTCTCTAGTAGGTCTGCGTCTTTATTCCCATCCTGCCTGCAGGTTCTTTGTGACCTTTTTTTGTTTTGTTTTTTAGATTCCATATATATGTGTTAGTATACGGTATTTGTTTTCTCTTTCTGACTTACTTCACTCTGTGTGACAGACTCTGGGTCCATCCACCTCACTACAGATAACTCAGTTTCATTTCATTTTATGGCTGAGTACTATTCCATTGTATATATGTGCCACATCTTCTTTATCCATTCATCTGATGATGGACACTTAGGTTGCTTCCACGTCCTGGCTATTGTAAAAAGAGCTGCAGTGAACATTGTGGTACATGACTCTTTTGAATTATGGTTTTCTCAGGGTATATGCCCAGTAGTGGGATTGCGGGGTCATATGGTAGTTCTGTTTTTAGTTTTTTAAGGAACCTCCACACCGTTCTCCACAGTGGCTGTATCAATTTACATTCCCACCAACAGTGCAAGAGGGTTCCCTTTTTTCCACACCCTCTCCAGCATTTATTTTTTGTAGATTTTTTGATGATGGCCATTCTGACTGGTGTGAGATGATATCTCATTGTAGTTTTGATTTGCATTTCTCTACTGATTAATGATGTTAAGCATCCTTTCATGTGTTTGTTGGCAATCTGTATATCTTTTTTGGAGAAATGTCTGTTTAGGTCTTCTGCCCATTTTTGGATTGAGTTTTTTGTTTTTTTGATATTGAGCTGCCTGAGCTGCTTGTACATTTTGGACATTAATCCTTTGTCAGTTGCTTCATTTGCAAATATTTTCTCCCAGAGAAATGGAAATAAAAAGAAAAATAAACAAGTGGGACCTAATGAAACTTAAAAGCTTTTGCACAGCAAAGGAAACCATAAACAAGACGAAAAGACAACCCTCAGAATGGAAGAAAATATTTGCAAATGAAGCAACTGACAAAGGATTAATCTCCAGAATTTATAAGCAGCCCATGCAGCTTAATATCATAGTAGTCTCTTATGATTTTTTGTATTTCTGTGGTTATTAGTTATGTCTGCTAACTCTTTTATTAGTTTAATTATTTGTGATATTTCTGATTTTAATTATTTTAAGTGTTTTTTTTCTTGGTGAGCCTGGCTAAAGGTTTGTCAGTTTTGTTTATCTTTTCAAAGAACTTTCTTTCAGTTTCGTTGATAATTTCTACTGTCTTTTTAGCTTCTATTTCATTTATTTCTGCTCTCATCTTCATTATTTCCTCCTTGGGCTAACTTTAGGTTTCATTTGTTCTTCTTTTTCTAATTCCTTGCGGTTCAAATTTAGGTTGTGTATTTGAAGTTTTTCTTATATCTTGTAGTAGGAATTGTCACTAAAAACATTGCTCTTAGAACTGCTGTGTAGCATTCCAGAAGTTTGATGTGTGTATTTGATGTGTACAGGTATAGGAGTGTAATTTTCTTTTCCTTGTCGTGTCCTTGTCAGGTTTTGGTAACAGGGTAATGCTGGCATGATAGGTTAGGAAGCATCCCTCATCTTCAACTTTTTCAGCAAGTTTGAGAAAGACAGGTATTAAATCTTCTTTGACTGTTCGGTAAAACTGACCAGCGAAGCCTGCTGGTCCTGAACATTTTTTGGTGGGAAGTGTTGGATTACTGATTCAGTGACTTTACTAGTTATTGGTATGTTCAGTTTTCTATTTCTTCATAATTCAGTCCTGCCTTGTATGTTTCTAGGATGCATCCATTTCTTTTGTGTTGTTCAATTTGCTGGCATATAATTGTTTATAGCAGCCTCTCATAATGCTTTGTTTTTCCATGGTGTCAGTTATAACGTCTCCACTTTTATTTCTGATTTTATTTATTTAAGCCCTATCCTTTTCTTGATGAGTCTAGCTGAACTTTTGTCAATTTGTCTATCTTTTAAAAGAAAAAAAGCCTCTTAATTTCATTCATCTCTTCTTCATCTATTGTCTCTCGAGTCTTTGTTACATTTATTTCCATCCCGATCTTTGTTATTTCTTTCCTAATAGTACCTTTGGGCTTCACTTGTTCTTCTTTTTCTGTTTTCTTCCTGTGTAAACTTAGTTTGTTTCTTGAGGTAGGCATTTTATCACCAAGAACCTACCTCTTATTTTATCACCAAGAACCTACCTGTTACAACTGCTTTTGCTGCATTCCATAAATCTGTTATGTTGTATTCTCATTTTCTGGAGGTTGTTTTTCTTTAAATTTCTCTTTTGATTTCTTCATTGACCCATGGACAGTTCACTACATGTTGATTGATCTCACACATCTGTGAACTTTCCAGTTTTGTTTCATAATTGATCTTTACTTTTACACGTGTTGCCGAATACACTTGAATCTTCCTTTACTTATTAAGTCTTGTTTTGTAGCCTAAAAAATAATTTCTTCTCCATAATGTTCCATGTGCTCTTCAGAAAAATGTATGATTCTGCTGATTTTTTGTTTGATGGAATATTCTGTATATATCTGATAAATCTATGTGATCTCACATGTTCTTTAAGGCCAAAGTTTTCTTACTGATTTTCTGTCTGGATGATCTGTATGGTTGATGTAAGTGGAGTATTAGAATCTGCTACTATTATTGTATTAATGTCTATTTCTCCCATTTGGACTGTTAATATTTGCTTATATATTTAGATGGTTCTGTGCTGGGTGCATAAATGTTTACATATGTTATATCCTCTTACTGGATTGACCCCTTTATCATTATGTAATCCCCTTCTTTGTCTCTTAGAACAGTCTTTGTTCATAAACTCTATTTTGCCTGATATATATATATATATATATATATATATATATATATATATATATATATATATATATACACATATATATATATATACATACATATATATATATACACACAATCATTTTGATTTGTAAATGGGTCTTTTGTTATAAAGGCAAGATTAATCAGTCCCCACTGTTCAACAATTATTTATTATATGTGCAGGGCTCTACTCTCAGCAGTAGGCTTACTACAGTAGGAGAAAAATATTCTAGAAAATTATGAAGTAGAAGAAGGCAGAAGGAAGAAGAAATATATACTTCCAACCCATATCAACCCATGACAGTTGATATTTTGTTTTATTTGATTTTTATCTTTTATTCTCTAGATACTAGAATTGCATTTATTTTTTGCCTGGAAGAGGGCCTAGGATGAGGGAATCAGATTTATTCCAAGGAAATCCAGTAGATTTCTATGAGCTCTGCCTTTGAACCCATCTGTGGGATTCCCATCCACCTGTCTATTTACCTACCTGTCCACCCACTCATCCTCCCATCCGTCCATCTTATCTCTTTATCCACACATTTGTTCCATCACACATGCAACTTCTAGTGTGGATCACTCGCACTGTTCAGGATTCTAGAGGTACAGTGTGAAATAAAACAAAAACAGTTACCTTGGAACTTGTGACATAGGTGTGCTTTTAGAACTGATAGTCATTGATCTGTTTTGGCGGAATATATAGCTGAATTTCTTGTTAGGAAAATATACTTGGCATCTTTGAAATCCACCAGTGGACTGTTTTTGTACCTACAGGATTCTACTTCAGGAAAAAAGAAACTGTCTCCTGATGCAGCTGGAAGAAGCCATCTGCCTAATGTCCTATCTCCAGTCCGAGTTACAAAGGTAGGTAACATGATTATCATGTTATAACATAGTGGCCGTGAACTTCACGATTCATTTAGCCTGGCTTTCTCTCCCAGAACTTAGAACCTGCAGTGGTTGTAAGTACAGGACAGGAAAGTGAAGACAGGATATTTTTAAGATGAGCTGCTTATATGTGACCCAAGGAATATGAGGAGAACCAAGTGTGACTTCAGAATAATGAATCTTAAGTCAGATTTATCGAAGGATTTTGTAACTCACAGCATCAGGAGTGTATATGTCCATCTACATAGATGCACACGTACACTTTTAATTATTTCTCTTTAAGATACTCATTTTAATTAGGCATGAATATCTTTAAAATCCGAGTTGGATGCTCAGTAAGAGCTCCAGTTCTCAAGCACTTACCGTATCGCGAAGTGTAGTGTTAAGGGCTTTCTGTGTATTATTTTCTCAGTTCTCCCCCTCACAGCGCCTTGAGGCAGGAACCGCTCTCATCCCAGCGCCGGGTGAGAAGGTGGGAGGCTCGGAAAGGGCAAAGCCCTTGACCAAATCAGCTGCATACAGCTAGTCTTGAGTGTGAGCTGGAACTTGAGCTCGAGCAAGAGCCCTTGACGTTAACTACTGCTCTCGACTGACATTCAAAGAAACAAAGGAAATATTTACGAAGGGGCGGGGGTGGGGGTGGGTGTCTTAAAACGCTCAGAGGTGTTGAAGAGGCGCCGGGGTGAACGGGCCCGAGGCAGAGGTTTGCTCCTCGTGGAGCTCGGCTCGCGGTGGGGACGGGCGGGCTCCAGGCTGCTCTTGTCGTTTCAGCCTGTCCGCCAGCACCCTGACCGTCTCCTCGGGGAGCAGCCGCGGCTCCCTGGCCTCCAGCCGGGGCTCCCTGAGCTCCGTCAGCTTCACCGACATCTACGGCCTCCCGCAGTACGCGAGAAGCCCGACGCCGAGGGCGGCCCGCTCCTGCGCTTCGACCTCGTCCCCTTCGACTCCCTGGGCCGGGACGTCCCCTTGGCGGACGCCCCGGGCCCCGCAGACCTCCACAAACAGAGGCGCTCCCTGGACACGCCACAGTCCCTGGCGTCCCTGTCCTCGCGCTCCTCGCTGTCCTCGCTGTACCCACCCAGCTCGCCCTTGGACACGCCCTTCCTCCCGGCCTCGCGAGACTCGCCCCTGGCCCAGCTCGGGGACGCCTTCGAGGTGGCGGGCCTGGGCCCCCCTGGACAGGCTGCGTGCTCAGGCCTCCGCCGTGGGGGACGAGGACCCGCCGGGCGCGGCGTCCCTGCCGCCGCACGGGTGCCCCAGGAACGGGGAAGGACCTCGCGAGCGAGGACCCCAAGCCGCTACCGCTCCCATGGCTGCAAGTACGTACTGATGGGTCCGGTGGGTGCCCCGGGGCCGGGGAGGAAAGGTCTCGAGCTCAGCTGGCTCTGCTGTGGCCTAGTGAGCCCTCAGCTTAGGACCCTCCAGGGCAAGAGGAGGCCCGCACGCACGCACGCACGCTCGCCCGCCCGCCCGCTCCCTTGCTCGTTCCGCGTGCTTTTGCCCTGGGTCCTTGAAATGTCATGGAAAGTAGTCTTTCCCAGCCATTTGGCTTGTTTTCAGAATATACTTAATTGTCGAAAATGAGACAGTTCCTCCGCATTCGGAGGCTGCTAAAGAAGTACTTGGGCCTTAACGAACTCTCCAGGGCGTGTGCCCACATGCAACGTTCTGTGTGTTCCCGCCTCAGACCAGCACTGGCACTGCTGTCTGGCTGTGGCCCGGCAGAAATCTCTACTAACGTTGGCCCTGTGACTTCATCTCTTCATCCTTTGTTCCTGGAATTTTCAAAGACTTAATTCTGTCAAACAGGAAATGACAGTATTTTGGATGATTTCAGAAGTTGTCGCAGTAAGCATTAGTCATTTCTACCAAATTACTTTCTCTGGTGCTCTTCAAATCCTTGCCTACTCAACTCTAACTGCATATCCTTGGGCACACCCTTAGACCTGGTTGACTCTCGGCTTCATTGCTCTTCAACAAATACACCATTTTGTTACCCATGGGTTATAGACACAGTCCTAGTTTCTCTCAGCATTTACATATCTATTGACCAGCTATGTTCTGAATCAGTCCCTTGGCTAATTGGCACCTCCGTTGTTTTCCTATCTTTTTTGTTTGCAAATGCTGCTCATACATTATTTCAACATCCCAATATAAATTATTTCCATAGTTCATATGCATATGTAAGCTGTATTTACTTTGTTCTTTTTTATACACATATTCTCTTGTTCATCTTCACTTATTGTCTAACTTTACTCTTTCCTTTTCCCTTTGCAAACTTTCCTTAAAACGTTTCCATTTTCACTTATTGTCTAGCCTTTACTCTTCTTTTCCCTGTGCAAACTTTTCTTTTCCCTATGCAAACAGTCCGAAATATAGAAGTATCAGTCCAGTTATACACAAAGTCAGCAAAAGATTTAAGGACCCCTTTCGGTCCACGGGAGAGACTGGGTGGGAAGGAGAAGAGCTGACTTAATTTCTTTATTTTTCATCCACCACTTGGTGGTGGATGTTATAGCGCTTCAAGCTTCTTAGACTGGGAGGTCTTTGCTGTCGGTACGGTCAGATACTGCCACCTGGTGGTGCGTTCACATATGAGTAGAATTGGGCCCTTACAAACTAGAGGTACTTGACTCAGTGAATGGGTCCTGATAGGTGCTTGCGCAGGGCTGGGTGAGCAGCTTCAGGCATGGACGCAGGGTGACTCCTTGCCTCCCTTGATGCTTGTGGGAATGCCTGAGCTTAGAGTCATCGCAGCTTCATAAAATTGGCAAGGATCGCAGTACTCATTACAATAACCCCACCCCTCATTTATGACGCCCGAGGTCATGTAGTTCCCTCCACTCTCCAGTCTAAGAACAGTACAGTCTAAGTTTGACTCAAGCAAGCTTTAGTGAGAAAAATTTTAGTAACATAAAATTCAGAGTTGCCCATTGTGTTTTAAATCAGTCTGAGGGGACAGAGGTGGGGCAGGGGAGTGGGGAAATAAACTGTCATCGTTAACTGTTTTTACATGTTTACTACAGTTTTATGGTCCCCACACTTTAAAAGTCAAATGTGGCACGATTCTGAAATCTGTTTCTGTTTTCATTTCGCACTGGTGTTTGCTAATATAAGTCCATAAATATTTTGACTTTGTTCATCTGTTTATTGATGTTTTTATTACATTCATACCCTGTTTAACATTGTTGGCTTAAATTCTACAGTTTTTTCACTTTGTGCTTTTTTTTTTTTTTTAAATCTCTTTTCTCATGTGGCTCGACAGAAACGTTCACTGTAAGTGACCTTGGACTTCCGCTTCGCCTTGCTGGTCAGGCTGTGCCACATGCTTGTGCAGTGAATCAATGTATTTAGGATGGTCGGGGTGTGGTCAGGAAGGGCATAGCTCATGGCTGTGCTTTAATGTAGCTCAACAGTTGCTCTTATTATTGTTGTCGTTTGAATGGTATTCATCCTGGCTCTGAAAGTTGTGTAAGAACTTTTCTAAGAGCTTGACGTATTTTTTCCTTCTTGCGTTTTTTCCCCAGACTTTAGCGCTTTCATTATTTTAATAGGCCAGCTGGCAGCTTTGCCCACGATGTGATTTTCCTTATACTTTCCTCCCTTTTGTCAGGCAGCGTTGCTGTCCTTAGGTCTCAGTGTCTGTTTGTCTGTGTTTCATGATGGAAAGATCAGAGGTTTATAAAATGAATGTGTGGAAGCTTGTTTATTCCTTACCTCACTGGCGTTGCTCCCCACTTTCCGTCTCGTTGCCTAGAAGCCCAAGTGCAGACGGTTGCGGTGTGTACTGTGGGGTGTGCCTTGTGCTTTCTTCCTCAGCCAGGGCAAACGCTGAACGTACCTCCTTCTGTCAACTCCTGCATCCAGTTGCTCCGTGAATGTGCTAAGCCCAGGATCACTGAGGATTGATTCCCCCATTTCCTTTCTCTCTTCATCCACTTTCACTGCAATGAGAGAGAAATTTTGTCAGTTACACCATTGGGTTGCCTGGAAGTTAACTGGATCATTGTGCAGTGTTACTTCCTTAAAGGCACGTAAGGCCGAGTGTCAGGGCTGGGAATGGAAGTAGTGAGCCGATGTGTTTGCTGGCGTTCCATGCAGCAAACTGAGCGGTTCTATCTGCAGTTTAGAGCTGGAGGGAGGCTCTGGGTCCTTCCGTGGGGCCGGGGTGACGAGCAGAGCTGGACCTGGGAGTCGTCATCTACGATCTGAGAGTCGGTGCCTCCGGCCACCCTAGGAAGAAGCCAGCTTCTGCCGCTGACTGAGCCGGAGCCAGTGGCCCCAACGCTGGGCGCTGCAGACCTTTGAAAGGTCGGCTTTTGTCTGCAGTTAACATTGTGAGACCAAAGGCCACAGCCCTGTCTCTTTTTGTTGTTGTTGTTGTTGTTGTTACGCGGGCCTCTCACTGTTGTGGCCTCTCCCCTTGCGGAGCACAGGCTCCGGACGCACAGGCTCAGCGGCCATGGCTCACGGGCCCAGCCGCTCCGCGGCATGTGGGATCTTCCCAGACTGGGGCACGAACTTGTGTCCCCTGCATCGGCAGGCGGACTCTCAACCACTGCGCCACCAGGGAAGCCCGCCCTGTCTGTTTTGTACCCCGATGAATATATCTGGGTTTAATTGTTGCTGTGAATAATAATTTGGCTGAAAAGAGAGATGGTTGGGGACTTCCCTGGTGGCGCAGTGGTTAAGGATCCGCCTTCCAATGCAGGGGACACGGGTTCGAGTCCTGGTCCAGGAAGATGCCACGTGCCACGGAGCAACTAAGCCCGTGTGCCACAACTACTGAGCCTGCACTCTAGAGCCCGCGAGCCACAACTACTGAGCCCAGAGCTGCAACTACTGAAGCCTGCACGCTCTAGGGCCTGTGTGCCACAACTACTGAGCCCATGCGCTGTAACTGTTGAAGCCCGCATGCCTAGAGCCCATGCTCCGCAACAAGAGAAGCCGCCGCCCTGAGAAGCCCGTGCACTGGAATGAAGAGTAACCCCCGCTCGCCACAACTAGAGAAGGCCCAGTGCAGCAACGAAGACCCAACGCAGGCAAAAGAAAAAAAAAAAAAGAAAAGAGATGGTTATTGGTGTCAGGGGTGCACAGATGTCTAGATTTTTAGTTTCTAGAGCTTAGATGGCCAGAGAACAGAGAGAGACAAGAGGGACCTGCATTATTAACAAGAGGCATCATGATGCTTGAGTGAGGCTCACTTCGGGGCTTTACGGTTTAAGCCTGTGTTCTGACCGTGTGTGCCTCTCTCAGAAGTGTTGAGGTTCCTGTGTCCGTCATCACATTTTGCAGTGGGAGACGGCATGCCTGTTTCTGTTGCTTTTGTTAAAAGAAACTTGTTGCTGTGAGGGAAGGAATAGAAAGAGTTGATGAAATGGTAAAAGGGAAAGTGTCAGTGGTTGTCTTTGGCTCTTGGTTAAAACCGATATGAGACAAAAATTAGCTGCCCAGTGAAGGTCCTTTCTAATCCCAGGAGACAGTTCTGGAAGCCAGTCTGGCCCCAGGGCTGCTGAGGAGGACGCTGGGGTTAGAGCGGCAGAGGGGTCACGGAGACGTTGGCAAAGGCCGAGTCTGGGTGCATCTGTGTCCTCTGACTTGAAAGTCCCTCCATTTTGTTGGAGGTTATTTGATGATTTTTAAAAACTCTGTTTTCTGATTATAAAGCAGTGTAGCCTGTGTTCCTTGTATAAAGTATGGAGAATACCAAGCAGCGTCAAGGAGGAAACACCCCCCTCCTGCTTCTCGGAGAGCGCGCTGCCATCCGCGTGCAGGCGAAATCTCTCTCCAGGTCTTCCCGTGTGACACTCTCTCAAAGGGCCACGCCAAGGGCCTTCCCGCCACCTTCTGACCTGTGCGCTCATTAAGGAGGTGAAGGGAGATTGATGATCATTTAAAGGGCTTTTAAAGAAGTAGCCAGAAGCCTGTTTGTTCCATTTTCCAATATAAGAAAAGACTGGAGCAGAGTGCATGTAAACACACATCTGCACACGTGCTGGCCTGTCTCTGCCACTTCGTGCCTTTGTCTCTGCTCTGCCCTGGGCTCCCGCACTGTTGCCTCCTGAGCCCGGCCGTGTCTCTCGTCTGCAGCAACGACCCCCCGAGAAGACAGCGCCCAGAGGCTGGAGCGGAGAGTGCGCTGCGTGTCCACCTGCCTGTCCGATTACTTGCTGGCCAGCGACAGCGGCGTGTTTGAACCTCCCACCGAAAGGTTAGAAGCTGACCTTCTGGCCTCCCTGGGCTGACTTCCCAGAAGGCACCCCTGCTGAGACCTGTCTGGCTTGACACCCTGTGTGTCTCCGGGGTGCAGCTCTTCTGGCTTCTCTCCATGTGGGAGGGGCCCTGAGCATCCCCACGGACCCCCTCTGGTCCCAGGTGGCGTCTGGGGACTGGCCTGGCTTCGGGCATCTAGGATGACTGCTTTCTCTCCGGCCCCGGGGGTTGGAAGGCGTGAGCCCAGTAGAGCCGGAAAAGGAGAACCAGTGTGCGAGGGAGACCTGCTTTTCTAGAAAGGACGTTCACTAGAAATGGATGTTCCCCCCGTCCCCTTTCCTGAGCTGGAGGAGTCACTTTGCAAGGACAAAACCCCTTGTGGGCTTTATTTTGTTTGAGACCTTTGATGTCATGTTTTCAGCTCAGATACCTGTATATGTTTCATTTATTGCCAACTTTTTTTTTTTTTTTTGGCTGCGCCGCTCAGCTTGCGGGATCTTAGTTCCCTGACCGGGGATCGCACCCGCGCCCCCTGCAGTGGAAGCACGGAGTTTTAACCACTGGACCACCAGGGAAGTCCCCCCTGCAAAGCTTTTAAGAGTGTATGTTTTTGAACTTTGTCGTGAATATCACGTGGTTTTGAGAGGTATTTTCTCAAAAAGGCCACTTTGTCAGCAGGTACCCTGGGAGGTGACGTCATGGATCCTGGGGACCTGCCGTGCCCTGTCACTTAAAGCATTTATTTATGTCGCAACTTAATAAAGCCCTTCTCAGTAAGAAGCACCCCTAGTGTGAGAGAGCTTCTGCCGAGCCCGAGGTAACCAGGCCCCCTCGGAGTAACACGGTGCCTTTCCGACTGTGTTCAGGAGTGAGGATGCTGACGAGCCTGTGCGTGGAGACGCTTGTGGTAACGAGGGGCCCCAGATCGATGTTGGATTTTTGTGAGTACAGAAGACTCCTTCCCTGTTGCTCATAAAGACGATGGGTAGATTGGGGCCCGCCTGGCGACTCACACCTCCACACACAGGCCAGGAGGGATGGAGGGACCCGCGTGATCTGGGTGCTGCTCCCTGGCCTGGGTACCCCCAGGCCCATCTCAGCGGTCTCAGGTGAAGGGACAGCGGTGGCGGGAAGGAGAGATGGGCAAGAGCGGCTCCACTGCTGTCCTCCAACACTGAGTCACGGCTGGGGACGCTCACCCCGTGGGCACAGTCAGGCCCTCAGGAAAGTTCCCGCCGGAGGTGGGGTAGCCAGGTGCTGTGCAACACTAAGCGTTTTGGTTTCTAGCTACAGTGTCTAGAAAGGCAGTAACCAGCAGTGTTCAGATGAACAAGGCAGGATGTTCACATCCCAGCAGCTTTCTTTTGCTCACTCTTGTCATCCTAGCGTTTCTCGGCACTCGTGACATTCGGGCTGGGTCATTCTGGGTTGGGGGCTGTCCTGAGCCCCATGGAGTGTTGAGCAGCAGCCTTGGCCTCCACCCACTACATGCAGTAGCCCCCCTCCACTCAGTGTGACAGTAAGGAAAGCCTCTAGACTTTGCACAGGTCCCCTGGGGTGGGGTGAGGACCGCTGCAGTAGTTCAAGCAGGATTTCTGCACCGTGGGGCATTTGCAGTCTGTGAATGTGCCTTTTAGTTTCTAGGCACGACAGTGCCAGCGAGTGTCTCCTCGCGAACGTGCTCCAACTGAAGAACTTTGCCGGGCTGGTGGTGAAGGAAGACTGCAAAATGTAAGGTCCCGTGCCGGTGGGGGCCGTGTCCTCCCCCCGGGCCGTCCTCCACACGGCACCACTGGCTGACCTGCTGCACGTGGCAGTTTGGGGAGGGAAAAGACTGTCGTGGAACCTGAATTTAGAATAAAACGCCAGGGAATGTCTGTCTGAAATCTAAAGGATTGTAAGTTTTAAGAAGAGGCTGGTTTATTATTTGAGGCAGGTGGAGTTATTGGAGCCAGGCTGGTTATGTGCCGTGGCCATGCTGACAAAATGCTGGGTGCCCATCATCGGCAGCGTTGGGGCTGAAAACGTCCATCCTGGTCACAAGGCTGGTGGCGACACAGCCACACTCAGCTCTTGCGATCTGATGAGTTGCCTGAAGAGGCCTCAGGCTGGGCTCAGGCATCCTTGTCCGAGCAGGGAGAAGGAAATCTGTATTGTCCCCAGTGGGGAGATGGGTGCCCGATGGGGATGTGAGGTCCCACTCACCCTGGCGGGTGAACCCACCTGTGATGGGTGTTCAGGCCCGACGGTGCCCTCCCTTTCCGTGAGTCGTCTTTGTAAACTGGTCTCCCGAAGGCCTTGGAAGCAGCCTGGTTTTCAGCGTCTGAGGGTTCGCCCTGATGCTGTACTTCACTCCACCGATGCTGGAGCTTCTCCTGGGTGCTGGCTTCCACGCTGGGGGTGGATAGGGCTGGGAGCCCAGCACGGCGGGTGCCTGGGTGGGCAAGCGCTCTGAGAGGCAAGGCGGGCAGAGCTTGGAGAGGGAGCCAAGGGGCTGTGCAGAGATCAGTGCAGATGTTTTGCCACAAAGATGGTGAAAGCAGAAAGTCTGTTTGACTCCCCCTGAAGTTATAATTGCTGATTTTTATGTTTTCTTTTTGCTAATTTTTTTCTTTTCTTTTCCTTTTTTTTTTTTTCTCTCCAAAGGTAGGTCCGTTCTTTGGACTTTGTTTTGGTTGAGAAAAGGACTTTTTCCAAAGGACTTTGCAGTTTTACCTATTCACATCCAAAGGGTAACATACAGGGGTGTTCGTGTATGTGGTCCATGCTTTTTTCTCCCTGTCTCGATTCCAGACACGTCTGCATCTGTTTGCCTTCGCTTGACCCCGACACACCAAACACATTCTGCTCTAAGGCTCTGGAATTGAAAGCCCCCTTGGCGTTTAATGAAGTTTTCAGAATCCCTGTGCATTCAAACATGGTGATGTTGAAGTCCCTTCAGTTATACATGTGCTCAGTGAATCCTCAGTTGCAGGGAGAACTGTTGGTATGGTACCCTCCTCCTCTCTTTCCTACCTTCCACCCCTCTCTCCCCCTCTCTTTTGTCAGTCTCTGCCTCAGTCTTTCTGTCCTCCTGTCTTCTCCCTCAATCCTGCTTTTCTTCCTGTCTCTCTTCCTCAGTTTCTGTCTGTTTTTCTGTTTGGTTACAGTTTGTTTCAGAGTAACATACAGATTAAAATCAGCAAGGGAGGAAACATATAGGCCAGAGTCTGGGTGAGATCCAATCCTGAAGTGTCCATTTCCTTCACTGTGAGTTACCTTTTGTTCTCTGTCCTTCTTCCCTTCCTAGCAGTTTCTATTAAAGTTGAATAAGCAACATGAGAGCCATCCTCCCTAGGATCCTCCAACACCACTTTAACACTACTTTCATTTTACCTTAGTCCTGTTAGTAAGAATGAAATACTTTCCTTTCTTTCTGCTTAAGATTAAAGGGTAACCTTGATGCCCATTGGTTGTTAAGGTGCAGTCATTCAGGGCCTGTTATGCCTTTTTTTTTTTTTTTTTTTAAACACCGCACAGGGCATTGGTCAGATTAACTTGGCTGATTACGATGGTTCGAGCGAGATGCAGCTGCGCTGGTACTCGGTGCAGGTGTTCACCGGCCCCGAGCCCCCCCCCCGGCGGGACGACGAGTGGCTGGGACCCAGCGACTCCTGGGACCCTGTGCCCGCCACCTCTCGGGAGTCAGTAGGTGGCCTGGCTTTAAGAGGGGCTTTTCCTGGGGCCATTGTTTCTAAGAAACGCGTGTAGACTTAGTCTTAAATAGAACACAGTGGCGACGAAGAAACAGGGTTTCAAGGGAAGTAATAAAAATGGACTATAGTGATGGATGTGGCCATTCATGGTAATATTCTTTAATGCAACATGTTCATGATGATGAGTGATGCGTTGGTTGCTTAAAATTTGAGTCCTCAGAGCCACATGGAAAGGCCAAGTTACTGTCTTGCTGCCAGCCCCGGGGGTGAGCTGCTTCCCGCTGGAGAGCAGCCGGGGACGGCCACCAGCCCGGCAGCAGGGATGCTCCCCATGGGCCGTGCAGGCGCCCGCTTTCCGCTTCTTAGCAGCGTCCCTTTGGTCCTGTAGGACGCGGTGACGGTGCTGTTGGCGAGAACCACGACCCAGCTGCAGGCGGTGGAGAGAGAGCTGGCCGAGGAGCGGGTGAAGCTGGAGTACACGGAGGAGGAGGTCGTGGAGATGGAGCGCAGGGCGGAGCAGGCCGAGGCTGTGTCCGAGAGGTGAGCGTGGCCAGCAGCCCCTCGGGCGAGAGGCCGCCGGGGTGTTTGTCAGACGCCACGCTGCGTGGAATGTGTGCGGCGGCTCTTCGGTACCTTTGCCCAGAAGTCGGGATCCTCACGGGGGATCGTATGCCAGTCTGCACGAGGGCAGTACACTGACCCCAGCTCTACGCGTAGGCTTTTCACCTTTCCTTCTGTTCCCCGAATTTCTCTTAAAGGGGGGGACTGTTGAGGGACTCCCTCGGCCCAGATTGAATACAATAGGGCCCTTTAAGTTTTGTTTTTTTCTTTATTAACTGCTTTATTGGGATATAATCTCCCTACCATACAGTTCACCCATTAAGTGGACAACTAAACGGGGTGGATTTTTACTCCTTCATGTGCCATCTTCAGGGCCGCGTGTGGCTCAGGGTATTTTGTGGTCCCTAACGTTTTGGACGCTTGTCAGTTTTCTCCGTTTCTGACATTAAGAGCAGTGAAGCATCCATTTGGCCCTTCTGTTCACCAGACCCTAGTTGTGCCCATCACCGTATCTCCAGTGAGGAGATCTTTGTTCCGAAACTATTTAGCACATAACAAATGCGGACATGCAGTCCCTCCCTTGGCATTTTCTAAAGTGGATTAAAGTGCATTACATCAGGAATAATTACTTTGGATTAGGCTGCCAATAATTGTGATTGTTCTACTTTATAACACTTTTATTTACAGTCATTGACCCAAATCAGAGTAAGCAGCCATGGGATACACTTTTGGTATTTCCCCCTCCCCCAACGTTTAAATTATGCCCTAATCACTTTTTTTTATTTTTTATTTTTTTATAAATTTATTTACTCGTTGTGGTGTGCGGGCTTCTCATTGCGGTGGCTTCTCTTGTTGCGGAGCACAGGCTCCAGATGCGCAGGCTCAGTAGTTGTGGCTCACGGGCCTAGTTGCTCTGCGGCATGTGGGACCTTCCCGGACCAGGGCTCGAACCCGTATCCCCTGCATCGGCAGGCAGATTCTCAACCACTGCGCCACCAGGGAAGCCCTGCCCTAATCACTTTTGTTAATACTTCACATTTCCATTCTTTGTGTGTATACATGTGGGATGTGCACCCAGCTTCTTTTTCCTTCTGAATCATTTGAAAACTAATCCAAGATCATGACACATTCCTCCTAAACAATTCAGTAGAAATCTAAGAGCAAGCACATTTTCTTACTTAACAGTAGAGTTATACTCAGAAAATATAACAATGACATGGAGTATAAAGTCCACGTACAAAATTCCTCCATTGTTCCGTTGTGCTTTGTTGACTGAAAAAAAAAAAAAAACACACTCTAAAAGCTGAGAATTCTGTTTTATTTGGCAGACTTTCTGAGGACTATAGCCTGGGAGACACCCTCTCAGGTACCTCTGAGAGACTGCTCCAAAGAGGTAAGGGAGGAGCCAGGATATATAGGGGTTTTGCAACAAAAACCATGTAGTTGGAACATTGAGAGATTATAGTTAATCAAAGGAAACCAGGCACCTCAAGTTAAGGAATTTATAACACCACTTTTCTCATCATAGAGACTTCAGAATTCAGTAGGCTAATAGCATGGTTGCTATCATTTAAGGTCTTTTGACTGAATTCTGTTAAGCCTTCGATGTGGGAAACTATATCTTCCAGACCTACTGAAGGCACAAAAATAGCTGCTAAGTAATCATACCCTTGAGATACAGATCTCTTGGCCCATTGGGCTCATACTGATGGCAAATTTGCTGGACTTATGTCTAAATTTTTACGTAAGTGGCCTTGAGCCCAAGGGAATCCTAAAGTACACCTTCCTAGCCATCCTGGTGGAAGCCAGGGCCGTATATTGGACCCACAAAGCCATTGAGTTCCATTACGTGCGATGCACTGTATTCTCGTCGCCTGACCCAGTCTGTTCCATACCTATCACTATCTTTAAGGGAAATGATATATTGCCATTTTTCATAATGTACTAGTGTCGTCAGGCTGATGATTTTTAGTGTGATTTAACTGTTCCCAACGTAAGGAGGTCTTTAAACTTAGATGACCATTTTCAGCCGTAAAAATCCATCCCGTAGCTGAGGGAGGGTCCCTCCTAATAATTAAAAAGTTACACCTTTTGATTGAAATTCAGTTCATTGTTCTGACTGAGCTTGACTGACCTCAATGGAAAACTCATATTTATGGCTAGTGTCAGAATAAGTATGCTTGATGGGCCAAGTGAGGGGGTCCCATCTAGTAATATCAGGAGTGGCCTGACAGAACTATAATTTCTTTCTTCTAAAATAAATTTCCTGAGGGCCATCCAATTAGACCCTTGGAGTGGAGAAACCCAGCAAGATAACCCAGAAGTACTGGATGCAGGTGATTGACCATAGTCCCAACATTTGGAGTGATTTCTCAAATTTGCACAGAATTGTGCCCATTATAGGAAAACATTTGGTTTGTGTGCAGAAGGCCAAGAAACCAAGAAGAAAATGTTGTAAATAACCGTATGGGTCAGGTCCAGCCTGTTGGGATAGCTGTCTATTTCTGATGTCACCTTCTCATCCTGGTGTTGGTGTTTCTTTCCTATTGGAGCATCACTTTAAGGTGAGTTTGAGGTCATCAGCCCTGTCTATAGACCAGTCTGGTGCAGGAGCCCTTTTTAGGTGGGAAACATGAATCCTAGAGTCAGTTCCCTTCAGTTTTGCTGCACATGAGTTAGTTAAAAGCACCTGATAAGGGACCTTGCATCTAGGGTGGAGGTAGTCTTTTAAATACTGCCTTTTCCAATGTACGTAATCTCCTGGTTGTAAGTCATGGGGCATCTGATCTTCGCTTGAGGATAGATTACTATGATATGCTTCAGAAACAAGCTTAGAATATCCTTTGAAAAATGCAGTTAAACCTATGCCATGATGTAATATGTCTCCTTTTAATAATATAAGTTAATATAGTCCATCATTCAATCTCATTGTTCTCCCTGTGATCATCTCAAAGAGAGAGAAGTGATGTTTGCCAAGAGGGGTGGATATGAGGTTGAGAACCAATGGAAGGGCCTTAGGCCAGGTGAGGAATAAGCATCCATAATTTTAGCCAGTTGTTTTTTAATTGTTCCATTTGTTCTTTCTACTAACCAGAAGACTAGGGATTATAAACACAATTAAGTGCTGCGTAGTTGGAAAAATCTTGCAAATTTTCTTAATAATTTGTCCAGTAAAATGAGTTCCTTTATCACTATGTATTTCTGAGGGGATTGTTCAAAGAGGTATCACCCTTTCTAAAATTGATTTCTCTACTTACTGCACTGTGGCCTTTCTGCACGGGAATGCCTTAACCCAATGTGAAAACATTCAAATTATAACAAGAATGTATTGATAACCTTCTGAGCGAGACATTTGTATAAAATCAACATACCAAATTTCAAAAAGACCTGCAGGTAATGGGAAATTTCTTTGAGAACTGTGTAAATGCTTCCCTGGGTTATATTTTGGACAGTTGCACATCTTGAGTAAACCTTCTGGGCTATTGTAAAATAGGCTTCGAAAAATATTGTTTACCTCGTAATACCACCTTATCTGGGTTCCAGTGAGTTAACTCATAAATATATTGTGAAATAGGATATTGAGCTCCAAACAGAAAGATAGGCTTTCCCTTTGGACCTGTCCACAGCTCTTTGTTAGTTGACTCTTCCTCCATTCTGTGTTTAGGTGTCTTTTTCCTTTTTCTGAAAGCTTTAACCATTTTCAGAAAACACCATTCCCTGAAACTTCAGCAGTATATCAGGAAGGTTACTGGGTGGCTGAAAGGGAAAGACAGTGGTTGGTTGGTTGGTGTCGTTTTTCAGAGCTGCTGTCTTGGGAGCATGATCGACTAGAGAGCTTCCTTTTGCTTCTGCAGTGTCAGCCTTTGAATGGCCCCATGCCTTAGTAACAGCAAGTGCACATGGCAACAGAAATGCCTCTAGTAATTCTGCTACTTGTTTCCCAGTTTTGGTAGGCTGTCCTGAGGATGTTAAAAATCCCACCTCTTTTTTTCCAAAAGCATACCAAAATCATGTGCCACCCCAAAAGTATAGTGGCTGTCTGTGTAAATGTTAGCAGATTTTCCTTTTGCCAAATGACAGGCAGGCTCTTGTTCGTGCTGTTAGTTCAGCCTGTTGGGCAGAAAAGACATTAGAAAGGGCCCATTTTCAAGGATACACAGTGGAGAAATGACAGCGTTACTAGCCTGGTACATTCCATGAGGTCCTCTTAAATATGAACCATGAGTGCATAGTATAAAGTCAGGATTATCCTTTGGGCTTTCTTGACGGTCAATCCTAGAAGATAAAAAACTGTCAGTTAAAACAATGCAATCATACTTTTCATTATTGCCATTTGATACTTAAGATAAAATACTGTCAGTTAAAACAATGCAATCATACTTTTCATTACTGCTCTTTGATTCTTCTGGGAGCAAGGTCACTGGACTAAGTTCATTACACCTGTGGAGAATTATGTTTGGTGAGAGGAATACAGTCTCATGATTACAATCTCAAGTTAAATGGCTCGCTGAATAAGGTTGTGTGTGAAGAGAGTTTAGTAGAGTTTTCATGGAGTGGGGAACAAAGACGGTGAGAGGGTGACTCATGACTGTCTCCTATGTTGTCTGACAAACAACAGCTATTGCTGTGACAGCTCGGAGGCAAGGGGAAGGCCCTTAGCTACTGGATCTAGCTGCTGGCAGTAATATCCTATTGGTCATTAGTGACTGCCTTACAGTTGAGTTAATATTCCTAGTGTGTCACCCTTGTTTTTATGCACAAAGAGAAAAAAGGGAAAATCATAGTCTGGATGCCCCAAGGCTGGGGCCTTTGCCAGGAAGCCCTTTAGAGAAACTAAAGGCTTCGCAATGGTCTGTTCCCCAACCAAGAGGTTCAGGTTCGTATTGTGTAGGCAAATTATTTATGGTCGAGACACTAAAGAAAAATTTGGAATCCAGCTCCGTTGGTAGCCTGCAAGGCCTAGAAGTCCCCTTACTTGCCTTCTTGTTTTAGGAGCAGGGAAAGCCAAATTGCTTCTAGAGCAATTGAAACCCCTTCTTTAGATACCAAACATCCTAAGTATTTTCCATTAGCCTCACAAAATTGTAATTACTCTTTGGGTGCTTTATGTCCCTTTGAGGCTAAGTTCTGAAAGAAGTACAGGGTGTCTTGCTGATTATCTATCAAGGGTTTGAACACAACAGCAAATAATCCACATATTGTATGAAAATTGACTTATGAGGAAAAGCTGGATCATGTTAAGTCCACTTTTTAAAAACATTATTATTATTTTTAACATCTTTTTTGGAGTATAATTGCTTTACATTGGTGTGTTAGTTTCTGCTGTATAACAAAGTGAGTCAGCTGTACATATACATATATCCCCATATCTCCTCCCTCTTACGTCTCCCTCCCACCCTCCCTATCCCACCCCTCTAGGTGGTCACAAAGCACTGAGCTGATCTCCCTGTGCTATGCGACTGCTTCCCATAGCTATCTGTTTTACATTTGGTAGTGTATGTATGTCCATACCACTCTCTCACTTCGTCCCAGCTTACCCTTCGCCCTCCCTGTGTCCTCAAGTCCATTCTCTACATCTGCATCTTTATTCCTGTCCTGCCCCTAGATTCTTCAGAACGAGTTTTTTTTTAATTCCATATATATATGTTAGCATATGGTATTTGTTTTTCTCTTTCTGACTTACTTCACTCTGCATGACAGATTCTAGGTTCATCCACCTCACTACAAATAACTCAAGTTTCGTATATTTTTATGGCTGAGTAATATTCCATTGTATATATGTGCCGCATCTTCTTTATACATTCATCTGTTGATGGACACTTAGGTTGCTTCCATGTCCTGGCTATTGTAAATAGAGCTGCAGTGAACATTATGGTACATGACTCTTTTTGAATTATGGTTTTCTCGGGGTATATGCCCAGTAGCGGGATGGCTGGGTTGTATGCTAGTTCTATTTTTAGTTTTTTAATGAATCTCCATACTGTTCTCCATATTGGGTGTATCAATTTACATTCCCACCAACAGTGCAAGAGAGTTCCCTTTTCTCCACACCCTCTCCAGCATTTATTGTTTGTAGACTTTTTGATGATGGCCATTCTGACCAGTGTGAGGTGATACCTCATTGTAGTTTTGATTTGCATTTCTCTAATGACTAGTGACATTGAGCATCCTTTCATGTGTTTGTTGGCAATCCATATATCTTCTTTGGAGAAATGTCTGTTTAGGTCTTCTACCCATTTTTTGGATTGGGCTGTTTGTTTTTTTGATATGGAGCTGCTTGTAAATTTTGGAGATTAATCCTTTGTCAGTTGCTTCATTTGCAAATATTTTCTCCCATTCTGAGGGTTGTCTTTTGGTCTTGTTTATGGTTTCCTTTGCTGTGCAAAAGCTTTTAAGTTTCATTAGGTCCCATTTGTTTGTTGTTTTTATTTCCAGTTCTCTAGGAGGTGGGTCAAAAAGGATCTTGCTGTGATTTATGTTATAGAGAGTTCTGCCTATGTTTTCCTCTAAGAGTTTGTCAGTGTCTGGTCTTACATTTAGGTCTTTAATCCATTTTGAGTTTATTTTTGTGTATGGTGTTAGGGAGTGTTCTAATTTCATTCTTTTACATGTAGCTGTCCAGTTTTCCCAACACCACTTAGTGAAGAGGCTGTCTTTTCTCCATTGTATATTCTTGCCTCTTTTAACAAAAATAAGGTGACTATATGTGTGTGGGTTTATCTTTGGGCTATCTTGTTCCATTGATCTGTATTTGTGTTTTTGTGCCAGAACCATACTGTCTTGATTACTGTAGCTTTGTAGTATAGTCTGAAGTCAGGGAGCCTGATGATTCCTCCAGCTCCGTTTTTCTTTCTCAAGATTGCTTTGGCTATTCGGTGTCTTTGGTTGTTCCATACAAACTGTGCAATTTTTTATGCTTGTTCTGTGAAAAATGCCCTTGGTAGTTTGACAGGGATTGCATTGAATCTGTAGCTTGCTTTAGGTAGTAGAGTCATTTTCGCAGTGTTGGTTCTTTCAATCCAAGAACATGGTATATCTCTCCATCTGTTTGTATCATCTTTAATTTCTTTCATCAGTGTCTTACAGTTTTCTGCATACACGTCTTTCATCTCCTTAGGTAGGTTTATTCCAAGGTATTTTATTCTTTCTGTTGCAGTGGTACATGGGAGTGTTTCCTTAAATTCTGTTTCAGATTTTGCATCATTAGTGTATAAGACTGCAAGAGATTTCTGTGCATTAATTGTGTATTGTACTACTTTACCATATTCACTGATTAGCTCCAGTAGTTTTCTTGTAACATCTGTAGGATTCTCTATGTATAGTATCATGTCATCTGCAAACAGTGACAGCTTAATGTCTTCTTTTCCTATTTGGATTCCATTTATTTATTTTTCTTCTCTGATTGCTGTGGCTAAAACTTCCAAAGTATGATGAATAATAATCGTGAGAGTGGACAACCTTGTCTTGTTCCTGATCTTACAGGAAATGGTTTCATTTTTTCACCATTGAGAACGATGTTGGCTGTGGGTTTGTCATATATGGTCTTTATTATGTTGAGGTAAGTTCCTCTATGCCTACTTCTGGAGTGTTTTTATCATAAATCGGTGTTTAATTTTGTGAAAAGCTTTTTCTGTATCTGTTGAGATGATCATATGGCTTTTCTCCTTCAATTTGTTAATATGGCTTATCACATTGATTGATTTGCGTATGTTGGGATAAACCCCAGTTGATCATGGTGTATGCTCCCTTTAATGGGCTGTTGGATGATCTTTGCTAGTATTTTTTTTTTTTTTTCTTGCAATATTCATTCATTTACATTTTAGCCAGCAACAATTACGCAAACACTAACAATTTATATCAGGGGTCATACAGCATATAATACTTAAAAAGTTAGATAAATCTTACATTTAATAATTTCACAATTAAAATGGCTTTTTTATTCCCCCAAGTAGTAAACCATACACCAAAAGAAAAAAAAAAAGACCTTATCTTCAATTGTGAAGGTGATAAATATTTTTGAAAAGATTTACCACAAGAATCTGTTTTGTCCGCATCAAAAACAATGTACCTGAACTTTAAACAAAATTCACATTTTATTTAGGTTGAAATAAACTATACAAAATTGATTTTCTTCACCAAAAATAAGAGCAATATTTTCTATATTATTCCTAGATAAACCACAAAACACTTATTTTTGTAGGTTTTCTAGGTTTTGCTTGTAAATCAAGATGAGGCAGTAGATAGAGTCATGGAAAAAGACAGAAGAAAACAGACAAATCAGTTGTCAGTATCCATGGTCTCTGATCCTGTCTTGACCATGAAACAGAAGTGTTCAACATATACCTGTCAAAAAGCTTATGAAGATGTAGGCTCAATAAAGGAATGTAAACAGCAACAATCAGATGTGGAACAACAATGGCAGGCTCTTCCATTCAAACTTTAACTTGTTCCTTCAACTTCATTTGATAAAGGCAAAATCTACACTGAAATCCTTGTTTGGTGAGCTCACACGTTTCTCTTACAGTCTGATCATTTTAACGGTCCCTTACAGATTTTTAACAGCATACTTAAATTCCTACTATTCAAAGGTCAGTCATGAGCTTCATTGTAATGTTTTATATAATGTATTCCTTCCTCCCATACCTCCTCAAAATTTATTTCTTCCAAGAACTGATAACTAAGTACCTGACAATTGGATCCACAGTGACAAATGTTATATCTAAAATGACTTAATACAATTTCAAAGTGCCATTAGCAGAGATCACACAGAGTGTAACATGGTACTTTCAATGCTATCTTCTGGAAGAACAGTTAGGTCTCCAAAGCATGGGACTTCAAACGGGCCATTTAAACAGGCAGATTATCAATGACTAATGTACTCAATGGGAGGCCTACAGGTCAAGATATTCAGTGATTAAGTGGCCTACGTACACCTTACAACTTTTCTGTAAGATATTTTCAAATTTCCTACAGATTTTTTCAAATATCAAATATAAGAGAAAGCCTATTTTAAAAGTCTCTTAGGTATTTTCAATGGTTTCTGAATTATCTGTAGGAAGCTCTGACTTACTTGTATAGAGTTTGATATATGTATCCACCATTAAATCCAAATCGTGTTTTATATCAAAATTTATGTTAAGCAAAGCCAAGTTACTTGACCTTTGGTCTGTCAAAGTGTTCCTCAGGTATGCTTTGAGACGCTTTCGTCCATTTTCATAGCGTTCATTCTCAACCTTCATCACAGGAAGAATACACAGGACCTTCAGCAATGCATAAACATTAGGAAAAAACTTGATGTCTGGCAGATGAAGGGCTTCATAAATAGTGGATGGAAGTTCTATATCTTTCCCTCTGTGTTTCCACTTGATTCTCCAACAATGCAGCTCAGCAGAGAGTGTGTCAGGATTAGGTAAATCACTTCTGTACATGTCAGCATGATGCTCCTCTGATGTATTGAATTTAAGCTGTCCCATGACAGAGGGTACCAGAGATAAGCATTTAAGAGCTTTGAGGTGTTGTTCTGAGAATATATCTTTCAGTTCCTGAATAATGTGTTCCACTGTTGGAACACTTAGAGTTTCTTTATAGTAACTCTCAGAGGTTAGCTGAGATTCCAGGTTACTGTGCTGAGCTCTGCGAAATTTCCCTGGGAGTTTCATCTGAATATCAAGTTTGGCTGCCAAATTTGTGGCTTCCTCAAACCAAAATTCATGATAAACTTCGATATTTTCCATCACTTCATTTAGTGAATGCAGCACTGCAGTCAAGCTACTGGCTGCAAAGAAGACATCAGAAGTTTGCCCCTGAAGATTTTTCCCAAAGGCTCTTGTAAAAGATAGAACATTTTTAAGAACAACAATGGTAACGATGAAATCAAAATCTGTTACTGCACTACAGAGTACAAATGCTCGGCCAGCTATACAGTTATTCCATCTAACATTTGTGTCACTATTTATACCATCTAAACATAAAACAAGTGCTTGTAGGAGGTCCACTAAGATTTCAAAAGCATCATGCCTGCCTGTCCACTGAGAATGGCAAATTTCCTTCAGTTCTTTGCCCCTTTCTTCATTGTTCTGAAATAGGACAGAAATTACATTGTCAAGTTCTAAAAGCAGTTGTGGTGATCGATGGAAAAAAGAACAAACTTCCTCAATTGTTCCTAACGTGACAGATACCCCCATAACAGGCACTGATTTTGCCAACCACATATTTAAGGCACAGGAAGAGCAGAGTGTGTAGATAGCTTGGGGATATTTCTCTAAAAGTCTAGAAGCAACAACTTTCATTTTGGAAGAAAATCCACTGGACACAATGTAAGCCTGGCCACGACAGTACTCCATGTTTAATCCCCACTTCTCAGTTATCGTAGTGTGAAATTTCACAGCCAAAATTTCTGCATCAGCTTCATAAGGCAGGAAGCCCACAAATTCCTCTCTCAGGTTGTGAGCTTCGTCAACAAACCTCACCAACACAGGCAGGTGCTCTTCCCCTGCTATGTCCACCACATCGTCAGTGACGATGGAAAAGAAGTGAGAGTCTCTCACTTCCCTGAGGGTTTCTTCCCGAATGCAGCTCTCACAGATCTCTAGCATCTGTTTCTGCTGTGTTTTTGAACAGAACAATGTGTTAACTGCTGTTGTCTCAAAGCGCTTTCTCAGAACCTCTTCACCAGAATTGATCCGGCACTCCAGCAGTGCTTGAAAGTTATCAGGAGTAAAGAGACCTTCTGGGATTTCATCAGCTTCATGTCCATCCAGAGGTATGTTCTGTTTTCCCATAAGAATCAAAATTTCAAATAAAGATTTTAAGTATTCTTTGTTTTCCTTCTCTTCAAGGGTTAAAGGTAAAATGTCTTCATCCTGCTCTTCACCCCCTTCTTCTGCACTGGGGTTCTGAGCATTGCTGTTGTTTATTTCCTTATGTTTTGGGTCCTGTTCAGAAGTTTCATCAATTTTTTTCTGTTTCAGTGTCCTGATTTCATCTTCACTCAATTCTTTTATTCGTTTTCTGTGTCTACTGTGTGGATTATTCAAATGGCTGGTAAGATCAAATATTGTTGGTATTGCATTATCTCGAAGAACTGTCCTATAAGGGCTAGTTCTACAGATCATAGAAGTCTCAAAGTGTTTGGCACACAATCGATAATGTTTATTTAGTTGATCAGGTGTTTTATCTTCTAAGTCTGCTCTCCTACAATTCTCCACCCACTTCTGGCATCTGGCTGGATCCCGCGGGAACCTGAAAAAGGCCAGGTCCGACTGCGTGCTCTTCCGCGTGCAGTTGGGGGCCGCGCAGAAGTTCGGCATCGTCGTCTGCCCGCCGGCCGGCCCAGCCCTCCCCTCCCCGCCTCCTCAGGGCAGCCCGCCCGCCCGTCGGGGCCGGGGAGGGGAGCCAGGCCGGCCGGCCGGCTCGTTTGGGCCGGCGCGCCCTTTGCTAGTATTTTGTGGAGGATTTTTTCATATGTTCATCAGTGATATTGGCCTGTAGTTTTCTTTCTTTGTGACATCTTTGTCTGGTTTTGGTATCAGGATGATGGTAACCTGGTAGAATGAGTTTGGGAGTGTTTGTCCCTCTGCTGTATTTTGGAAGAGTTTGAGAAGGATAGGTGTTAGTTCTTCTCTAAATGGTAGAACTCGCCTGTTAAGCCATCTGGTCCTGTGAAGCCACCTGAAGCCATCTGTTCTGTGCTTTTGTTTGTTGGAAGATTTTTTTTTTTTTTTTTTTCCGGTATGTGGGCCTCTCATTGTTGTGGTCTCTCCCGTTGCGGAGCACAGGCTCCGGACGCGCAGGCTCAGCAGCCATGGCTCACGGGCCCAGCCGCTCCGCGGCACGTGGGATCCTCCCGGACCGGGGCACGAACCCGTGTCCCCTGCATCGGCAGGCGGACTCTCAACCACTGCGCCACCAGGGAAGCCCTGTTGGAAGATTTTTAATCACACTTTCAATTTCAGTGCTTGTGAGTGGTCTGTTTATATTTTCTGTTTCTTCCTGGTTCAGTCTCAGAAGGTTGTGCTTTTCTAAGAATTTGTCCATTTCTTCCTGTTTGTCCATTTTATTGGCATATAGTTGCTTGTAGTGATTTCTCATGATCCTTTGAATTTCTGCAGTGTCAGTTGTTACTTCTCCTTTTTCATTTCTAATTCTATTGATTGGAGTCTTCTGCCTTTTATTCTTGATGAGTCTGGCTAATGGTTTATCAATTTTGTGCATCTTCTCAAAGAACCAGCTTTTAGTTTTTTTGATCTTTGCTATTGTTTCTCATTCATTTCTTTTTCATTTATTTCTGATCTGATCTTTATGATTTCCTCCCTCCTGCTAACTTTGGGGTTTTTTTGTTCTTCTCTCTCTAATTGCTTTAGGTGTAAGCTTAGGTTGTTTATTTGGGGTGTTTCTTATTTCTTGACGTAGGATTAAATTGTTATAAACTTCCCTCTTAGAACTGCTTTTGCTGCATCCCATAGGTTTTGGATCATCGTGTTTTCATTGTTATTTGTTTCTAGGTATTTTTTAATTTCCTCTTTGATTTCTTCAGTGATCTCTGTCTATTAAGTAGTGTATTGTTTAGCCTCCATGTGTTTCTATTTTCTACATATTTTTTCCTGTAATTGATATCTAGTCTTGTAGCATTGTGGTCAGAAAATATTCTTAATATGATTTCAGTTTTCTTAAATTTACCAAGGCTTGATTTGTGACCCAAGATATGATCTATCCAGGAGAATGTTCCATGAGCACTAGAGAAGAAAGTGTATTTTGTTGTTTTTGGATGGAATGTCCTATAAATATCAATTAAGTCCATCTCTGAATTCTTATTCAGGTAGACTGCCTCTTTCCTTTTCATTTGTTTGGTCTGGTGGGTTTTTTACTTTGCTCCTTCATCTGCTGTGTGTTTCTCTGTCTCTGTCTTCATTTTGCTTAACTCACTGTGTTTGGGGTCTCCTTTTCTCAGGCTGCAGGTTCATAGTTCCTGTTGTCTTTTGTATCTGCCCACACTGGGTACGGTTGGTTCAGTGGGCTGTGTAGGCTTCCTGGTATAGGGGACTGGTACCTGTGTTCTGGTGGATGAGGCTGGATCTTGTCTTTCTGGTGGGCAGGTCCACGTCTGCTGGTGTGTTTTGGGTTGTGTGTGAACTTAGTATGATTGTAGGCAGCCTCTCTGCTAATGGGTGGGGTTGTGTTCCTGTCTTGCTAGTTGTTTGGCATGGGGTGTCCAGCACTGTAGCTTGTTGGCCACTGAGTGGAGCTGGGTCTTAGCATTGAGATGGAGATCTCTGGGAGAGCTTTCACCGTTTGATATTACATGGAGCCGGGAGGTCTCTGGTGGACCAGTGTACTAAACTCAGCTCTCCCACCTCAGAGGCACAGGCCTTACACGTGGCCAGAGCACCAAGGCCCTGTCAGCCACACAGCTCAGGAGAAAAAAAAGAAAGAAAGAAAAGAGAGAGAGAGGGAGGGAGGGAGGGAGGGAAAGTTATTAAAATTAAAAAAATATTAAAAATTGAAAAAATTATAAAGTAATTAAAAAGAGAAAAATAAAAAAAGAAAGAAAGAAAAGCATAACCAAACCAAAAAAACACATCCACCAATGATAGCAAGTGCTAAAACTGATACTAAAAGACAGACAGAACCCTAGGACAAATGATAAAAGTAAAGCTATACAGAGAAAATCACACCAAGAAGCATACACGTACACACTCACAAAAAGAGAAAAAGGAAAAAAATATATATCTATATATAAAAAAAGGAAGAGAGCAACCAAATAAATAAATCTACCAATTATAATAAACTCTAAGTACTAAACTAAGATGAACATAAAACCAGAAAGAAATTAGGTGCAGAAAGCACACCCCAAGTCTACAGTTGCTCTCCAAGTCCACCGCCTCAATTTGGGATGATTCATTGTCTATTCAGTTATTCCACAGATGCAGGTACATCAAGTTGACTGGAGATTTAATCCTCTGCTCCTGAGGCTGCGGGAGAGATTTCCCTTTCTCTTCTTTGTTTGCACAGCTCCTGGGGTTCGGCTTTGGCCCTGCATCTGCACGTAGGTCGCCCTCTGGTGTCTGTTCTTTGCTCAGACAGGACGGGGTTAAAGGAGCAGCTGATTCGGGGGCTCTGGCTCCCTCAGGCCAGTGCGGGGAGGGAGGGGTACGGATGCGGGCCGATCCTACGGCGGCAGAGGCCGGCGTGACGTTGCAGCAGCCTGAGGCGCGCCATGCATTCTCCCGGGGAAGTTGTCCCTGGATCACGGGACCCTGCCAGTGGCGGGCTGCACAGGCTCCCGGAAGGGGGGGTGTGGATAGTGACCTGTGCTCGTACACAGGCTTCTTGGTGGCGGCCGCAGCAGCCTTAGCGTCTCATGCCCGTCCCTGGGGTCTGCGCTATTAGCCGAGCCTCGTGCCCGTCTCTGGAGCTCGTTTAGCCGGTGCTCTGAATCCCCTCTCCTCGCACACCCCAAAACAATGGTCACTTGCCTCTTATGCAGGTCCAGACTTTTTCCCAGATTCCCTCCCGGCTAGCTGTGGCACACTAGCCCCCTGCAGGCTGTGTTCACGCAGCCAACCCCTGCCCTCTCCCTGGGACCTGCCCTCCGAAGCCAGAGCCTCAGCTCCCAGCCCTCACTGGCCCCCGTGGGTGAGCAGACAAGCCTCTCGGGCTGGTGAGTGCTGCTCGGCACCGATCCTCTGTGCGGGAATCTCTCTGCTTTGCCCTCTGCACCCCTATTACTGCACTCTCCTTCATGGCTCCGAAGCTTCACCCCACTGCCCACCTGCATCTCCGCCAGTGAAGGGGCTTCCTAGGGTGTGGATGGAATCTTTTCCTCCTTCACAGCTCTCTCACCGAGTTTCAGGTCCCACCCCTATCCTTTTGTCGCTGTTTTTTCTTTTTTCTTTTTCCCTACCCAGGTATGTGGGGTGTTTCTTGCCGTTTGGGAAGTCTGAGGTCTTCTGCCAGCGTTCAGTAGGTGTTCTGTAGGAGCTGTTCCACAGGTAGATGTATTTTTGATGTATCTCTGGGGAGGAAGTTGATCTCCACGTCTTACTCCTCCGCCGTCTTGAAGGTCTTCCCTGTAAGTACACTTTTAATATCTGGGGAAAGTAAGTGGGGCTTTCAGTGTAGCCCTGTGGCATCATAGTCCATGTATATTATAGTTCATTCCAAGCAAAGGCAAAAAGATACTGGGCGTCAGGATGTACAGGGATACTAAAGAATGCACTGCAGAAATCTTTCACAGTAAAGAAGTCACTCTTTTAGGGATATAGGACAGTAAGGTATGGGTATTTGGCACTGCAGAATAGCAAGGAAGATAGTAGCACTGATAGATCTCAGATCTTGTACAAAACTCCAACTCTTGCCATTAGATTTTTAACTGGCAGAATGGGAGTGTCACAATGACTAGTGTAAGGCACAATAAGCCCTTTCTTAATCAAGCTGATATCAAAAGTTCTGTTTCTTCTGTGGCTTCCCGCCTTGATAGGTATTGACTAATATTGGACAGGGGTTTATTTTGGTCTGTGGTAATTTTAATGGCTGCTGCAGAATATATTTTCCCTATGTCAATAGGATCAAGTGACCCCAATTCTTCAGGTACTAAGCCTGGCAGTTTTTCTTGTTCAGCATCACTCTCAGTCACAAACTTTATATGATGAAGAAATCTGAGCAATCTTTTAGGGCTAAAACCATTTCTCCCTTAACAGTAAAAGAAATACGAGCATCATAAGTTTCTAATAAATCTATACCGATCAGGTGCATAGGGGTATTTTCTACTAGGAAAAAGGAGTGCCTTCGTTTAAGTTCTCCTAATTATAATTCTAAAGGTAATGATTTAAGGGTCTTAATATTTGCATTAGAAACGCCTACCGTCTGTACCGAGGTATTAGAGAGAGAGAGCCTTTAATTTTGATAGGGTTCAAAATGTAAAAGGTAGCCCCTGTATCTATTACTGCTTTAATTATTTTCTCCTCATATAATAATTTCTATTTCTTCCAGGGTGTTCGAGAGGAGAAGGGGAAAGACTCCCCGTGTTCCCTCAGATCAGGCTTCCTCTTGTTTAACTTGAAATTACAGTCTATATCTGGTTTCCCTTCTAGGTCCCTCTTTTCTTTTCTTGCAGTTTCCCCAGTAATGACCCGGTTGTTTTCAGTAAAAGCAAATTTCAGAATTTACCAGTCGCGGATTGAATAGGGTTGGGTTAACTTCAGACTGACATTGATTATTTAATTGTTGCAACTGAATGTTCATAATTTTTATAGAGGCACCTTTTTCTTTTTAATACTTTTGAAAAGTTGGTCAGCCAACATGACAAGGGCATTTGTATGTGATACAGACAAATCATGTCTAAATGATTAACATGCCTAAATCATGTCGTTTAGAGTAGCCGATTCCTCATCCAGACCTTCTAAAAAGATGGAGTTAAGCAAAGAATCATCTTGGTGGTTAAAGAATGATTCAGGTGTCATGCTGGAATATTGTTTAAAAGTTTCCTTGAACCTCTCATAGTAATCCAGGATTGATTCATCTCGTGTTTGTTTACATTGCTGAATCTTTGACCAGTCAGCAGTTTTTGGAAAAAGCTCTGTGATAATTCTGAGTAATTTATGAGCTAACTCCTTGCATTCACCTTGAGCCTGTGGGCTGTATAAATCAAAATTTGTTAAGGGGTCTCTCCATCCTGCTTTCTCTACTTATTCCTTTGTTTGACTTTTAGAAACTAATAGCTGTATTAATTGATATAAATCTGAAAACGTGGGCTCATAGGTTTGGACGATTAGCTCAAATTCCTTAGCAAATCCCAATGGATCTTGACTAGATTCGAGAAAGTCCTTAGCTAAAACTAAGTTCTGCTCGGGTCCAGGATGTGTACGTAAGCGCAGAGTACAGTTCACCTCTTCCTGTAATAGGTTTCTCCTTCAAGGGAGCTATGAATACTTCTGATCTTATGTCTTCCTTTCCTGGGGAAGGGGAAGCAGCAGGAGAATGGGCTGGTGGAAGAGAGAGAGAGTGCGTCTGGGTTAGGCAGTTCGGATAAAGGAGGATATAAAGAAGGAACAGAGTGAGAGACAAGGTCAACGCTAGTGGCTTTTAAAAATTCTAGTATCATTTTGAGCAACCTTTTGTTGATTTTTTGCGAAGACGTTACTTTATCATTTCCCCTTTTAGAAGCTTCTAAATAGCAATTGAAACAAGCATTCCATTTCTGTTTGATCTTTTTCTACCTGCATATGCACGCCCCCCCCAGTTTTCAAAGGTCAAAACAGACCCAATTTGGCCATTTAAGGTTGAGATCTTTTAGTGTAATTTCCCTAATTCTGTTGGTCCTTGCAAGTGTGAGCTCCAAACATATTGTACATGAATCTGGCTAGGGTGTTAGTGTGGAGGCTGGCTTTCTGACACTCCATGTTTCTCTGTTTGAGGGTGTCTGTTTCCCATTTTAAAGTTGAATTTATTGGGGATAAAATTTTCTAGTGAAATTGTGGGGTGGGCCAGTGTGCTGCTTGTGAGTCTAACTCCTCCGGGATTTTGCCCGAAAGTCGTTTTAGCTCCTTTTACATGTCTTGGGTTTTCCCTCTGGTAGTGTAAAGCCACCACAATGCTCAGAACTTATTCATGTTCCCAGCAGAGCAAGCTTTCATTGAAATGAGTGGGTTTCTGTATAGGGATGGTTGCACAGTACAAGGACTTGCCTCCACCACTCCTGCAAGTTAATTATAGAAAACCGGACATCTCAAATGAATGAATTTAGCACTTTTGTACATATGGGAAGATACAAGAGTCTGGGCTCGCTGAAAGCACTCCTTTGATGTGCACCTTAGCTATCTAGGGTCAGAATCATGTTCTTTCCCATCCTGAGTCCCCTCTGGGTGCACCACTGGGGGCGGCTGTAGTGGCTGAGGTCTTGATGGTGGGCTTCCTGTTTTTATCTTGAGCTCTCTCTCAGGGCTCAGCATTGGGGGCAGCTGTAGTGGCTGATGGCTGTTGTTCACTGATATGGCAGGTGGCATCCTTAGTCCACAGCTTCATAAGTATTTTTGAAAAGTTAGGTATTTCCTTTGAAGTCCTCTTTGTTTACTATTTAGTTGCATTTTGGTTTGTTTCTTTTGTTGTTTATTTGGGATCCAGTTAACAATCAAGTGTTCCATTTACTTAACATGATATAATTTCTTTTCTGATTTGTTTGAGAATACATTATAGATATCATACCCTTTTCTAGTAAAATTCTTCAGTGTATTTTCCTAAAAACAATGATTCTGCCTCATTACCATATGAGTAATCAAAACCAGAAAATTAACTAATTAGTACTATTATCAAATCTATAGACATATTTAAATTTAACCAATTGAAACACAAATATGGTTTAAAGAAAAAGAAAAAAATGTTTATCAAGGTTCCAGTAAAGGTTTATGCTTTGCTTTTATCTCTCAAGTCCCTTTATCCTCATTATTCTGGAGCGTTTTTGTCTTTTATGACCTTAACATGTTTGCCAAATTCAGGCCCATTATTTTGTAGGATGTCCCTCCATGTGGCTTTGTCTGATTCTTCCTCATTAGATTCAGGTTTGTGTTTTTGGCAGAAATATCTAGAAGTGACATTGAGTTATATGTATACTATCAGGAGACACACGTTGTGAATTTGCTATACTGCTAAAGAAGTCAGCTTTATTCATGTTGTTAAAATGATGTCTGTCAACGTTTCTCCACAATAAAATTAATAGTTTTCCCTTGTAGTTAATAAGTGTCTTGGGGGGAGATCGTCCCCCTTAATTTTTAAAAGTAAATTTTTTGTTACAAGTTTGGAATCACAGCTTTGTTTTCCTCTCCTTTGTATCATAATCCAACACTGTCATTTATTTTGATGCTAGTTTTATGGTTTTAAAAGAAAACATGAAGTTGTGAATTTTAGTCTTTGCTAAAAATCCTGAAGCAGTCCTAGGATACCATGTCCCTAGAGAGAAAACAGTTTATAGATCTAAAAATCAAAATATCGGTCAGTTTTAGTCCTATTTGATTTATGTGAATGGATCCTTAGTAAAAGTGTCTGATTTTAAGGTTTTTTTACATTACTTTATTGTAAACTCCAAGATTTAATCATGCCATTCTGTGTTCACAGCCAATTCTTTAGCCTCGGTCTGAGGTCCTCAACCTGATAATCATATGCCAAAGTACATGTATTTTTTTCTTGGGGAGAGGATCCATAGGCTTCAGTATATCTTTAATGGATCATTATGCATAAGTTGCCTTTATGTTCCACCCACATTAGTTTATTTTTCATTTCAGCCTCAGATTGATTCCCTTAAACATCTTTTCCTTAGGTCATCACTTTGCTTAGGATGCTGTATCTTTTTTCTGACTCATCAGTGCAAACCTAGGTATTTTATCCTAACTTTCAGACCTGCTATTAGCTAAATAGATCTAATAGCCTTTTTATGGCTTCCCCTAACCCCCTAGTCTTTTTGGTGCCACTTTAAACTTTTCTCCTGAATTTATACATTTGCTTTTTGCCCACTCTATGCCATTTCAGACTGCACTCTTTTTCCTTTTATGTCACACATTACTCAGATTTTCTTCATGATGATTTTCCCATAGTAATTCATCCTGAATTCCATGAGTATTTACATATCACAGTCAATACTACGCTGTTGCATATTGTTTTCATGTTTCTTCGGAATTCTTTAGGTATTTAATGTGTGTAACTGATCTGCTCAATGGATCATACATTTATTGATAGCAGGGACAATATATAGATTTCTTTAATTTTTATAGATACCAGTACCTACTCTCCATATTTATTCTTTCCTCAAGTATTTATTGAACACCTGTTATGTACCACTGATTGCACATGCAACAGCACAGAAAAGAAACAGCCCTGCTTTCAAGAGCATGCATGCAATAGACCAAAAAAATCAGTAAAGTATAATACGGATTCTTTTGAGCTTTTAAAGCTTTATTAAGTTTTTTATTGTGGCAAATATATAACATAAAATTTACCTATTTAACCCTTTCAGGTGTATAACTTAGTGGCATTAAATAAGTGCGTTCATAATGTTGTACAATCATTGCCATTACATTTCCAGAACTTTTCTTTTTTTTTTTTTTTCGGTATGCGGGCCTCTCACTGTTGTGGCCTCTCCCGTTGAGGAGCACAGGCTCCGGACGCGCAGGCTCAGCGGCCATGGCTCACGGGCCTAGCCGCTCTGCGGCATGTGGGATCTTCCCGGACCGGGGCACGAACCCGTGTCCCCTGCATCGGCAGGCGGACTCTCAACCACTGCGCCACCAGGGAAGCCCCAGAACTTTTCCATCATCTCAAACTGAAACTCTGTACCCATTGAATAGTAACTCCCAGTTCTTCCCAAACCAGGTCTTAGTAAACACTGTTGCACTTTCCGTTTCTATGAGATTGCCTAGTTTGGCTACCTCATATAAATGCAGTCATACAATATTTATCCTTTTGTGTCTGAATTATTTCACTTAGCATATGTCTTCAGCGTTCATCCATGCTGGTAGCATCAGAATTTCCTTTCTTTTTAAGGCTGAACAATATTCCTCTGTACATATGTAGCACATTTTGTTTATACATTCATCTGTCGATATACACTTGAGTGGCATCCATCTTTTGGCTATCATGAATAATGTTGCTAGAAAATTGTTATACAAATACCTGTTTCAGTCCCTGCTTTCATTTATTTTGGGTATATACGTAGAGATAGAAATGGTTCATCATATGGTAATTCAACAGTAAATTTTTAAAGAATCCATCATATTTTCTTCTGCAGTAGCTGCACAATTTTGCATTCCTGTGAGCAGTGCACTTGAAGTTCCATTTTCTCCCAGTCTTTGCCAAAACTTGTTGTTTTCTGTTTCTTTCACAATAATTATCCTAATGGATGTAAAGTAGTATTCATTGTGGATTCATAGTGTGATCATATTTTCATGTAGCTTAATGGCTATTTGTATATCTTCTTTAAGTTCTTTGCCAGTTTTAAAATCAGATTTGTTTGTTTTTGACTTGTAGGAGTTCTTCAGATACTTTGGATATTAATTCTTTACTGGATACATGGTTTGGGTATACTTTCTCCCATTCAGTGGGCTGTCTTTGAGGTCTGTTGATTGTTCCCTTTTTACTTCTGTGGCCTGTGCTTTTGGTGTCATATCTAGAACATCATTGCCACGTTGTGGCAAGTTTTCCTCCTATGTACTAAGAGAGAAATTAATGGCTATAAGCTCTTACCTTAAAAAGGAAGAAATATCTCAAATCAACAAACCAAAACCTTACAACTTAAAAAACTAGAAAAGAGGAGCAAATAAATGAGAACTAGCAGAAGGAAGGAAATAATGATTAAACCAGACCTAAATAAACTAGAAATCAACCCTGCTGACAACCCTCCTGACCTAGGACTTGAGCTTCCATAATTGTGAAAAAATACTTTTCTGTTGTTTAATCTCCCTAGTCTGTGGTATTTTTTAAATAGATCTTTATTGGAGTATAATTGCTTTACATTGTTGTGTTAGCTTCTGCTGTATAACAAAGTGAATCAGCTATATGTATCCATATATACCCATATCCCCTCCCTCTTGCGTCTCCCTCCCACCCTCCCTATCCCACCCCTCTAGGTGGTCACAAAGCACCGAGCTGATCTCCCTGTGCTATGCGGCTGCTTCCCACTAGCTATCCGTTTTACATTTGGTAGTGTATATAAGTCCATGCCTCTCTCTCACTTTGTTCCAGCTTACCCTTTCCCCTCCCCGTGTCCTCAAGTCCATTCTCTACGTCTGTGTCTTTATTCCTGTCCTGCCCCTAGGTTCTTCAGAGCCTTTTTTTTTTTAGATTCCATATATATGTGTTAGCATACGGTATTTGTTTTCCTCTTTCTGACTTACTTTACTTTGTATGACAGACTCTAGGTCCATCCACCTCACTACAAGTAACTCAGTTTCATTTCTTTTTATGGCTGAGTAATATTCCACTGTATATATGTGCCATACCTGTCTTTATCCTTTCATCTGTCAATGGACACTTAGGTTGTTTCCGTGTCCTGGCTATTGTAAACAGAGCTTCAGTGAACATTGTGGTACATGACGCTTTTTGAATTACGGTTTTCTCACAGTATATGCCCAGTAGTGGGATTGTTGGGTCGTATGTTGTTCTATTTTTAGTTTTTTAAGGAACTTACATATTGTTCTCCATAGTGGTTGTATCAATTTACATTCCCGCCAACAGAGAACCTCAGACCCCAGGGAATATTCATCAGAGTGAGGTCTCATGGAGTTCCTCATCTCAGCACCAAGACAGCTCTACCCAATAGCCTACAAACTCCAGTGTTGGAAGCCTCAGGCCAAACAACCAGTAAGACAGGAACACAATCCCACTCATTAAAAAAAAAGATGGCAAAAAAATATGTCACAGATGAAGGAGCAGGGTAAGAACCTACAAGACCAAATAAATGAAGAGGAAATAGGCAATCTACCCAAAAATGTAACAGCAGACACTGTGGTACTTTTTAAGTGCAGCTGTGGCAAAGTAACACACGAAGAAAAAATGATTTGACCACCATCATGGCCAAAACACTCAAGTACTTAAGTAGAAATAAAATCCCTCATCATATTAAAGTCCATGTATTGAAAATCCATAGCAAACCTCATATCAATGTTTACTTCACATATTATAGAGCTCTTATGTTTGGTTCAAATGTATTTATAATTGTTAAATTTTTCTGAGGAATTGACATTTTTATCAATAGACTTTGCATCAATATGTCAATATTAAATTTACATATATATCAATCTTTGTATTTTGTGATGGTTTTTGGCTTGTATAGTCTCCCTTCTCTCTTCTGGTTACTATTTCCACAGAATATTTTTTCTTTTACTTTCAAGCTATCTGTGTCTTTAGATCAAAAATGGGTCTCCTGAACAATATGTTGTTGGTTTTTGTGTTATCCATTCTGTCAGTGCATGTCTTTGGGGAGTTTAGTCTCTTTACATTTAAAGTAATTTCTTACAAGGATGCTTTCTGTTGCTGTTTTGTTACTTGTTTTCTCTGTATCTTACAGGTATTTTTGCCCATCATTTCCCCTTTCTTTTACATTTAGTTGATTTTTTGGTTGTTTGACATGTTTTGTACCCCTTCTCATTTCCCTTTATGTATATCTAATAGGTTTTTTTTGTGTGTGTATGGTTATCATGGGGATTACATATAAGATCCTAAAGTTTTAACAACCTAATTTGAATTGCTACCAACTTCACTTCAGTCGTGTACCAGAGCCACTGATAATAATCCTCAGAGTGAGAAATCAACAAGATGGCAGACGAGGAAACTCTAGGCTCTCTTCCCCCATGGAAACATCAAGTATATAATATACAGATCAAAGTAGTTTATAAGAACTTTAGAAATGAGTTAAGAACCAAGTACATGTCTAATCAAGAAAAGCTGCATTCAAAACAGAAGGAAATTTCATGCCATTTTGCTCACCTTTATCCCAGACCCTTTCCAATGTAGCACAGCGTGTTTGGGAAGAAAATGCCAATTCTCGTTTCTTCTCTCAGGCAAAGGTAATGAGTGGAACCTGCTTACAGTGTTCTGGCTTATCTGGGGACTACCCTAAGGGCTGGTTCTTGTCTTGCCAGACTCACACCACTAATGGTATAGTTTGGATATCAGCTTTGAGGCCACATATATCAGGGCTGGTGCCACAGTATGTTAGAGCTGCAGGGGGTCTGCAGTCCTGCTGTCAGCCAGGAATAAGAGGTTATAGGCAGATGAATATAACAGAAAATATGGTCCAGAAAAGAACCAGGGTGAGACTTTAGTTATATTAAGATGTTTAAAGGCAGCTGTATATACTGGTAACAGGAATCAAAGCAAGCACAGTCCTAGGAAAGAAACGTCCTCAGACAACTTTTCTTTTTTTTTTTTTTTTTTTTTTTTTTTTTTGCGGTATGCGGGCCTCTCACTGTTGTGGCCTCTCCCGTTGTGGAGCACAGGCTCCGGACGCGCAGGCCCAGCGGCCATGGCTCACGGGCCCAGCCGCTCCGCGGCATATGGGATCCTCCCAGACCGGGGCACGAACCCGTATCCCCTGCATCGGCAGGCGGACTCTCAACCACTGCGCCACCAGGGAGGCCCCAGACAACTTTTCTAATTGCCTATATCCTCCACGCTTCTGCTTATCATCTTACTGTGGTTTCCTTAAATGTGTCCAGGAATTTCTCTCTTGCTGCTTTCAGTTTTACATCATTATCTTTGTTCAGTTTGATAATAATGTGTCTTGTCGTGGGTCACCCTGAGTTTATCCTACTTGTAGTTGTTAAGCTTTTTGTATTTATATGTCTATTTTGTCAAATGTGGAAAGTCTTCCTATATCTTCAAACAAATCTTTCTACTACTCTATCTTTTCTCCTTATAAGGATCCCACAGTGGTCCACTGACACAGTGTCCTATAGATCCTATGGGCTGTGTTCACTTTCCTTCAATCTTTTTTCTTTGTTTGTTGGATTCCTTATTTTCAATTGTCCTGTCTTCCAGTTTGCCTCTTGTTTTTACATCTAGTTAAATATGTCATTTTACCTCTTCAGTGAATTTCTTCACTTATTTTTTTCACCTCCAGCTTTGCTTTTTTAAAAAGTAATTTATGGGCTTCCCTGGTGGCGCAGTGGTTGAGAGTCCGCCTGCCGATGCAGGGGAAACGGGTTCGTGCCCCGGTCTGGGAAGATCCCACATGCCGCGGAGCGGCTGGGCCCATGATCCACGGCCACTGGGCCTGTGCGTCCGGAGCCTGTGCTCCGCAACGGGAGAGGCCACAACAGTGAGAGGCCCACATACCGGAAAAAAAAAAAGTAATTTATATCTTTTACTCATTATCATCATTATTACTATATTCTTATATTGTTTCCTGATTTCCTTATTTTTTTGTCCATGTTTTTTTTCCTTTTGCTCTTTGGACATATCTAATACAATTATTTGACATTGTAGATTTGTTGTCTGTGCTTGCTTTGCGATGATTTCTGTTGATTTATTTGCTTCCTTTGAATGGGCCATCTTTCCATGTTTCTTTCTATGCCTTGTGATTTTTTGTTGTTGTTGTTGTTGAAAATTGTGCATTTGAAAAAACAGGCACTTTTCCCAGATTTTGCAGACTGTGAGCCTCGACATCACCTTGAAGCGAAAGCTTATGACCTCCCCAGTTTTTTCCTTCAGTGTGTGTTGAGTCTTTCCTTCAGCGTGTGTTGACTGACCCTGCTTTCTGCTTTCTCAATTCCCCTATAAAAATAGCTCAATTTTTGAATGCTCAGTTTCCCAGATTGTGTGTACCCAGCTTATTCTAGGGCTTTTTGTGGTCTATTGTATGTTTATACCAGTAGGTCAGTCCAGCAGCAGCTTTCAGGAGTACCGCCTGCTGCTTCTGCTCCTTTTCTATGACTAAGATGGGCCATGCTGCTTCTCCTGCACCTGAGATTCAAGTGAGGCAAAACTAGTCCAATCCTTTAGCTCCCTAACATGTTAAAATGTTACAAGTAAGGTCTACCCTACTTTTTCTAGTTTAAGGGAGGGAATTGGGAACTAGGCTGCTGTCTCCTCTAAGCTAAAAGACCATGGTCAAGGGCTATTAAAAAAAAATGCTGTAAAATTTCCTACCACCTGAATATTTTTTCATTTTGAATATTTTATCATTTTTCTTCATTCATTTGCTTACTAAAGACTGCGATTGTTTGCAGAGCTCCTGTCAGTCTATTTCAGCAGTGTATTGTTTTGTTTTGTTTTGAGGTATAGTTGAGTGTTTTTTGATGTTTCCATGAAGAAACAAGGACTTAGAGCTTCCTAGTTCACCATTTTTGCAAAATCACCCTGTTTAAGAAAGCATTTTAACAGAGAGGCTAACGAACAAATAATATCATAAGGGTGTAGATTTTTAGGAATGGTGGTCATTTTAAGGCATCTCTGAGAAGGTGAATTTTGAGTAGAGACCTTAAGGAAGGAAGAGCAGGAGCTGGGGAAGAGCATGAGGCACTGTGGCACTGAGGCACTGAGGAGGAAGGCCTAATATGGTGAGAGAATAGCAAGGAGCATGGTCTGGGGCGATGAGCAGAAGCAGTTGTCACAGCTGAGAGCAGAGTTAGTGAAGGGGCCAAATTATGTAGGGTCCACTCAGGACTCTTGTTTTTTTCTGAAAGGGGTAGGAAATTGAGGAGTAGTTTTGAGCACAGGGGTGACGTGATTGTATTTCAGTTTTACTGGGATCTCCATTATTGCACTAGAAATAGATTCAAGAGAAGGGTAGGCATGGAATCAGGCAGGGCAATGAGAAGTGTATAGCACTAACGTGCTGAGTAGGAGATTATGGTGACTTGGATGAAGGGTTGGTGACAAGGGGTCAAAAAATGCCTAATTTTTTCTCTCTTCATTTTATTGAGATATAATTGACATAAACACGGTGTAGGTTTAAAGTATATATCATAATGGTTGGACTTACATATACATGTTAGAATGATACCAGAGTAAGTTTAGTGACCATCCATCATCTCACATAGATACAAAATTACAGAAATAGAAAAAAAATTTTTTCTGTAATGAGAACTCTTAGAAGTTACCCTCTTGACAACTTTCATATATAACATACAGCAGTGTTCATTATATTTATCATGCTGTACAAACATGCTTAGTAGTTGTTTATCTTATAACTGGAAGTTTGTACCTTTTGACTGCCTTCATTGAATTCCGCCTCCCCCAGTCCCTACCTCTGGTAACCACAGATCTTGTCTGTTTTCAGTGAGCTTGTTGGTTTTTGAAATATAACTGACCTACAACACTTTGTTAGTTCCTGTTATACAACATACTTCTATACATGTCAGAATGATCTCCACAGTAAGTCGAGTTAACATCTGTCACGACACAAAGACAGTGCACAGGTATTGGCTCTGTTCCCCACCCTGTATATGCATACCTATGATTCATTTGTTTTGTGATTGTAAGTTTGTACCTCTTAATCTCCCTCACCTATTTCTTCCCTCCCATCACCTGTCTCCCCTCTGACAATCCCCTGTTTGTTCTCTGGACTTATGACTCTGCTGCTTGTTTTGTTATGTTTGTTCAGTTATTTTGTTTTTTTAGATTCCACATATAAGTGAATTCGTACAGCATTTGTCTTTCTCTGTGTGACTTATATCACTAAGCCTAATATGCTCTAGGTTCATGCGTGTGCAAAATACTTGTAATTCTGAAAATTGAGCCAATGCAGTTTCTCTTGGTCTAGATAATGGAGTGTGAGAGAAAGACAGGAGTCCAGGATGACACTGAGATTTTTTTTGCATGAACAGATGAAAAACTTTTGGTAGAGTACAGAAATTCACGTTTAGACTCATTAAATGTGAAATGCCAGTTAGACCTCCAGTGGAAATGGCAAGGTTGTTTGGTGACTACACTAATTTAATGCTTGTGTTCTAGAAAGAGTCGTGGTAAACAATAAATTACTCTCTAGGTTGATAAGGAAACCAACACAGAAGATCTCTTCCCAGAAGAGGTGGCGAGTCTGCCGAAGGAGAGGCCCGGCCGCAGGGCCCGCGGCTCGCCCTTCACGCGGAGCAGCACCATTGTCCGTTCCCAGACTTTCTCGCCCGGAGCACGAAGCCAGTACGTTTGCAGCGTAGGTCGGGAGTCCTTTGCCACCTACCTGGAAGGATTCTTCATCGGTCGCGGGCGGGGCTGGGCAGCAGAGGGTTGGAGCTCCCGGCTGACCCTCACCTGCACGCAGGGTTGAGAACTCTGAGACAAGTGGAGGGGGAGACCCCACCTGCTGTGGTCCGTGGAGACAGGACAGCAGGTTGGAGGTCGGCCGGCCGTGGCCGTGTGACAGTAACAGCACGGACTAGCAGAGACGAGGCGCTGTTGAGGATTAGTGCTCACGGCGCAGCACACTGGGGCGCCATTTGGCTCGAGGAGAGCTTCGACCCTCCCGCTCCTCTGACGGGGCTCGTTGGGGAAAGCATCTTCCCTTGAAGGGACTACCATGGAGCCGCTGCATTAGGGCGGAGCCAGAGTTTGATCATATGAGAGAGGCAGACCGTCAGGCCCACGTGGGAGATACTGAGGGGTCGCCAGGCCCACCCTCAGGCTCAGAAACTGGCTAGGACTCACGGAACTCAGAAAAGCCGTCGTATCCACGGTGATGGTGCGCCGCAGGGAAGGGGTGCAGGCCGACGCGCAGGGGGAAGAGGCATCGGGCAGCCCTCCGGAGAGACCGGGCGGAGCTTCCAGCCCTTCTCCCGCAGCGGAGTTGTGCGGCAGCTCTCACCTCTCGGCGCAGTGGTAGCGTGCCCGGAGCACAGCCGACCAGGGACGCTCACCCGAGGCTTGGTGCCCAGGGCTTTTGTGGGGGTTGTCACGGGGCACAGCTGGTGGCCGGCATGGCCGACCTTCGTCTGCAGCCCCTCCAGGGTCAAGCTGGTGGCCCAGGGCCCCCCTCACATTGTCAGCAGAGACTGTGTGGCCAGGCCAAGGTCCCCAGGTAAACAGAGACACTTAGAACGTTCTAGGGACTTACAGGTCACTGCCCAGGAGCTGAGCAGGGAGCCCACCTTCCTTGGGGAGGGAATCCTTTACTCACAGGCGGGAGCAACAGGGGCTGGGCCCCGGGTGGCCACGTTTGTGAGGCCTGCAGCTCCTCTCCCCGCGCAGTGAGGTGTCCCGGTCGTGCTGCCCCGGGCAGCCCAGGGTCAGGCGGGGCACTCCTGCCCCATCAGGCTGCAGCTCTGCGGGGCCTGATGCTTCATCACGCGGCTGGAGGTGCCTGATCGAGGGCCGTCCTTCCTTATCCTAGACTCCTGCCGAACCCCTGCGGAGCAGCCTCCAGCCTGCTTGCTGAGGAGGATGGGGTGGTGAAGGAGGAAGCCCTTCACCTCCCCAGAGACAGGCCTCCAGCCCCTGCCCTGTGCTTTGCGCCCTGCACAAAGGCACGCACTGACCGGCGATGCGTCTAGAGGCCTCTTTTTATATATGTTTGTGGTGACTGGGAGGCACGTAAGTGCAGAGCTGTGACATTTCCTGATATCTGGGGTTCATTGCTACGGCAAGTAAGGCCGTGAAGGCCAAGACTTTGCTTTCACACAGATATACGTTGATCCTGAAATGAAAACCTGCCACCAAATGAAATACGTAATGTCTTGGCTCCCATGAAGTCGGCATTATTTATTTTTCTTTTTAAAGACAGGCCTTTTCCCTTGATGGGCAGGGTGGGTGTTAGTGGTGTGCGCTTGTCCTCCTGCCAGGAACGAGGCTCTTATCTGGAACGCCACTCTTCCAAGCTCTTGCGAAAGCTAGAAACACAGCAAATGAGAATGATTGATAAAAAGTAAAAAGCGCTGAGGAAAGTGCGGGTTTTCATGATCGTCACACCATATCAAGAGGCAGTTGGCATTGACAGGACTGAAATTGTGTTGCTCGATTAGCCTGGAAAACCTCAGCTGGTTCAGTTGATGGACCTGAAGCAGGGGTGGGGCTGGGGATTGGTCTGCTTATTTGGTTTGTCTTTGTTTGGCCTGAAACTCTTTTTTAGGGTTTTCTTGTAAGCGAAACCCAAAGTCTTGGTAAAAGCTTTAAGCGGCGTATCTGTTTGAGTACTTGCGCGAGAAACAAAATAATCCAGTTCAGAGTACACAGAGAATGAATGTTGAATTCTTGAGGAAGTGTTTCTGAACCTCAGTCTTTTTGGTGTAGCTTTATCGTAGTGACAGCGACAGTTCAACGCTGTCCCGGAAGTCTCCCTTTGTCCGAAACACTTTGGAAAGACGAACCCTTCGCTATAAGCAGGTATGTGACACGTAGACTAATATGCCATCCCTACATACCCTGGGAGTTACTTCTACAAACCGGAAGAGGTAATATTTTAGGTAAGATTAATTGAAAGGTAATATGTTTATTTCCTTGTTTACTTAGATATAATTTTTAAGTGTATATGTCAATATGTTACCAATATTTGTTAATTTCCTAAGATAATGTCATAATCTACGATAATACATGACCTTTACGTTTTAAAATATAAATAAGCAGCCATTCTGTATAAGAGATTCTTCTTTCTTTTTTGACAAGGGAGTATAGACAGTTTAGAAAATTTGAGTCTTTCAACGTGGCGCATTCTCCTACATAGGACTGTTCTACAGTTTTCCTTTATATACACCGAATTTTTTCTCCACATCATGCCAGTTTACACAGTTTTGCTACTTTTAATTTGTAAGGTGGTGGTTCCCTGACTTTCCTGGGCAATAATTCTTTGAAAGAAAAAGAAATTCCTAGATCTCGCTGTGGTGGTTGTATTTAGAGTAGCCGCTGACTGAGAATGATAAGAAAATACATAACTCAGCAACAAAAATATTTCTCAGCAGCCATGCTGTTGGCATTTTGGCCTAGGTCTGACTTTGTTGGGGGCTGTCCTGTGCAGTGTGGGCCGTTGAGCTGCATCCCTGGCCTTGACCCACTAGTTGCCAGTATCAGCCCCTCCCCCAGTTGTGACAACCAGAAATGTCCCCTGAGGGCCCAAGTCACCCCTGGTTGGGAACCAGTGAGCTCTGCTATGAATGGTTCAGCAGAGCTTTTAAGTGAGTTTGTGTTTATTAAGTCACTTACATTTGCATTTAACTTCTGTATATGTGCAAAATAGTGTTATGGGTGTGTAAGACGCATACAGTTATTCAGTCCCCCCCGACAACGCTGATAGGCTCGTGGATTTGTGATTTTGTTGCACTAACTGCCTTCTCCGGCGTCGTTTGCCATGGCGTGGGAAGTACCGCTCTCAGCTCCACGTACAAAATTCTATTCTCGTCTTAGAACTTTCTTGAAAACAGGAGACTTGCTTACTTCAGGCTTATATGGGGAGGAATGGTTTTTTGTTGTTGTTGTTGTGTTTTGGCCTCGCTGCGCGGCTTGCAGTCTTAGTTCTCCGACCAGGGATTGAACTTGCACCCCAGCATTGGAAGCGGGGAGTCCTAACCTTTGGACTACCAGGGAATTCCCTGGGGAGGAACGTTTTTGACAGCTTGTGTGTGTTTAACCAGAAAGCCCTCAACGTGGTTTATAACGTGCTTTTTTCCCGTTACGCAGTAGGTCATTAAGGTTTTGCCGTGTCGGTATATTTTTCATCTTTTTACAATAGCTGCGTGTTCTGCTGGCCTTATAATGTATTTGATCACTTTTCTCTTGTTAGGTATTTAGGATTTTTTCTGTCATAAACCTTTTGCTGTGCCTTTCAGATGCAAGTCAAATGAAATTTCAGACCCAAAGAAAACACAGCATTTTGTGGCTCTTGCTTATATTGTCAAGTAGCACTTGGGAAAGATGATGCCCTCCTGCCCCGTGTGAGAGGGTCTGTTTCTCTGCGCTTTAGCCAAAGCCTAGGTCGTCATTACAGCGGACAGTTTGCTGTCACTGGCTCGTTACCGGAGTGGAGATTTGAACCCGTGTCGCCCACATCCGTGTTGTGTTGGCGTCGGGCCACGCTGCGGGTGTCTCCCTCCAGTGGGGTCGGTCACTCGGGGAAGAAGCTGCAGGTAGGGCGCGGGCGGGGTGGGCGCGCTCACGGCCGCGGTCTCGCAGCCCTGCAGGTTCTCCCTGGCTACGCTGGCGGCACGCACGTCCCTGGACCTGCAGGCGACGCGGACGCGGCAGCGGCAGCTGAACGAGGAGCTGTGCGCCCTGCGCGAGCTGCGCCAGCGCCTGTAGGACGCTGAAGCCTGGCTGCTGCGCAACGAGCGCTTCCGGAGCGTGCTGCGGGAGGCCGAGAGGCAGGTGAGGCCCCGGCCCGCCAACGGGGGGAGGGGGCAGGCGGGCGAGCCTTTCTCACCTCCTGGTGCCCGGATCTGGCAGGGGCTTCTATCGCTCTTCACTACAAATAGAACTACCATATGACCCAGCAATCCCACTACTGGTCATATACCCTGAGAAAACCATAATTCAAAAACAGTCATGTACCAGAATGTTCATTGCAGCTCTATTTACAGTAACCAGGAGATAGGAACAACCTAAGTGTCCATCATCGGATGAATGGATAAAGAAGATGTGGCATATATATACAATGGAGTATTACTCAGCCATAAAAAGAAACGAAATTGAGTTATTTGTAGTGAGGTGGATGGACCTAGAGTCTGTCATACAGAGTGAAGTAAGTCAGGAAAAGAAAAGCAATTCTCGTATGCTAACATATATGTGTCATGAAGAACCTAGGGATAAGATGGGAATGAACTAGAGAATGGACTTGAGGATATGGGGAGGGGGAAGGGTAAGCTGTGACAAAGAGAGTGGCATGGACATATGTACACTACCAAACGTAAAATAGATAGCTAGTGGGAAGCAGCCGCATAGCACAGGGAGATCAGCTCTGTGCTTTGTGACCACCTGGAGGGGTGGGATAGGGAGGGTGGGAGGGAGGGAGACACAAGAGGGAAGGGATATGGGAACATATGTATATGTATAACTGATTCACTTTGTTCTAAAGCAGAAACTAACACACCAAGTGAACCTGAGCCCGCGCAGAGTCGGAAAACTCCAGTGAACCTAAGAATGGCGGTACGGGTTTGGTGGCCGGAGAGGTGGTGGTGGATGCATTGCCGTATTTTGACCAAGGTTATGAAGCGCCTGGTGTGCGGGAAGCGGCTGCGGCATTGGTGGAGGAGGAAACACGCAGATACCAACCTACCAAGAACTACCTGAGCTACCTGACAGCCCCGGATTATTCCACTTTTGAAACCGACATAATGAGAAATGAATTTGAAAGATTGGCTGCTCGACAACCAATTGAATTGCTCAGTATGAAACGATATGAACTTCCAGCCCCTTCCTCGGGTCAGAAAAATGACATTACTGCGTGGCAAGAATGCGTAAACAACTCTATGGCCCAGTTAGAGCATCAAGTCGTTCGAATTGAGAATCTGGAACTAATGTCACAGCATGGATGCAATGTCTGGAAAGTGTATAATGAAAATCTAGTTCATATGATTGAACATGCACAGAAAGAGCTCCAGAAGTTAAGGAAACATATTCAAGACTTAAACTTGAAAGCAGCGAAAGAACATGCAACTCACAGCTGGATCTAAATTAAGAGAAATGGAGTCAACTTGGGTATCCCTGGTCAGTAAGAATTATGAGATTGAAAGGACTGTTGTACAATTAGAAAATGAACTCTTTCAAATGAAGTAGCAACATGGAGAGGCAAACGAAGAAAACATACGGCAAGACTTCTGAAAAAGACTAATCTGGTGGGTAGAAAGGAAGGCATGTTGGGCTTTCACAGAAGATCAAACATCTGAACTGTGAAGAACAACAGCATCTTACGGAAATCATCAGTGGTTAAATGTTTAGTAAGCATAGAATGTGGACTGTTATATTCTGTGTGTACATTTCAGCAAAATAAAAAAATTCAACATAAAAAAAATACCTAACACACCATTGTAAAGCAAATATACTCCAATAAAGATGTAAAAAAAACCCCAAAAAACTGGAAGCAAACCTGTCTGGTTCACCCCGCATTGCTGTTCCAGAGGAGACAGACCAAACCTGACTTCCATCAAGAACAGGCAGCTGAGAAGATGCTGAAGAAGGCCTCCAAAGGGGTGTGCCAGCTGCGCAGGCAGAACCTCAAAGAGCCCATCCAGGTGCAGGCGTTCAGGTGCGGAGAAGCCCAGGCCTCACTCTCCAGCTTGCTTTTTACTGTCATACCTTTGTCATTCTAAAGAGTAAAGTATTGAGAAAGACCCACAAGGAAGTCGAGAACAAAGCTGGAATCCCCACTGCTGTTAGCATTGTGCGATTTTTCTCCTGATTTATTTTCTGTGTAGCTTTAATTAAGGCCAATTATGATCATTTTTGTTTAATTTTGCATTCAGCTTATTAAGAATTAAAATACCACATGTTACTACCTAACCTGTTATTTTTTTCATGACTAATTTCATCTAATAAACATAATTCACTTACTGGCTCTTGTAACATCTTTTATGTTTATGATCATAAATAACAGCAATTTACATATGTACAGTATGTTTATCTTTGCTTTTTAAAATTTAGATTGAAGCATACTCTATATATAGGAAAATGTTCTTTTCTATGAATATAGTTTAGTGAACTCTCATAAACTGAACATTACAAAAATCAAAACATCAGCATTTCCAGATTACCCTGCAAATTTCCTTAAACACTGTGTTGAATTCTAATGACATAAATATTTTAGTTCTGCATGGTTTTGTTCTTTTATACAGCCGCAGTTAACACAGTTCTATCCATACTACTTTGTGCCTGCCTTTTAGCTTTGTTTTTTTCTATACCTGTAACTTTTATGACCTTATCATAAAATAACACAAGATATTATAACCACTTCCTTCAGTTTGGATTTAGAATTCATATATTGATATATTTTTAAAATGTATTCATTTGTTGATAGAACAAGAATTAACCCTTACTATGTAGCAGGCACTCTTCCAGCCACTGGAGATAAATCCCTGCCCTCCTAGGAGTATCATAACTTCTATTAAAATTTTGAAAATTTGTGTACAAACATATGGGAATTCAAATTCTGATTGTTCTGTGAACAAGGAAAGCCATCACTGATATGAGAGCTACCTGCCAGCTTTCAGTGTCTGCATATCACCTTCTAACATAATTTTTTCCATGCCCACCCAGGGAGAAGGTAACATTTTTCACGAGACCA